>NC_084742.1:16346244-16531244 GCF_033978785.1 Entelurus aequoreus | reverse complement strand
ATCAGGCATAATATTGATGTGTCAAATAAAAATTTGCAAAATTGTGGTGAGATCCCAAACTTCTAGTAGACGTGGTCTGTTTTTCACTCATTTATTCCTCATTTGTTTTGTAATCGTCACTCGTATACTTTATTAGTCCCTGTGGGGAAATTTCATCGTTACATTCTCGGAAGTTTGCATGCCTGCTGCACAACTCATTTATATTTTTTTTATTGTTATTATTGTATTTTGATGATCGTGGGAAGCCATCATCCAAATCAAAATTCAATTAATTGTCCAGCCATAGATTCCAGTAACAACATGTGCATTGCTGGTGAAGGCAGTTCAAGATAACAATGTTTACACTAAATACTTGGTACTGAACTTTGTGTCCAGATACTTGTTTCCATTGCATAATAAATCTCTACTGCAATGCAAGCTGTACACTGACTAATGATGTACAACTTTTTCACTTCCGATACAATATCAATATTGGAGCCTTTGGTATTGGCTGATTAATCCGATACGATATCAACAGGAATCATAGCACAAACTTGAGTTATTTTGTAGTGTGGAACATTGGAAAAGTTTTAGTCAAGTAAAATTAGTCAAACAGAAAACAGTGGTAGGTATGGCAAACACTAACCTATTTATTTTTAACCATCTGGAATATATTTATGCTGTCATTAAGTTGAAATGGAGTGGTAATTGATTTTTTTAGCAACATTTGTGTTCACAATAATTAATGAAGTTAATATCATGGTGCAGTAAGTTGAATGATGTGGACACGTTTGTTACTGGATACTTTGTAATATGCTTCTGCCATGGATAGTTTGTATGTGTAAGTAATATGCAACTAAACTTCTTTATATTGACAAATATGCTGCTTTAGACTGCAGTAATGTTCAGTGAAGGACACTTATTACGTATTCCTAGCTGGTGTGCTTAGACCATGTTTACCTTTTGTAAATAAATTGACTAAAATAGAAGAAAACACCAACCTTGTGTGCTGGCTGTTCAGCTTTGCACAAGTGAACACGCTGCAGGACTGCATGTATCTAGTTAAGTTAAAGTTAAAGTCCCAACGATTGTCTCACACACACTAGGTGTGGTGAAATGTATCCTCTGCATTTGACCCATCCCGATGTTCACCCCCTGGGAGGTGAGCAGCAGCGTGAGCAGCAGCGTGAGCAGCAGCGTGAGCAGCGCTCGGGAATCATTTGGTGATTTAACCCCCAATTCCAACCCTTGATGCTGAGTGCCAAGCAGGGAGGCAATGGGTCACATTTTTTGTAGTCTTTGGTATGACTTGGCCGGGGTTTGAACTCACAACCTCCCAGTTTCAGGGCGTACACTCTAAACACAAGTCCACTGAGGTGGTATCGGACATTTATCACACATGTTACATGCAAGCACATACTGTATAATCAGATACACTTTTGCTGATATTGGACCGATATCATATCAGGACACCCTTAACACTGACTAATTCAAAATGCAATCATTTCTACAGTATTGTTTGAATATTATAAATGTGAGGGGTTTACTCATTTTAGTGAAATGACTAAAACATGATTCTCCAACAAGGTCTGGGTCATTTGATCTCCTGCATCCTGATCAACGGGGCGCAGTACTTCAAGAGGATCAGCGAGTCGGGCATCAAGAAGATGTGCAGGAACATCTTTGTCCTGCAGCAGAACCTCACCAACATCACCATGTCCAGAGAGGCGGACCTTGACTTTGCCAGGTATGCATCTTCTCTTATACAGAGAGAAGCAGTACGGGAAAGTTGGCATGGAGGATTAAGCAGCTTTAGCAGCTCTTGTTTGCTGATGTTAATTGTTATGGATTCTTCTTGCAACAAAGCCAAAGAAGCTTGAACAGCACAAATCTAGTGCACTTGTGTTGCGAACGTTTCAGTCAATAGTAAAAGCAGAAAAAAAAAGCGTTAACTGAAGCCACCATGAATGTGTAAGAAAGAGCATTGATTAGTGTGTTGTTTCTCCCCTCTGTCAACTTTGATTATGGCGAGCGATGGCGGCGCCTTCTCTCTCCCTTGTCCCCACGCCGCCTCTCCGCCGCCCTGATTGCGAGATGTTGATTGGGATTCGCCGCGCACTTTGTTTACACATTCTGCGGCTTTCTGGATCACACACACAAAGACATGCACACCCGTCACACGAGGTCCAGCCACATCCACATCATTAGCATGCAGGCTGTCGTATCAGGGAATAGGTAACATGTTTCTAATGATATGACTTTTTCCAAGTTGTGCTGTGATGCGCTGACAAGAGCAGAAGGCGGAGCTCGAGCAGTCTGAGACGTTAACATTTCTTGTTTTTTTGGAAGACTGCTCTCATGAGAGGCAGCAGATGCTTCTCATGTACTGTGTGCGCGCGTGCGTGCGTGTTCATGCTGTTTTCCTGCATGCGTGTGCTTGTGTGGGGAAGAGCGAGACATGGACAAGGGCATCGTAATAAGCATTGATTTGAGTTAAAACTGAGCCGGCCACTAGCCAGCACTGCAGAACGCATGAAGAACTTAACACACACACACACATTGTGCCCTTCAACAGGAAAGGTGTGGAAACATTGCCACCTTGTGGTCACCTCTATGTAAACCCTATATGTCCTGTATCTGGCTGTCTAAGCTCTTTCACGCAAACACACACACACACTCCCCCCTCTTGTCTTCCCACCCTCCTGTCCACCATCCACGCCTCCAGCAGAGACGAGACGCAGTCGAGATGAAACACAACACAAAAGTTAGTCAGCGTTGCTTAGCAACAGCCCGCTCTGCTGGACTCTGTGATTTATTATTATTTATTCAAGCAACATATGTCAATGCCTTTTAAGAGCCATATTGCGATATAATTAGCACACAATATTTGTTCTTTAAAGCTGCTTCCCCCCTTTTTCTACCAACCCTAAAACGACTAAATTAGTTGCTTTTTTCCCCCACAGCATCTTCATGTAATGACAGCAGCTAATTATTCATTCGCATACATGTAAATTCACATAACTGGTGCGTAAATAATGCACTCGACAAACAACAACATGTCAATGTACAACAATCGTTTTCAACAACACAGAGAAGAACTACATTGAAATAAAAACAAATATATGCAGGGACAAAACTAAACACTTCTAGCATTTTAATATGTGCAGTAAAACTATGGAACCGAGTGAGCCGGTAACTCAAACAAGTTTAAGAAACTGAACAAGAGAAAAAATATTTATAATTATTACCAAAGCCAGGCTGTAAATGACCCTAACATAATCACAGGAAACATTAGTTTGAGGCGCAGCCCCCATCCTAGCAACAGGAAGGAAATGGAAGCCAACTGCAGCAATGGCAGAAGCAAAAGCCGCCCTCATACACCAGGACATTATGGGGCAAGTACAGAGTGGCAGAGGGGGCCTTGGGATGGGAACAACACCTACGTGAAAAAAGGCTGCCCCATCATAACGCCGACACCTTGTGCTGGAGGAGCTGCGTCATCAAGAGAAGGCAGCCAAATGTGCTAATGCAGTCTCCCAAGCTCAGCAAGGTCGATGGATGAGATGGGATGGCCTGGAAAAGAAGAAAATTGGATGGGGCGAACTATGGAACATGGATTCCAACTGGCTGAGCTTCATAATCAGAGCCGCGTATAATGTCCTTCCCTTTCCAACCAACCTACATCTCTCGTTCGGAAATAATCCAGCCTGTCTCCTATGTGCAGTCCCTGCAGACCTCAATCATATCCTGGTGGGCTGCAAGGTCAGTGTTGAAGTGCTTCGCCGCAGAACTGAAACAGAAGAGGATAGCCATCAACGCCTTGCCCATAGGTACTCAGGATACTGTCCTAAAGTTAACATCATCCATAATTCGAGAAGGAAATAAACAATGCAACAAGGGAACAACTGCAGACTCATGCACAGTCAACACAGCGAGAGATTGGGAAATGTGAATGGACGTAAGCCAGAGGCTCACATTCCCACCCCAAATCACAGTGACCACCCTGTGGCCAGACTTGGTCCTCTGGCCCAATACCTGCCAATGTTTCTTCATCGTTGAGCTGACGGTCCCTTGGGATCATGCGGGATGTGACCAATTTAGCGGCAGGAAGAGAGGAGCTATGTTGGAGCGTAAGGTGTTTCCAGTGGAGGTGGGCTACAGAGGCTTTGTAGCCAGCTTTACCACAAGGCTCCTAAAGGAGGTGGGAATCAGAGGTCAGGCCCAACGGAAGGCAATCAAATAACTTGATTGCCTTCCGTTGTAGCCGAAAAGTGCTAAAACGGAAATACACTGTATGGGCTGCAAAATAACCGCATGGCCTGACAACAGATGCCCACACCTGATTAAGCTGTGGTTGGTCAGCCTTTGACAAGGGTGTATTGTGATTAAAGACCGAAACACCCAATGAGTCGGGTGCACACAACTGATGATGTGTTGTTTGGCAACCTTTAGAGGTCAGCGCCAATCCCACCCTAGAATATCTCCAACCCCACTTAAGAAGATGGCTCTCCAGTATTGTGCTGATTTCATCAGGGATTGTAAGAACCAGTCCAATCAAGCAATCTAATATGGGTGTTTTGATCCAATAATGATATTTGTACGTCATCAGCAAAAAAACAAAACATTTATGGGATTATAAAGTGCTTGCATGTAAAATGTGTGTTTTAACGACCGATACAAGCAGTCAGTCCTGCAAAGCTCTAAATGTCCTCCAATAAGCACACATGGTTGGTCTTTTCTAATGTTTTGGTCAAGTCATTTACAAAAGGTAAACATAGCAGGCTATACATAGACTACTAGGAACAAGCAGCTACACAACAGCTAAGCACACTATAACATGTAATAAGTGTCCCTAACCAAACTATGTTGCAGTCTAGAACACATTTGTAGACATACACAAGTATCAATAACTATATTTGCATATTACTTACACATACAAAGTCTTCAAGGTAGATGCGCATTAAAAATATTCAGTAACAAACATGTCCGCATCATTCAACCAACTGCATCATGATCTTAACGTTAGGAATTATTGTGACCACTTGGTGTCCGTGTCACCAAAAAACAATTACGACTCCACTTCAACTTAAAGTCATTGTATCAATTAAACCATATCCAATTGTATTTACCATCTGAAAAGTATGTGAAAATACCATCTAAACATCACAAAATGCCACAAATTCAGTCAGCCATTTTGAATATTCCGCTCCAAACATCTTCGGTAATTTCCGGAGTTTGACGTCACTGGACTAACGCTTCTGCACTCTGACCATATTATCAGATCAGCCACACTAGAAATACGCAACAATTAAAGAGAGATGCACTGTTTATCCACAATCCCTATATAAGACATGAACACGTTTTTCTTTTTCTATGCATTCTAAGTCGTAAATAAATAATACATAAAAAAGTCCGCTAACAATATAGTCAATGGGCGGCTCTTTATTTTGCCCACAATACCCTCTAAATCAGTGGTCCCCAACCACCGGGTTGGGGACCACTGGTATCCCAGTGGCCGCACAAGTATTTTGTGCGGCCCGGTACCGGTCCGTGGACCGATTGGTACCGGGCCGCACAAGAAATTTAAAAAAATAAAAAATAAAAAAATAAATATATATATACCGTAATTTCCGGACTATAAGCCGCACCTGACTATAAGCCGCACCAGCTAAATTTAGGGGAAAATACAGATTGCTCCATATATAAGCCGCACCCGACTATAAGCCGCAGGGTTTTGATGTGTAATTAACGTAGTATATAGGGGTTCCTGCTACCACGGTGGGGATTGTCGGGACAGAGATGACTGTTTGGGAACGCAAAGCGTCCCATTTATTAACTATAAATCTTTCAATCTTATAATCAAACTTTCACATCTTTGACATGGCGAACAGCATTCGTGCAGAGTACAAATAATACAACGGTGCAAAGTAATACAAAGTGCTCGCATGCACGTTATCAAAATAACCAGCCTACCGGTATATGAAAAGTCAGTCTTCAATCATTGTGTCATCGTCTTCCTCCTGCGTACTAAAACCACCGAAATCCTCTTCGTCGGTGTCGGAGAAGAACAGGCCGTATATAAGCCGCACCGTTGTATAAGCCGCAGGGACCAGAACGAGGGGAAAAATTTAGCGGCTTATAGTCCGGAAATTACGGTATGTGTATATATATATGTATATATATCTTTTTTTATTTTTTTTTTTTTTTTTTTTTTTAATTAAATCAACATTAAAAAAACCACTGCTCGAAATAACCATCCAAAAGCTGTCAACAATACTCTGTATACATATCGTGAATTGAATATTAACCAAATATTAGCGATGTTGTTATTATAAGCGCTAACACAGACTGACTTTTTTTTTGCGGCTGATTGAGAACACACAGCTAAGTAGACCTCTGCTGCTTTACTGTGAGCTGAACGCGATGTCCTGCTGATTGCGCATCATCACACACAACTGAATATGGTGTCTGCAGGAAGACTTTTCCTTGCTAAAACCCTTCGTGTGCATCATGATTAATCCTTCACATAAACGGGAAAATTTGGACAGCCTATTAGTCGTTATTGAAGTAAGAGCAGACATTGTCCAGTAAAGGATAATTGTATTATGTTTGTAGGTTGTATTTTTTTGTTTAGCACTTAGTTTTAGTCATACAGTAAAACTTACAAACATTGCTTAGAGTAATGGATGAAGAATCCATATGAGTAGAAATGCTATGGACGGCTGGAAGACAAACCTCAGGTTGAAAGCTTTAGTCTAAACAGAAGGGCACTGCAGCACCTGCAGCGAGCGAAATCATCCAAAAGATGACGCTAAAGCTCGATTAATAACACACCATTCAGGTGTCTTTGCTTGTTTGTGTTTTTTAGAGCAATTTGTATTATGGCCATAAGCAAAGAAAAATCCATAAATTACCCGCATTTTTGTATAAGTTGCAGGGTTCAATAGCAGGAAAAAAGTTGATTCTTATATTCCGGAATTTACGGTACTGTATGATTCCTGCTGATTTTGTATCGGATTAATATCGGCCAATACTCAAGGCTCCAATATTGGCATTGGATCAAAAGTGAAACATTTGTATGGGGACACCACTAAATATTATATTACATCATGCGATTTATCATATACTGTTCAGTTGTCCTTCTTCAGTGATTTGTTCAAAAAGGTAAGAAGAAGCCCAAACTGTACACAAATCGAAGCAGTCTTTCCTATAGAAATATAGTAAAATATAGTAAGTCAAATTATTCTGTTCCAGACGCTCAAAAATATTTACATAAAACACATTTTGTAGAGAATATTTACAGTTTTGTGCTAAAAACAATGTGGATGAAGTAAATTTATGAATGAATATTTATTTAATATCACTTTCACCTTTATTGAAGACTATAGTGGGCAAAGAAGTGGAAAGGGAGGAGGAGAGGGTCGAGCCACACTGATCCAATATTGATCACATTATTGCAAGTTATTTTCAGAAGTGTTTCCCACCTTCTTTACCAAAGGGCTGGCTCTCGCAACATTCTTATTTCCCGTGGTGGATTATCTACAGTAATACTCAATAAAAAATAAATAAAAATCACAGAATGGTACTCATAATGATAATTGGGCAAACATGCCAGTTTGATCAATCAATCAATCAATCAATGTTTATTTATATAGCCCTAAATCACAAGTGTCTCAAAGGGCTGATGTGTGGTTAGTTTGATTAACCAAGACAGTGTACAATAACTGGGGCAAAAAATATCCAAAAAATTATATAAAAAGTAGGACTTACAGTAAGCAATGTATTCTTTATGTATTAATTAATTATTAAATAATCTATCTCTTATTACACTTTTTTTGTTTTTCCTATTAGAGAATAGTTAAACACATGTAGTATACAAGCATAAAGTAATTGCTGAGTAATAGTGAAGTGTTAGAATTAAATAAGCTGTGCTTCTTCCTACTCCTTTTTGAAACATGTTGAGATGTGCAAGTTTAAACACATGAGCTTCCTTTGTCTTTTCTTCAGCTTGTTCTAAAAAAACTAGACTCTGACCATAGCAAGGAGCAGCAGCGAGAACCTGAACGCGCTTTCAACTCGCTTGTCTTTTTCCTTCCCAGTTGATCTGTTAGTTTGTGTGCCGCCCCTCAAATGTGTTCCCATCCTCTCTCATAAACACTGTGCAGTGACCCATGTAGGCAGGTAGCTAAGGGCTGTCATTGGCTGCGAGCACAACAACCACCTGACAAGCTTCCCCACCTACCCCCACCCGTCTGCCAAAGGAAACGACGACGTCAGTGCACGGACGCCATTGTGCCTCAAGTACACCAACACAAAGTGCGTCTTAAAGACGTGAAGCGTGTGTGTGTGTGTGTGTGTGTGTGTTTGCAGTGGAAACTGTCTCTCCAGAGAGAAGGTGGTAATAAGTACAGCTGACAGGCGTGTCAGAAGCTAGCGAGGTGTCAACAGATAAAACTGTTTGTATTTAGGGCCCGGGCCGCGGCACACTGTCACTTCCATTGGCGTGTGTCTCCCTCCCTGTCACCCATTTTTGTTTTTCCTCCCCACTTCCCTTTTCACCGTTTTGCTGTCACGGCTGCTCTCTGTTTGCGACCGTCCAAACGCTTGCACCTCTTCACTTCATGCACTGAACAAAAACAAATTGCATTAAATTTCGTTTTAGAGCGTATGTAAACACCTACATGTATTCACTGTGAACTAGCAATCATCTAGTCGTGCACTACGGTATAGCTCGGTTGGTAGAGTGGCCGTGCTAGCAACTTGAGGGTTCCAGGTTCGATCCCCGCTTCCGCCATCCCAGTCACTGCCGTTGTGTCCTTGGGCAAGACACTTTACCCACCTGCTCCCAATACCACCCACACTGGTTTAAATGTAACTTAGATATTGGGTTTCACTATGTAAAAGTGCTTTGAGTCACTAGAGAGAAGCGCTATATAAATATAATTCACGTCGATTGACTATTCTCAGCGAAGGACTAATGGCACAGCTTTTAAACACTTTAAATTCACAGGAGAGGAAGACAAATGAAGTAAATGTTGTAGTTTATTCACAATATGCTTAACTAAGTTACATTGACTAATGTTTAAACTTGCACAATTCAACATGTTTGAAAAGGAGTAGTAAGAAGTAATCCTAACCCTTTTTGATCCAATATTGATATATGGCGTGGCTCAGATGGTAGAGCGGCCGTGCCAGCAACTTGAGGGTTCCAGGTTTGTATTCAGATTACGCCACCCTACAGTACTGTAGCCACGGCCGTTGTGTCCTTGAGCAAGACACTTCACCCACCTTGCTACGCTCAACTGCACTGACTGTTTGAGGCAGGACTCCCTTGCAAAATAAATGCTTTCTGGGACTTTCCTGGGTAAATACAAAGTAAAAAAAACAAATCAAATTGATCCAATATCAGCAAAAAAACAAGGATTGGGTGATATTGGTTGGTACAAGCAGTCCTGCTGCGTGTATATTTGTGCAAAGCTGGATAGCATGTTAACATCTAAAGTCCTCCAATATGCGCTCAAGGTTGGTCTTTTCATCTCTTTTAGTCAAATCATTTTCAAAAATGTAAGCATGGTAGGCTATAGGCTACTAGGAGCTAGCAGCTACACAACAGATAAGCACACAAGCTAGACTTACTAGACATTGCAGACTAAAACCGCACATTTGTCAATATAAACAAGTATCAAATACTTATAGTTGCGTATTACTTACACGTACAGTCTAAAGCAAGAGCATATTAGAAAGCATCCAGTAACAAACGTGTCCGCATCATTCAGCTTACTGCGTCATGGGGTTCATGAATTATTGTGGCCTCTTAGTGTCACCAAAAACAATAACCACTACACTTCAACTTAAGGACATCATGAGTCCATTCCAGACGTTAATACATAGGTCAGTGTTGTTCATACTTACAATGGTTCTACTAATTTATTTGGTCAAACCTTATTTAACATTCTACTAAATAACAAAATTAGATTCCTGCTTATATCGTAGCAGATCAATATTAATATTGTACAGTAATCAAAGCTGCAATTGCATTACCGTACTTGTCGTGAAAAATAAACATTTTATCCTAAAAACATGATAGAGTACACATTATTAACTAACAATAAATGACAGAGACAAATTCATGCTACATCAGCTGAACTAATATAAATGTAATGTTTCCTTGTGGGTAGAAACATATCAAACGGTCCAATTTTAACACCAACACAGAATTTTTCTATATAAATTGAAATAAAAATGCCTCCCTGATATGTTGTTTTAGGAATTGAAGTAGTATTGAGAACCTGCTCTCTTGTTTGTGTCAAGATAAATTTAGTGATTATTTTATACGTGAAAACTAGATGATACTATACGTCCTCACTACCTACCGGCATGGTATACATGTAAAATTATAATTCATCATATTTCCTGGTCAGCCTGTTGATTTACTGGAGTACTGCTACCATCGAGCTGGAGGCTTGTGTTGATTGTTCCAGCTTGAATACAGATGTTCATACCAGAAATGTCCCTGATCCCTGATGCCTCACTATTTGACAAGCACTGCCCTAAATAAAGTTGCTGCCGATATTCAATAAATTATATTTAATGTATTTCACTGTGTCTTCATGATGACGCTGGTCTCTGCTGACTTCCCCTCATTAGCAGAGGAACGATGATGGCAATACTGTCTGGGGAAATATCCACTTCGTTACGTACAACTAATGAGATCCAATACAAGAAAATCCTGCCTGGTTAGGAATATGTCTATTGTTGGATTCATACCGAGAGCTTACAGTATGTGAGATAGTACTAACATCTCTCAGTAGGATGCAGTGCAGCAACTAAAATGTACGCATAGAAAGTTGTGAAAGTGATCCTTAGTTGATCAAGCCACACAATTAACCAGAAACTGAAATCGTTTTTTAAATATGAATTTTCATCATTCAATGCAGCTGGGATAGGCTCCAGCCACCCGCGACCCCGAGACGGACAAGCGTTAGAAAATAAATGAGTGGATGGCTAAGCTTGTTTTCTGTCGTTGCCATGGATGCACAGACTCATCCATCTATTATCTTATCCATCCTATCTCGCTTCCCTTCATTGCCTTGCCTGTCCAGCTAACTAATGTGAGACAGCAAACACACTGACAGAGGCAGCTTACACTATAATGGCTTCCTTACTCACTCACTACGATAGCTGGAAGTGAATTGTGATCATTTCCCTCTTCCTCGCGTGTCACATAAGAGCAATACATGCGGCGTCCGTGCGGCGTTAATATTCTTTGTAGACCATCAAGAGACCATGCGTCAGACAATGGCGGCACTTCACGTTTATGTGTGAGTGTGTACAGCAAATGTTTTTACTGTTATTCATTCATATGCGTTCTCATGCATCACTCAGCAGTCATTTACAAAATGTAAACTTGGTAGGCTTTAGGCCAATTAGGAGCTAGCAGCTACACAACAGCTAAGCACACTAGCACGCAAGCTAAACATATGTGATAAGTGTGCTTGATTCTACAATATTGCAGTTTAAAGGCCTACTGAAACCCACTACTACCGACCACGCAGTCTGATAGTTTATATATTAATGATGAAATCTTAACATTATAACACATGCCAATACGGCCGGGTTAACTTATAAAGTGACACTTTAAATTTGCCGCTAAACTTCCGGTTCGAAACGCCTCTGAGGATGCCGTATGCGCGTGACGTAAACCGAGGAACACGGACATGCCTTCCACATTGAAGCCAATACGAAAAAGCTCTGTTTTCATTTCATAATTCCACAGTATTCTGGACATCTGTGTTCGTGAATCTGTTGCAATCATGTTCATTGCATTATGGAGAAGGAAGCTGAGCAAGCAAAGAAGAAAGTTGTCGGTGCGAAATGGACGTATTTTTCGAACGTAGTCAGCCACAACAGTACACAGCCGGCGCTTCTTTGTTTACATTCCCGGAAGATGCAGTCAAGATGGAAGAACTCGGATAACAGAGACTCTAACCAGGAGGACTTTTGACTTCGATACACAGACGCCTGTAGAGAACTGGGACAACACAGACTCTTACCAGGATTACTTTGATTAGGATGACAAAGACGCAGACGTGCTACTGTGAGTATGCAGCTTTGGCTTCTAAACATTTGATCGCTTGACCGTATGTGCGCAACTTTTTTTTGCGTGTGTACGTAACTTTTTAAAAATATATAAACTTTATGAACCTTGGGTTAGGTGAACGGTCTTTTGGGCTGAGTGATTGTGTGTGTTGATCAGGTGTTTGAATTGTATTGGCGTGTTCTATGGAGCTAGGAGCTAGCAGAGGAGCTAGGAGCTAGCGTAACAAACACGCAGGTGTTTTTATGCAGGATTAATTTGTGGCATATTAAATATAAGCCTGGTTGTGTTGTGGCTAATAGAGTATATATATGTCTTGTGTTTATTTACTGTTGTAGTCATTCCCAGCTGAATATCAGGTACCGTGAGTATGCAGCCTTGGCTGCTAAACATTTGATAGCTTGACCGTATGTGCGCGTCACGTACGTAACTTTTTAAAAATATATAAGCTTTATGAGCCTTGGGTTAGGTGAACGGTCTTTTGGGCTGAGTGATTGTGTGTGTTGATCAGGTGTTTGAATTGTATTGGCGTGTTCTATGGAGCTAGGAGCTAGCAGAGGAGCTAGGAGCTAGCATAACACACACGCAGGTGTTTTTATGCAGGATTAATTTGTGGCATATTAAATATAAGCCTGGTTGTGTTGTGGCTAATAGAGTATATATATGTCTTGTGTTTATTTACTGTTGTAGTCATTCCCAGCTGAATATCAGGTCACCCCCGGCTCTCACAGCATCTTCCCTATCTGAATAGCTTCAACTCCCCACTAGTCCTTCACTTGCACTTTACTCATCCACAAATCTTTCATCCTCGCTCAAATTAATGGGGAAATTGTCGCTTTCTCGGTCTGAATCTCTCTCACTTCATGCGGCCATCATTGTAAACAATAGGGAACTTTGCGTATATGTTCAACTGACTACGTCACGCTACTTCCGGTAGGGGCAAGCCTTTTTTTTATCAGATACCAAAAGTTGCAATCTTTATCGTCGTTGTTCTATACTAAATCCTTTCAGCAAAAATATGGCAATATCGCGAAATGATCAAGTATGACACATAGAATAGATCTGCTATCCCCGTTTAAATAAAAAAGATTCATTTCAGTAGGCCTTTAAAACAGCAAATGTGTCAATAAACAGTAAACAAGTTCGATTCTGGGCTCGGGATCTTTTCGTGTGGAGTTTGCACGGGTACTCCGGCTTCCTCCCACCTCCAAAGACATGCACCTGGTGATAGGATGATTGGCAACACTAAATTGGTGTGAATGTGAGTGTGAATGTTGTCTATCTGTGTTGGCCCTGCGATGAGGTGGCGACTTGTCCAGAGTGTACCCCGCCTTCCGCCCATGTCCAGCTGAGATAGGCTCTAGCAACCCCCGTGACCCCGAAAACGACAAGCGGTAGAAAATGGATGGATGGATGATTGATGTATGCTTTGCAGCTGCACCTGAATGAATGTGACAGTGTGCAGGTGTCTTATTTACAACGGTCAGCTGGATCAATAGCCGCGTCATTAGTCCAGAATTTTAACAGTCCTCTTGAACCGACCCGTTCAGTACCAAAAAATACCAATACTGTGTACATCCCTATCTACCATTGTTGTCTGTTTGACTAATTTCACTTGCTTAAACATTTTCTAACATTATACACTACAAACTAATACAAGTATGTATGATTTCTGCTGTAACAATTTTCAGGGCTCCATTATCAGTATCATATCGGAAGTGAAAAGGTTGTATTTGGACACCACTAAAATCTGACGCATCACAGCGGAGGCTGAAGGTCATTTCAGTGCACGTTGCAGCGGATTATGTGACTTTCTTTGTTTTTTATTGAGTCTGACCCCTGCGACCTAAACATTCATTGTTTGAATCCAATGTTGTTCTCTATGTTTTGTGTTTTCACAAAAGAATGTTTTTTTCTTATTATTCCTCTCCCAGCAGCACCTTGAAGTTCTCTTTAAGGAAATTGGGCTTGACAGCAACAGCAGCAGCGACTTTGCCTTTTTTTTTTTTTTTTTTCCCCTTTGCTGCTGCTCCCTTTGAATCTGCTGCGCAATAACAAACACACGCACACACAAAGAAAAACAGGAACATAATGTTTCCCTTTCATTTCCTCCTCATTATGCAGGCAGTACTACGAGATGCTCTACAACCCGGCGGACGAGCTGCTCAACCTGGTTGTGGATCAGGGTGTGCGCTACACGGAGCTGGAGTACATCAACGCCCTGTCGCTGCTGCACCGCAGCCAGACGGGCGTAGGCGACCTGAGCACGCAGAACACGCGGCTGCAGAGGCTGAAGGAGATCGTCTGCGAGCAGGCCGCCATCAAACAGGCTAGCAAGGACAAGAAGATCACCACCGTATGATGCGGCTTTGTCGCCGCTTTATATTTTCCTTCAAGGACGATCTTCTGTTCCTACCTGCAATAATCGATGACACCTAAGAGTGCAGGCGAGGAAGTCATGTGACACATTTCAAATCATGTACATGAAACTCACACATAAGTAATTCCCCAAACTTGTTTACTTCACAAACTTCACAGAGGAGTACTTAACAGGGGATGGGGGTGGGTGGGGTGTCGACCAGAGACTTGTCAATACCTCAGTGGGCCCGCCGAGGATCCCCCTGAAGCTGACGCCACAATCCATCATATTGACACTTTGGCCGGGATCGATGGGAAAACAGCTGCGGGTGCCCCCGACGGATTTGACTAAACTTGGCAAAAGCCCTGAAAAGCTGCTGCTTCGATAATTCGATACATGGGAAACTTGAACAGAATGTTAATGTGCTTGTCATGTGACACCCTGGGTTATAATGACAAATGTCACAATTTATAATGGACATAATCCATCAAGCACCCCTGCTTTTTTTGTTCTATAAATACACATTAAAACATTTTTTTTTTTTAAATCTACATATTAATGAATATATAGACCAAGTCAATCATGCTTACTTGTCACCTGATTGTCCACAATGAACACACAATACACAAATATGAATAATAAAAGGTTATTGCGATGTGATTTTTTATTTCTTTTTCCAAAGCGGGACTTTTCTTTTTTTTACTATTGCATGATGTTCCCTGACCTTTTCAAGCATTCATCCACAATTAACTCCAGGAGGATGACAGATGGAATCTATTTGAGACAAGCAATAAGACACTCAGGTGTTCTCAACCCGATACAAAAGAAATACAGTATCGCCGATATTGCAATATTTAAAAAACATTTCACCATTGTAAATATTTTGGCCTTCAAATGTTTGCCTTCAACTCCTTGTTGATTGTATTTATTTGTAGAAATAAATGCAAGTTTAAGAATTTTAGGAAAACAAAAATATTTGTATCAAAACTCATTTTGTATTTTTGTTTTAAATATACCTGTTTTGTTATATGTGAACCTGATATAAGTGAGAAATTCAACATTTTTTACAACAATACAACCAATGTATTGTCCATCCATCCAATTTTTTCCAATGTAACATTATCAACAAAATTATAAATCTTTCACGTATTGCATTTCATTACATACATGTACACAAACGCGAGAACTACAATCGACATTTGGAGTTTGTAAACATAAACAGCAGAAACATAACTGTGGAGAAAAAAGCTGAAAGACATCTATCTTGTCATCCAAATATTTATTGAGGAGTAAAATGATGGTGAAACTTTGTGAGTGACAATAATTCGATGTGTGTCACTTTAAGAAAAAAAAACATGTGACCTACACAACTGCTGTGTCATTTGACTGTGAAGAACCAAACTGTTTATTCTTTTGACTCACAAGTGACAGCTCGTACTGAAAGAAGTCAGAGTGTCATGTGACGCCTTTGACATCGGTTTGCGTCTTCATCATCTATTTAAATGGAATTAAGAAAAAGGAAACATTCCCAAGTGTGGCATCATTTTGATCTTGTAGCGCCATATAAGGTAAATGTTCTTCTTTTCCCGTTGACTCTTCGGCTCATTGACAGTAGTTGTTTCTTGTTCCTTTCTGCACATATATTTGATTATGACACAAACACAATCATATTTGCTAATGTTTAATTACATTTGCAGGTCAAATGTAGTGGCTTTTTTTTTTAAAACAGATTGCAGATTAACATTATGAAACAGCAACATAGTGTCAGTGTAGTGTCAATACAGCTAATGAGTGTGCCACACACTCACCGAGGCATTATTTACCATCACTAGTCTAATACATAATTATCAATTCAGGGACGTGCAGTTAGGGTAGGCAGGTGAAGTGAGGCACAGCCTAACTTGTTTTAATGAAATGTTTTTCAAATATTTTTTTTTTCAACAACCAGTGTCATGAAAATGTCTTCTGTATGAGTAAAATCGTATTTTTTATTTTTATATTTTTTTTAAACATTTGCTTCTGTAAAAATCTCTAAATTTGCACATTTCTTGATCATAAGCGGGTACTTCCGGTCTGCTTTTGTGTGCAATCAATTCGCACTCAGTGCTGCTGGCTGGGGGCGCGGCTAATTTTGTTTGTCAACAAAGTCACCAGTATAATCTTTACAGAAACATTTTTTTAACCATTAAATAGAATATGCAGCCTGTGTAATGTATTTATTCTTGCTAATCCGACTATAAATACCGAACAATGATACCGGGAGGGGCTGCAGTACTAATAGTCGCCACACAATATGAGTCAGTGTGAATTGGGGGGGCGTCGTGAGCTTTTTGCAACCATCTTTTTTTAAACAGAATATGCCATTTGATTTCGTTTAAAAACAAGAACCAAAACAAAATAGAAAAAATATATTTTGATTTTCTGTGAATGTGAATCAAGATGCAATTTAAAAAAAAAAAAGTCGCCAAATTGGACTTTTAGTCGAAACGGCGAGTAATCAGACTTACTGTACATAAATAAATACGAGTTTTTCCTGGAAGAGAATGTGTGCATAAACTTTGTGTTTATTCTTATTTTACAATAGCAAACTAAATGATTCCGTTTTAATGACAGCGAAATTCCTTCTTTTTATTGTCATCCTCCTAAGCAGCAGCCTGCAGGCTGACATTTCATAAGCTCTCATTAATACATGTATTAATGAGAGCTTATGAAATGTAATTGAAGTGCCTCGACCTGCCTTGAACCTCACCGCACGTCACTGCTTACTAATATTGATCTGATATCATGCATGCCCTTGTTGTGTCAATAATATCGATATTTGTGACAGCTCGTCACTAATTACAATGTACCACTCCGCTGTGACTCAAACACATGCACGAAGCAGCAAACCTCAGTGTTATTAACGCTGTTGGTAATGTTTTGGATTGTTTAGATGATTGCGTCACATGACAGTCTCGGGTCTACCCCGCATCTCGCCCGAAGTCATCTGGGATAGGCTCCATTTTGCACCCCGCCTCTCACGCCAAGTCAGCTGGGATAGGCCCCATCTCACCCGTGATCCTGATGAGGATAAGCGCCATAGAAAATGTATGGATGGATGCACTTGCCCCAGGTACGTGTCAACACGTGTTTTTTTTTCATCAATTAAATACAATAAACCTCAACATTTAGATTCTACAGCTCTCACTCTCGACGTTAGTTATTTCCAATCATTTTATTTGTCACATTTCCCTTCCTTTTGAACAACACACTCAGCCAGCCGTAATTGTACGATAGAACACCTGCTGATGAATGGGTAAACTACATTACCCACAAGCCCTTGCTCCCGCCTCCCGCTGCTACGTTGCTAAGCGACGCAGTCCGAACGCCTTCCAGCTAGCTAGCTGGCCGCTGAAAGACGTCACGACTACGGTGTACGAGTCAGTCTAGTGACATTTACAGACGACTGTTCGTCATTGAATTAGTTTTAAAAACTAGCCAATAGAGTAGTTGCCTAATTTGCTTAATTTGAGAAGGACACTTCCACATAGGTGGACATGGCAGAAGAAGAGGTAAGTCTCACCTTGGACGGCAAGACCTGACATGTTCTGTCTGTGTGTTTTCCAAACCAAGTAAAACTTATGGAAATATAAATGTGGTTAAAATATTTTTTATTTTATTTTACTAGATAACATAAGATATATTACGTTATTTACAGGACCAGTCAAAGGTTTGGACACTTTTTATTTGGTAGTGTCTAAAAACGTTGGATTTATACTGTATAGTAGAGCATCAGTACATGCATTTCATTATAAGATCCAAGACAGCTTTTTTTAATATTATCAATCTTGAAAAAAATGACACATTTACAACCATTTAACAATATAATTATTTTTGTTATTGTTATTATTAGTAGTATAGCACGACTAATGCAGTCCCTCTAAGACACAAGTGTTAAAGTCAATATTGTGCATCAATATTGGCACTCCAATTATATTTGTTCTTTGAATGTTGATAGAGAAAAATGCACTGCATGCATTTGCATATCTTCTAACGTTTAATATAATCTGATCATGCAATAATATATTCCAAACATGTTTTTTGTTATCTAAAATAAATACCAAAATATCTGCTAGTCAAGTCGACTTAGGATTTCAAAACAAGTTGTCAATCATTGAGTAAAAATAATCAAATGTGTAGCTAGTGGCGGTCAAAAGTTTACATACACTTGAAAATAACATAATGTCATGGCTGTCTTGAGTTTCCAATACTTTCTAAACTCTTATTTTTTTGTGATAGAGTGATTGGAGCACACACTTGTTGGTCACAAAAAACATTCATGAAGTTTGGTTCTTTTATGAATTTATTTTGGGTCTAATGAAAATGTGACCAAATCTGCTGGGTCAAAAGTATACATAGAGCAATGTTAATATTTGGTTACATGTCCCTTGGCAAGTTTCACTGCAATAAGGCGCTTTTGGTAGCCATCCACAAGCTTCTGGCAAGCTTCTGGTTGAATTTTTGACCACTCCTCTTGACAAAATTGGAGCAGTTCAGCTAAATTTGTTGGTTTTCTGACATGGACTTGTTTCTTCAGCATTGTCCACCTGGAACTGGTGCTTTACAGAGCGTAAATGGGACAATGAAAAATGAGGATTACCTCCAAATTCTTCAAGACAACCTAAAATCATCAGCCCAGAGGTTGGGTCTTGGGCGCAGTTGGGCGTTCCAACAGGACAATGACCCCAAACACACGTCAAAAGTGGTAAAGGAATGGCTATATCAGGCTATAATTAAGGTTTTTGAATGGCCTTCCCAAAGTCTTGACTTAAACCCCATTGAAAACATGTGGACAATGCTGAAGAAACAAGTCCATGTCAGAAAACCAATACATTTAGCTGAACTGCTCCAATTTTGTCAAGAGGAGTGGTCAAAATGTCAACCAGAAGCCTGCCAGAAGCTAGTGGATGGCTACCAAAAGTGCCTTATTGCAGTGAAACTTGCAAAGGGACATGTAACCAAATATTAACATTGCTGTATGTATACTTTTGACCAAGCAGATTTGGTCACATTTTCAGTAGACCCATAATAAATTCATAAAAGAACCAAACTTCATGAATGTTTTTTGTGACAATAAAGTATGTGCTCCAATCACTCTATCACAAAAAAATAAGAGTTGTAGAAATTATTGGAAACTCAAGACAGCCATGACATTCTGTCCTTTACAAGTGTATGTAAACTTTTGACCACGACTGTATATCATGATGAGATCATACATTTACACTTATATATTCACTGTAACGCACGGCCTTCTGACGGCAGCCATCATTGAGATGTGGCATGCAGTGAAAACGAGTTTGCCACCCCTGCCAAGGATTTTGCAGTGGCACGATTGCGCCAATTCACGCCAATTCAACCAATCCCCGCAAATTATGCACAGCCTCGCAACTTTGTCCAAAGCTTGCAACTTCCCGTATATTTTGGACAATCAGTGTCATTTTCACCAATCAAATTTGTCTCTTAGTGTCACTAAGTCACCTGTCTAATCGAAATGTATGTTTGTTTCTTGTGTAGATGAAGCAGGAGCAGCCATGAATAAAATATGTTAACTCTTAGTTGTCGTCCTCCTGCATAGCTAAGACCTAATTCTGATTTCCGTCGACAACGCAAAGCCTTTTAGGTAATGTCGTATATAAACATTGAACGACATACAAGCGTCTAACCTTGTAGTTCGAATTTCTCTATATATTAATTTAACCTTTAGGACTCCATTGTGACTCAGTGGCTCTCAAACTGTTGTATGTGTACCACTAGTGGTATGCAAGCTCTATCTAGTGGTTTGTCAAATAATCAGTTAAGTGATTAGTGTTTTATTTTCCTATATTTAAACACAGTGTTGCTGTTCAAATTGTGTGTAATGTTACAGTGGCCAAAAACATTTAAACTACTTGTTAAATAAAACATCTCTTGTTTTTAATTAATACTTGGGCCCACTACGCAACTCTATTTTAATGTTGGTCATTATAGTGGTAATTGGAAAGCCAAGTGTTTTCTGAGGTGGTACTTGGTGAAACAAGTTTAAGAACCACTGCTTTTAATCAACTTCAGGTCTATCTGTTGTTATGAAGTTATCATTATTTTTTAAATGTTTAATGCCCTTTTTTTGTCAAAACCCTGTTTTTAATTTCCCTTATTTTTGGAACAATTTCCCTTGTGGCTCAATAAAGTTTGTCTAAGTCTAAAAACACAACATATGCAATATTTTACCCCAAAACAATTTCAAAGCGGAATATTTGATGTGACAGTCCCACTGACATTTTGGGGATCCAAAAGAGCCCCGGCACCCATAAAAGTGTTAAAAATAAGTCATAATTTTTCATTTGTTTTACTTTCAGTGCTCAAGTCTCTCAACTTCAGATCTATCCATCTATTATAAGTTTTTATTATTTGTTCATGCTTTTGATGTTTGTTTTATACGGAGCCTCTAAAGGGACATGAAGGGAAAAAAATGTTTCGCGAGATCTCGCAATACTTTTTGCGAGATCTTGCAAAATGTTTTTTTTCCTATGTCAGTGAACCGGAAGTACAACAGACAGAGCGATGGTGAACCGGAAGTGAAACAGACAAAGCGATGGTGAAGCCTACCCATCATCCGTGGGAGAAGTTTATTGATTTCTATTTTAGTATTGGCCTAACATATAAAGATATCAAATCAAATTATGGTCCCACAACAGAGCACAGATAATGGGTAGGCTCACGCATGCTCCCTCTCTTCCATCACTGTGTCTGTTTCACTTCCGGTTCACCATCGCTGTGTCTGTTTTACTTCCGTTTCACTGACATAGGAAAAAAACCTTTTGCGAAATCTCGCAAAAAGTATTGCGAGATCTTGCAAAACATCCATGTCCCTTTAGGGCACATATGTCAGAGTCAAGGCCCGCGGGCCATATCCGGCCCGCGAGAAGGTTTTTTACGGCCCTTGGGATGATCTTGATTTATTATTAGAACCGGCCCGCAGACCGCAGATCTTTTACACGCACCAAGCGGATGCCGGTCCAAGGTTCCGAAAGGGGGCGAGCGGCCCGCTGGGACGCGCCTGCCGGCCGAAGGGCTGCAGCCCTGCCGTCAGTCGCGGAGCCCGCCGTGCCACGCGCGCCAAGGGGGCGGGCCGAAACCCGGCCCCGAGGCCCTGAGACTTCTGCTTTGTTTCCCCAAACCGCGCGTCACCGCCGGGCCCGCACCACCGTCGGGCTGCAGCCCGAGCGTCGGTGGCGGAACCCGTCATGTGCCGCGCGCGCCAAGCGGAGCGGGGGGGTCATGCGGGCCGAAACCCGCAGGCCACCCCCTCACCACGAGGCCCTGAGACTTCTGCGTTTGACCCCTACGCGCGGCCCGTCGGGACGCGCCCGCCGTCAAGCCACGAGGGCCAGCCGTCGGGTCGCGGAGCCCGCCGTGCCACGCGCGCCAAGGGGCGGGCCGAAACCAGCGGGGGGTTTCGGGCACCCAACTCGCCTCCCTCCCACGGAGGGAGGAGGGGGGTTTAATGTGAACATTACTGTGCAATCACATATTTAGAGTTTTTACTCAATTCAAGTTTAAAAGTTAAAGTTTAATATTTGTTTTCACTGCATGTTACTTCTCCTTAAACAAAGTGTTGTTTTTGATTTATAGATTTTTGCACTTTATTTTATTGTATTTCAATTTAATTATATTTTTAAAATATTTCAGTTGAGTGGATGATAGAAAATTGCTATTATTGTTTTTTTCTTTGAAGTAAATTTAGCCCACTTTTGCTAAAATAGAAAATATAGGCTACTGATGGTGCCTTGAATACCGGTTTCTTTCATTTAATGTTCATGTTATGGGGATTTTTATATAAAGGAAATTTGTCTTTTGTGTCTGTTGAAAATTAAAGATTACTGACAGAGCCATAAGAAAATATTGCTTTATTTATCTGATCATATTGGAATATATTTGTTAGGTTTTCAGTAGGTTCAATTAGGTTCACTAGACTATATGCGTCATTTAAAAATTTTTCAATGAACATTCGAACAGTCCGGCCCTCGGCTTGTAGCTAAATTTTTTATTTGGCCCTCCGTCCATTTGACTTTGACACCCCTGCTTTAGGGGCTCCGTACTTTTATGCCCTTTTTGTCAAATAAAACTTTGTTTTTTTTAAGTTAAACACACAAAATATGTAATATTTTCCCAATTGTAATCGGAGCCTTGAATAGGTCAATAATTCATAACGACATTGATTTTTTTTTTTTTGAGCAATGACAGCTTTATAGGATAAAACAGCCTGCATGGCAGCTTTGTTTTATGTGAGTCAACATTGCAATTTTTTTTCTCATTACATTTCACCTGTTTGCTCTTTTATTCCACTTTTTAATGTTTTTTTAAATAGTATTTTTAGAATAAGCCACGGGCCGTTAAAAAATTAGCGGGCCACAATTTGGACACCCCTGATCTAGGGTAAGACAATCAAAAGGACTGTTTAAAATCTGCTCCAGACAAAAAACAGACAATACAACAAGAACACCACTGGCTAGTTTATGTTATACTATTAGTGGTTTAACCGAAAATATTTATTTTTTATATGTCCATATTTTTCATAATTACTAATTATATTGAATACAAATTGCATGTCGGCACGAGGGATTTTTTTTTAGCATTCAGGCTTTTCACTCACCACTTTTTTGTACACATGTATGCAGCAGTCCGAGAAGCAACGAACAATTTGCGGTCATGATGTTACATAAAATATACATTCAATGATAGCTTATGTTACTGATCAAAATCGCTACCGCTAGCTAACTACACACAAAGCTATTGCATGTGCACATGTTAAGTACGTACATAGTGTGTGTCATTACGTCCTAAAAGCTGTAAGTGGGCGGTATGTATTGAAGCATGTTGGAGAATTAGCGTACTCTAGGCATCAGCGTAAAGGTTACAAACAGCGCTTTTAAGAACATATTTTCATTTGCATAGTTGAACTAGCAAAGATGCAGCATTTACTGTACATGACAGAGATGTTGAAGTTTGATGATAATCTCTCCTCGTCCCTCATTTACCAACAAAAATGAATACTATAAATCGCTCTCAACCATTCACAAATGTTCTTAGCATGGGGGGTCAATGTGTTGGAACATAAACAAATGTGTAGCCTTTTATTTATCGTGGCTATTTGGGCTCTCTGGAACCCATTGAGTAGAAAAACAAAAATAGTTTAAAGTTGCCATCTGAACTTTCAGGTGTGTTTTCAGCCATCTTGAATCCAACATGTGATGTGGTATACTCTGTCTCCACCACTAATTGGCAATAAATGTATCATAAGTGGAAACCAGGGTCTTGTAGAGTAAAATGTTGTGTTGTGGTATACCCAACAAAAGATGTGATGTCCACATATGTGGACACCACAGGCCTCATGTTCAGAGAGTTGCATTGCTTTCCTACTAAATATGGAGTGCCAACTAGTGTTGTATAAAACGAGTAAAACATCAATACATGTCTTTACAGTTATGCTTTTTGACTTCTGCCCGAAATCAGCTGGGATAGGCTCCAGCACCCCTGCAACCCAGAAAGGGACAAGCGGTAGAACATGGATGGATGAATTGATGGTTCAAGGAACATTTAAAATATTGATAACAGATTAAAAAAATCCAAAGTTGATTCGAAGTTATTGAAAATAAAAGTTCTCAAAACATAGCAACTTTTGCCGCAACTTTCTGAAAAAGCTACCACATTTAAGGCTGAAAACAATCACAAAAAAAGGCTCATAAAATTCTGGAGGGACTGAGTAAAACACTACATATAACACCAAATGCATCAATGTTGTTTATGTTTTACACAGGACAAGGCCTTAACTGCTGAGTTGGTGTCCAGCAGTGTGTCCCGCCTTGCTCGCTTTGACACCGGCCTTCAACACCCATACTACCACCTGGCTGTCCCTGTAAGACACATTGTGGGCCTACATAACCACAGTTGTATGACGTACACCTCTAAATCTAGTGACTTTTGTAATTTTTTTTGCAGGGTCACAGCCTGAGTGATGTTTCTGTCCTGTGTAATTATTGTCATCTACAAAAGCTGGAGCTGCCACACAACAGCATCTCAGGTCAATTTACACTTTCGTACATTTGTTTACCTTCATCTGAATGTTTTTTGTCTTTTAGATCTGTCCTGCGTGAGCCACATGCCTTTCCTCACCATCTTGGATGCCTCTCACAACAAGATCTCCGATTTCTTTGGCTTCCAGGCCCCTAAGAACCTGAAGGTATATTAAGGCACCTTGAGCTGACAGCAGAAGGCAAACTTTGAGTTGTTGCTTGGTCTCCCAATCTCCTGCATTATTCCCCCATGACGGCCCTGCGTCCCCTCATCCCATCTGCCGTCACTCCAAACATGCTTACAGAGAAGGCTTTAAACGCCCTTGAATCTACTAATGAAATATCCTTGTGTATTGAGCTAATTTATTGGCGCTCTTGTGACTTTGCTGTTGTTACAGGAGGTCAACTTCTCCCACAACTGTCTAACACAAATGAAGGACTTGTCGGACTACCCAGCTCTGATGAAGCTAGATCTAAACCGTATCCTTGAAGGTCCCATTTGTCACCATTTTTTTGATAAGTCTCATGGGTCCCATAATATACGATTGTTTGGACAATTACGATCCTGGTTCTGATTCCGGTTCCTTGCTTCGATTCCGATTCCCAAATATAACATTTTATTTTTTACTTGAATGTACATTTGAATTTTCTTTTCACAGGTGTGCACTATACAAAGGTTTCACTTAATTTTTGCAAACCCCAAATAAAAAAACATTTTCACATTATTTGTTGTTTATGTGTTAGAAATAGGGATATTCGGATCAGTTTTATGCTGCAGATTCCGATACCAATCATCCATGAGTAAAATCGGCCAGTACCACTCACATGTACAACTGAATTTTTCAATTGTATTTATGGTGACTGATACTGACAGTTTTAACAATATCAACACAACATCTAAACTAGTTCCCTATTTTCTTTAATTACATACAATTTTTTTGGTCTAAACTAAGTCAATAGTACACAATAACTAAACAAAAGCAATTGCTACTATTTATTACTTATTGAAATCCTTTGGTTTTTTCCCTTAAAGTCAGTCATATACTACTACCCTTGGTATCAACACTATTGATTTATGGATTGATCCGTCTTCCCCTTACTTGTATGCCTGGCAGTGGTCGCTAAACAGCAACAGAGCACCACAACACATATTGTTATATTTTCCTCTAATTCCTAATAATCGAACTGCTTAGTTTTTGCTGTAGTGTGCTTCCATCTACACTTCTTAAACTTCAGCACTAATTTCTCCTGTTGTTTCAAACTAGTTTAACGCACTATTTAGGCGGTTGGCTTGCCTGTTCCTGCTTGCTATAGTTCTGTATGTAGTAACATGTTTAGCCTCTTTCTCCAGTCCTTCAGTGATATTAATACCTGTAAGAAATGTACTGTAGTTTATTTTCCGCAGTGGAGGATAATTGACTTAGGGGAGCGGTTCCACATGGAGTAACAAGGTATAGTTAGCTGCTATAGCCGTCCCTGTGGCAGACTGAGCATCAAAAATACGAATCAACGTTCCAGGAGAATCGTAAAGTAAGACGTGGTTCCCATCGATGCCCATACCTAGCATTGATGTTGAATTTTAAAATGCTTTATTGGTGTATTATAGTGCATCTTTAACAGACAAATGCAGGAATTTGTAAAGTTAATCAATACTTGCAGAGGTTGCTGACATTTTTAGTTTGCACATTAACTCACTACTATCCAGACAACAAACTCACTGAGGTCATGGGCCTGGAGAAGTGCTGCAAGCTGACCCATCTCGACCTGGCTTACAACAACATCTCCAGCATCAGCAGCCTGGATGCTGTACCACTCACAGACCTCAACCTGGTAGGTTAAACTGTTTGCATCTGTCTGATTGTTTGGACTGATTTGGGTCCACCATGTGGACTAAAAGCAGTTAGCATGGCTTCAACGCCTCATTTACTTTGTTTGTGGATCAACCAGTAGTGGTCCTGGTACACAGCTCCGTGAACATGTCAACAAGCCTTGTGTCCTTCCCAGGTCCTATTTTAGAAGCCTCGCCTTCTCCCTACATGCAGCGAGCGGCCCTCTGCCAGGCATCATGCTCAGCCAAACAGCGAGATAACGACTTTAGCAAAGGAGCGAGTGCCCATGCTGGTTTGGCTTTGTGCTGAATTAACACTTAGCCAGCTGTTTGGTTGCCCCGTCTGTCAGAATTTACCAGCAAGGGGGTGGGGAAAGAGTCGGGCAACCTTGCAGAGTGACCATGGCTCACTTTTTAATTTGAACTACTGGGAATCATGGAGAGCATTTAAAGTAAGAGAGGTGCATCTGTTAAATGTTCAGAGAGGGAATCAACTGAAGGGCACGGAAGGCTTGGAGAACCTGAAGAATCTGCAGGTTCTTGACTTGGCTAAGAACCACATCACTAATCTCTCTGGCCTCCAGAACCTGCACCTGCTGGGCTTCATCAACCTGGATGAGAATGAGGTATTTGTACAGTATAGCTTTGGAAAATACTGAATATTTCAGATCAATAAAAAATTAATGACACTGTAATTTATCTGAAACATTACATTTTACAGATTAGTGAGACCGAGGAGTGCAAACACATCCATGATCTTCTCCTGCTGAGGGAACTGAATCTGCTGGGTAACCCTGTACAGGTAACTGATTGTATGTAACTCTCTAGTAGATACCCAACACAATAAATAATACTGGATACAGTAGTACAGGGGTGACAAACTACATTTGGTACATTCAATACACTCAAACCGATACAATGTAGGTCAAGCAATATACAGGTACTGTATGTTAAACTATGTGAACAAATCATCCAAATTTGAGATGTGTGTCTTACAGTAGCTAACAAAGCAAATGTGTGTAATATTTAAATTAAACCCCTTGAAATATTTAATTTCTAGGGGTGCACATAAGGATTCAAATCCGAATATTCAGAGCCCTAATAATTTATTATTACTGTTCTTGACTAATAGTATTATTATTACTATTATTATTATTATTTTGCCAACTAAAATCATGTGCTTCAGCACACTCAAAAATGTACATATCTTGAAAGAAATTTGTATTTTTGGGGGATTTGGACAAGTTTGATTTTTTCTTAGTTTTTTGTTTATTTATATAATGTTTCAGTAGAATGTGTTGCGGGCCAATAAAAAAAATGCTGTCACACTTTGGACACCCCTGCAGTAGTACCTCTGTTTTTATTCAGAGTCTGTTCCAAAAATGGTACAACAAAGACAGAATCATACAATTTTTCCCCACTGTTATTTGTTTCCAGGCCTGACTGGGGTAAATACTTTCCATTAATTATGAATGGAATATTTTCGTAGTTAGAGTAAAAAAAACTGTTTACAACCTTCTAAATAGAGTTTTAACATTATGAGAGCCCTGTAGACATGAAATAACACCAACATAGTCACTTTGAATCCAATGTAGTAGACATATATAAAATAAGACACATGGGGCCTGATGTAGTGAAGGTTTGCATGTATTAAAACACTTACAAACTTAATAGCACAATTAATACAAGCAATTTTATCATTTGCACACAGTGTTTTGCACATGGTATTTGGATCTTAGTAGATCAGGCCCATACTGTACTGAGTTTAGGAGACATGGTCTCATTTAGTGGCTAATACTGCCGTAGGTTTGATGTATTGTTCATTTAGACATTTCTTGAATTTAAGTATTGTTTCCCACCTTCATGGTCTCATTTAGTGGCTAATACTGCCGTAGGTTTGATGTATTGTTCATTTAGACATTTCTTGAATTTAAGTATTGTTTCCCACCTTCTTTATAAAACAGTTGGCACTCACAACTTTCTTTGGCCCTATAGCGGCTTGATGCTGCCGTATTTAATAAAAAAAATAATTAATTCAATTACATTTTAAAAAAGCACTGAGTGTGAGTCACCAGCGCATCAGATTTGCCGAACTATAATGTACGAAAGCCAAATACCAAACCCTACAAAATTGCAGCGTACAAAACGGTGGCACAACTGTAGGGAATACTAAATATTGTGTTGTTTGTGTGTAGGAGCAGCCACAGTACAGGCTCTCAGTGATCTTTCTCCTCCAGCATCTGACCATGTTGGACCAAAAAATAGTCACTGTTGAGGAAAAGGTTTGATATAAACACAAATATTTCAAGTAGCTATCTGGCAGAATGTCATTGTCATCAATGTGTGGCGTCCAGGTTACATCCATCAACAAGTACGACCCCCCTATGGAAGTGGTAGCAGCCAGGGATCACATGACCCAGCTGATGTATCAGCTGATGCAGCCCCAGCTACTCTATGATAGGTTGGTATCATCTCCTGGTGTCATTGCTAAAAAAGCTACCACTGCTTAGTTTATTTCCTTGAATGCGTCAAGCTAACAAATCAGGATTTGGTAATGTAACCATTGCAATGGTTACATTATGACGTATCTTTCAAAGCAAACAGCAGCGAAAGTTGTTTTTTGAGTGCCGAGCGTCTTTATCTGCGGCACATCCTGTTATCGCCTCGCTCAAAGAAAATAAAATGTATGTGTTCACATATCATGACTTTTAAAAATAAAAAACAATCCATCATGGGTGATGACAAGGAAGGCTGCAGAACTGCAGATAAATCACAGGGATTGTTTTTACAAGACAAACACATGTCTTGTTTGCAAGCGTCCTTTTCTTTATTTGCATGTAAGACTTTTCATGGGAGAGAATTGTTGTCTGTCCAAGCAGCACTCTACCCAGTGATGACGCTCCGTATCCTATGCTGGTTCTGACTGGTCCACAAGGCTGCGGGAAAAGGGAACTAGCGCATCGTCTGTGCCAAGATTTTGACGAGTACTTTGCATACGGGTCAGTGTCGTACATTCTAAGGTTCCTCAGTCAGTTTGTGTGACATTTTTAACATTTGTGTGCTCACGCAGAATCGGCCACACCACCAGGGAGCCCTACTTTGGAGAGGAGAACGGAAACGATTACCATTTTGTCAATGAAGAGGAATTTCAGCAGCTTGTACTAACGGTACACTTTTCCATCCATCCATTTTCTACCGCTTGTGCTTTTCCGGGTCGTGGGGCGGCTGGGGCCTACCCCAGCTGCATTCAGGCGGAAGGAGGGGTACTCTCTGGACAAGTTGCCACCTCATTGCAAGGCCAACACAGATAGACAGACAACATTCACACTCACATTCACACACTAGGGCCAATTTAGTGTTGCCAATCAGCCTATCCCCAGGTGCATGTCTCTTATTCATAATGTCTGAAGCCTAACATATAACAGACTTGTCTAGTTTAAACACTGTGTGGATGAAGAATAGCAGCTTTTATGTCATAATTTACCATTTTCGTCTTTCACGCTTGTGTAAGTGCTGTCAGTCTGTCAAGCAGGTCAACTGTTGCACCTCCTTTCTCTTCTCTCCTCTCTCCTTATGTTGTCATCCACCTCATTTATCACCTCTAACTTTCATGCAACAACTGTCTTTTGGTGTGCTTAACAGTTATCTGCCAGGAGGTTATGTGATTGCCAGTGTAGTAGTAAAATGTATGGTGGTTTTTACACAAAATTACTAAATAAAAATGGTAAGACTGTTATTTTTCACGGTAAACTTCTGGCGGCTGAGCTGCCAGTTTTTTCACCCAAAAATGTATGGTCGTTTTTTTTAAATTGTAGCAACATAACTCAAGAGTTATGGCCAGATTTTGATGAAACTTTCAGGAAATGTTAGAAATGGTGTAAGGCACAAGTGATGAGATTTAGGGTGTGATTCAAATCAGGAAATGTTTTTAAAGGATTCTTTGTTATTGGGAAGTAAGGCCTGGCTGAGTTCTACTCTTCTAGTTTTTTAAATTTTCTGGTAATTGAGTGTACATTTTAGAGACAACAGGTGTCTAAATTGCGGCCCAGTGGCCAGTTGAGACCCACAGCTTGTTTTTTTTATTGGCTTGCGGCACTTTGGAATAGGAACGTAAAAAAAGGGAAAAATAGAGCAAAATGCACAATGTCAAAATAAAAATCAGAAATGTAGATACTAATAATAAAGTACGGTAATAAAAAACGCAAAACTTTGTATTTGTAAATACAATGGTACCTTTCTTTCTGTTTGTATTGTATTCCAAAAGTTCAGACAAAGACTGAATCGTACGAAAACCGAAGCAATTTTTTACTATAATAAATCATATAAATCAAATTAATCTTTTGCGGACCCATATAAAATTAACACCAAACACATTTTATAGAGAACAATTAAAGTTTTACATGCAGAAAACAATGTAAAGTACATAATCCAAGTATAATCCATATTAGAAATGAAACATAAATTAACATTTAACATCACTTGGAGAAAATGGCAAGGGTGGGTGGTGGCAGTCATACGAATACCACCTTTGTTGTTTGCTATGAGTTTTTTTCTAGAACTTAATAGAAACCTTACTACATAGCTTTCCCTTTTTTTTAATTTTTGCGTGTTTTCCCATTAGCTTTGGTTGTGTTTTGTGTTGAACGCATTCATTCCATTTACTACTACTGTCTGAAGAGGCTGCTTTGTATTTGTAATCACTAATCAACAGCACAGTGGTTCGTTACTTTACCATTCCAAGTACCCGTAAGTTAGGTGCATTTTGTTGCATCTTAAATTGCGTTTTTTTGTTTCCTGGTCTTAATTTTAGCACTTCTGTTTTGTGTGTCAATTTGCTCTGTTTAAGAAACGTTTTCCTGTCACCTCTGTCTCTGCATACTGGGGGTCCAGACTAGGATACCACTGGACCCATGATGACTTATTTTGCTCTCGTATGAATAAAAAAGCAGAGCCTGAGTAACCAACACCTGTGAGTTTTTGTGTGGGGATTAAAATATGCTGAATTATACAAAGGCACACAGAATAGTTTCTTATGCAAAATGTTTAGCCATTTGATAATCATGTGGAAACCGGGGCAAAATCCCAAAAACGGAATCATACGAAATGGGGGGCTTTCCAAAAAAAACCAAGGTACCTGTGTTTGACATTTTTGTCAGCAATTCAAAAAACTAAGAACAACCCAGATTTAAGTGGAGTTTTACTTTATTTAGCTGCTCTAAACACCAAATACGCCCAAATGATTTATTTTCTACATCAATAGACATGTTTTCTGTGTTCACCTAGTTTTAGTGACAGCCAATAAAGGTGCCCCCAAAGAGGGACTAAAGTTAAAGGGGTTATGGGTGAGAGTTGATCTGACCATTGTGTCAAAAGTTCACATGGCAGGTGAGCGCTTGACCTCAGGTTGTTCATCTTGACAGAACATGCTTTTGTTACTTACATGCAGGGTGCATTCCTCCAGACCGTCCAATATAGTGGCCATAGGTACGGCTTGAGCAGGGAAGCCATCGAAGACGTCGCAAAGGAAGGACTCGCATGCTGCGTCCACATGGAGCTTGAAGTAAGTGGGTCTACACTATAAGAACACATGGTCCATCAGTAAGAATGACTTCAATGGCTGTCTTCAGGGTGTGTTGAGTCTGAAGAAGAGCATCTTTGAACCTCGCTACATCGTCCTCCTGCCCACTCTGCTTGAGAAGTACAGAAACACCCTGGGAACTAGAAACCTTTATACGCCAGCCCAGATTGAAACGGCGGTGTCGCGCATCGACCTCTACGCCGACTTCAACAGGAAGCGTCCTGGCTTCTTTGATAACGTCATTCCCTGCGGTACGTCTTTGCACTATTAGTGCTCAATGCTGACCATTTATTCAATTTAGGAAGAGTGAACTGGAGAGTAAGAGACATTCTTTCAGAACAAACACCCTCAGTGTCAGTGATAAGGCCTGGGATAAATTAACACACCTCACTAAAATCCATACAGCACAATTTCAATCCCATTACCGCTTTCTATTAAAGGCACGCTGCCAAATAGTATGTCATGCCCTCGCGTTTGAGCTGTTTTCTTAATTAGACAAACACGCAAGCAGGAAAGCACACACATCACTTTTACGCAGCACTGACGTGTCACTTTTCCTCCATTGCTGCTTGAACATATTGTGTGTGCAGATGACCTGAACGATGCCTACCAGATGCTGGAGGAGGTGGTGAAGGACTACCTGTTGCTGAACGATCGGGAAGAAGGTATAACCAATATTGTCATTGTAGTGTTTGTCTTAATGCAATAGTATTTACACACCTCAGGTGAGGTGCACAAGGAGGAGAAGCCAAGGTCAGGATTCTCCACTTCATCCCACCCATCCACTGCTGCGCTCGACCCCTCACTCCCGCGCTACAAAAACTACTGCACCAAGATCAGGGAGCAACTTGCCCCCAGCAAGACCCCTGCTGTGAGTTTGAGGACGCGGGATGGAAAATTAATCGGCTGCAAAGCCTCTCGAGTGAATGATGGCCACAGCCAGACGCTGCCAATCATCAGGAACTTTCCTCCCCCTCATGTCTCTCCTCTGCAGGAGCTGGCTTCCATCCGGCGGCGGGAGCAGCCGGCGAGAGAGGCAGTAGTGGGGAAGAGTCCAGGGGTCAACAGTTGTTTCATCAGAAGGTTCTTTTTCAAGCAGCACACACACTTGACTGCACTCAAGCCTAATTGTGAGTGGGGGTCCTCTCTGTGCCGTGGGGCCAAATTGGCTTGATTGTCCCACTTGTCCAAACTGCTGTTTAATGGCTTGTTTGGGCTTTGTGTGTGACCTGGAGGGTGAAGTGGACGAGTGCTTAAACGGTTCCTAACCAGCTGTGTACTAAATTTGAGGAGCACAAAGCAGAATCCTCATCTCATCAAAAACATCAGTCAAACTCCACCAGGATTTACCTCGCAATAGTAAAGAAAATCCTGAATCTAGACGGTGATCCAGATCAGCCCCAAAATGTAATCACTTTATCCGATTTCTGACATTTCCTAAAAGTTTAATCATAATGGGCCCAAAACGTTCTATAGTGGAATGAAAGAAACGGAGTGAAGCCTCTTGTCAAACACTCTTTGTCTCTGTGGGCGGAGTGGGGGAAGCTAGAATATACCGTAGTAAGGTAACATAGTACTTGTCTTGTTCCTTATCAAGTTTCTGACATTTCCTGAAAGTGTTATGAAAATCTGCCTGTTACTCTGCCTGAAACCAACTAATTAGTCAACCAACTAACTGACAAACCCTAGCAATAACTCAACTAATTAGCCAACTAATGAGCTGGCTAACCAACCCACTAATTGATTCACTGACTAACCAACCAGCTAACCAACTACATGACAAAAAACAAATGATAACTAATTCACTTATTAACTAACCAATTACCAACCACCTAGTCAAATAGTTAACTAGATAACTCACTGACCAGCTAGCTAACTAACAACCAACTAACCAATTTACAGACCAACAAACCCCAAGAATAACTAACTAAGCACAACAATTACATACTGTAATCTCCTGGCGATGGTAACACACAATGTATGAACAAAGGTAAATGGTTGCTAGTTTAGTGCTCCTCACATAATTACGATGACATGGGTAGTATTAAATGCCCCTGCGGCCTTCACACAGTTGACATCATGCATTTGCTTGTTGCTCAGGCCTTCAGTGTTTGTGCAGAGGATTCCAGACATGTCTTCTTGTCTGCACTTCTTAGTGGGGGCGTGTCCCAGCCTGTGTGTCTTCACATATTGTCACAGCATACTGACTGTCAATTAATTGAGTCCCAGAAGGCCATAGTTTTTGTAGCCAGGCAACATAACAAGGTGGAATTCAACTCGCCCAGCTTCTCCTCTGGGAAACTTGTCATCTCATTTTACCGTCCTTGTCCCAACAGCTCCTATGAATCTCTGGTCAGTTCTGCATCCAGTTGGCCACGAGGTGGCGATATCCTTGGACTTACAGTAGAAACACTCAAAGGTGAGTGTTTTGATGATTATGTTGCATCATAACACAGACAAACTTGTCATTTGCAGGTGACAAGCCATTGCAAGCGCTCGATGCCGCAGCCGTCATAGTGCCCCCAACTGATCGACTTCCCGGATCCAGCATCAAGCCCATCCTGCCACCCATCCCACCTGGACGCAAGACCCCTCAAGCGAACAGCCCGATGCCGTCGCCCAGCCGCTTGCACGATGCCATCAGAGCGGAAGACGAGGCCAACATGCAGGCGTAGTGTCAAGGTTTTTGAAGACAATGTCTGTCAATGGCTCTGCTCCAAAACAAACACTTCATCTTGTCTTCTTGTCTTGTCCTTCTGCTTCTACTTGAACTTTCGTAATTTTTGCTGCCTTTCCTTTAAACTCATCATTTTTGGTGCATTTTTTAAACTTATCAGTTTTGGTGATTTTTTGAAAAGTTTTGTCATTTTTGGTGCATTTTTTTTTTCCTCGTAATTTTTGGTAACATTTTTTAAACTCGTAATTTCTTGTGCCTTTAAAAAAAAAAAAAAACTCATAATTTTTGATGACTTTTTAAAAGTTTTGTCATTTTTGGTGCATTTTTTTTACCTCACTTTTATTTGTCATTTTAGGTGCATTTTTAATTGGTCATGGAAGACAATGTAGCCTATTTAAAAGTTACACAAATGGGTGTGCGAACGCGTGTCGTAGTTAGTTCCTCGTAAATAGGAAAGCACACCTGGCCATCCATCACTGTCTGTCTCGCTCTCAAGGCAGCAGATGTTGCAGTGCCGTCATAATTCTTTGGCAGATATTGTCTGTCTGGGCCCCCCTGAGGTCTAACCTACTTAGGCTGCACTCTAAAAACTGACATTGCGTCGGCCTGTGAAACAATCCGTGACCTTTTTGTTCGTCGGAAATGATGAATAACCAACCATTCAAGTAAAACTTCTTTAATGTGCTTCAATGAAAATCCAACAGTTGTACACACAATGTTGTTTTCTTGCCAACAAAGCAACAAAAGGACAGAGGCAACTGGCAGGAACATGCACACCAAGAAAATGACTCTAAAAACATCACTATAAGGTTTTTTATACTATAGAATGAAATGCATATTGCAATAAGAAAGAAAATACAGTTGTACCTCTGTATTTGTTATCAACCCTTTCCAAAGCGACTGTTGAAAACCGAATCGTAGGAAACAATGTAAATCCAACTAATCTGCTCCAACACCAACAAATATTAACACATTTTCACAGAGAATAATGATGGTTTTATATACAGAAAATAATGTGATATACATGTAAATGAAAGGGGGTGCATCAGACCAATGTCAGCAAAAGTAATGGATATGAGCTTGCATGTATAATGTGTGATGTAAGCTCTGATACAAGCAGTCCTGCAGCATGTTTACTTGTGCAAAGCGAGACATTCAGTTAACATCTAAATGTACTCCAATAAGCACACAGGTTAGTCTTTTCCTCTATTTTAGTCAAGTCATTGACAAAAAGTCATCATGGTTGGCTATACAGTAGAGCAGTACTATTCAGTAGTGTTTCTGACCTTCTTTATCATATACTGGCACTTGCAAATTTGTTGTCCCTGTGGTGGATACGTTTGCAATCAGACTCAGTAAAAACAAGTACAGAGACTGAGTCACTAACATTTGTTTAATCATATTTAGAATTGAGACAGCGTATATGAAAACCTGAACATTTTTGCCTAAAAATCGAATCACACAAAAAGCAAGGTTTGCTTCACTCTCCTGACATTCGTTTCACATAACACTGATCATGTTACTTGATTGGGGATTAGAGTTGGGGTTTTGAAGCGACAGTATGCCATAGTCAGCAACACACCGGTGAAGTAATACAAAGTCTGCAGTCATACATTTGCATCCACATAGTTTGGGGACAAATGTTTATGCCTTTAAGCAGTTCTGAATATGCAGTTTTATGTTAAACTTGTTAGATAAACATTTATAACAGATGAAAAATTATGGCGACGCTAATTTTTGCCAGCCTGTCAATGGGATCGTTAGCATTGAGCTAGCGGCATAAGTGGCGACAATTTTTTTTACTCTATGGTTTCATTTCTTATTTTAACTCCTATCAGGCCGAATTTTAGATTTTTCATGCTTTTCCACTTTGTTGCACAGTATATATTTAGTTTTACAGTATTTTCATTTGGAATATTAAACGACCCCGACTTGGACGTTTTTTTTTCTAAACGAACGGACTGTTTGCCTATCTGTCTATAACTAAATACCAACATTCAGAAAGAAGAGAATAGGGGGTGTATGAAAACAGAAGTACCATAAAATGTTCCACCACCGCTATCTGCTGGATGTTAAAGTTAAAGTTCCAATGATAGTCACACACACACTAGGTGTGGTGAAATGTGTCCTCTGCATTTGACCCATCCCCACGTTCACCCCCTGGGAGGTGAGGGGAGCAGTGAGCAGCAGCGTGCGCCACGCCCTGGAGTGATTTAACCCCCAATTCCAACCCTTGATGCTGAGTGCCAAGCAGGGAGGTAATTGGTCCCATTTTTTGACTGGGCCGGGGTTTGAACTCACAACCTCCCAGTCTCAGGGCGGACACTCTAACCACAAGGTCACTGAGCTGGTGGCACTGCAAAATCAAATTGGCAAAATCCCCCTTATTTATATCACAACTGCAGAGCATCATAAGCTTATAGCATGTTATATTCTGTCATAGGATGATGATGTGTAACACGATACAGGGGTAGTTTTTTTTTTTGCTGTGTTTTTCCCATTTTAAAGGGTCTCATAAACGAGTGGGGCGCTTACGAGCCCATAAATGAACTATCACCTCACAGGTGCAGCTGTGAAGCCGTGGTCTCACCTGCGTTGCTATGTGTGTGTTACTGTATTGTGTCGTTGGTCAAGCCTGCAGCTGCAATACGCTGCACACCTCACTGCAGACAAATATTTGTACCAATAGTTCACGGCGGCGTCACAGCGAAGGCCAAAGCAGAACGGTTGCTGCATGATGCGGCGCAATGCTTCGTCGCCATAGCAACGACTCTCCTCCTCGCGTGCTCGCGGACGCATAACTCGCCGCCGCCTCTTCCCTGCGGACACATCCATTCGCCGCCAGATTCATTGGCTGTCGACTTGCTTGAAACAAAAAGTTTCTGTTTTAATTAGTTTGCTGCAGTGTGTCGCCGCGTCATCCATCTATCTGCCTCGCCCCCCCCCCCCCCCCCCCCACCCACCCTACTTCCTCCGTCCTCTATCGCCTCCTACACGCACCCGCTAGCTCTCCAGTGTAATTAAAGCCAGCTAGTGCGGATAATAGAACTGTAATGGCGTATAATTGTGATAATCAATACATAGTGCATACTAAGGGAGTCGGCCTTTATACATTTAGAGGATGTTGCTGTTCCATCCTTTCCTGCTGCCTCGTAAAACCGGTGTCATCAACGACCTTGATGACATTTTGGTCATTAAAAGGCATTCAAGCCATGGTTAGCCTGCACTTGCAGAACACTGCTTACCATTTGCACTTTCCAAGGACAAAGTAGCTCACAGGTGTCAAACTCCAGGACCGGGGGCCTGATCTGACCCTGATCATTTATTTTGACCCACCAAAGACTGGAAATAGCCTGTATTAATAAAGTACTCTAATCTCTCTTACTAAATGTATCGGTTCTTTCTATTTCTACTTTAATATCTAATAATGCAACAAATCTTATGTGCCACAAATGTTTTAAGATAAAATAAGTGCTTAATAAATATCTGCTTGACTTATGATTTCAAAGCAAGATATACATAAAATTGTGCTTAAAAATATAATAATCAAATGCATAGACAAATGTCTAATAATAGCATGATGGAATAATACATCTATATTCATATATAATCACTGTGATGTGGCCCTCAATGAAAATGAGTTTGACACCCCTGATAGTTGATGTATCCTTTATCTCGCCTAAAATTCACTTAGCATTATTATCATGTAACTCACTCCCTTCATGTTTTTGGCATTGTGGCAATTTCCCCAATTCATACAAACTCAACCAATCCTTGCAAATCCCACCAACATGTAACAATATGTCTACTCTTTATTGATCAAACGACACAATTATTGTCCTCCCGCGTAGCTCAGTCTTACCTTCGTTCCTGTGCCCTTGGGGTAATGTTGTATATAAATACTGAACACAAATATAAATGCAACACTTTTCTTATTGCTCCCATTTTTCATGAGTTGAACTGAAAGATTTAAAACACTTACTATATACACAAAAGACCTATTCCCCTCAAACGTTGTTCAGAAATCTGTCTAAAATCTGTGTTAGTGAGCATTTTTTCTTTGCCAAGATAATCAATCTCACCTCACAGGTGTGGCATATCAAGATGCTCACTAAACAGCATGATTATTGCACAGTGCCTTAGGCCACAATAAAAATGCAGCTTGAAATGTGAAGTTTTGCTTTTGTGGTGGTCTGGGGGGGGGTCAGAAAAGCAGTCAGTATCTGGTGTCCTCAGGCAGTGCAACACATCTCCTTCACAGAGAGTTGATCAGGTTGTTGATTGTGGCCTGTGGAATGTTGGTCCACTCCTCTTCAATGGCTGTGCAAAGTTGCTGGATATTGACGGGAACTGGAACACGCTGTCGTATACGCCGGTCCACAACATCCCAAACATGCTCAATGGGTGAGTATGCTGGCCATGCACATCCCAGTGCAATGCACTGGGATGTTTTCAGCTTCCTGGAATTGCGTACAGATCCTTGCAACATGGGGCCGTGCATTGTCATGTTGCAACATGGGGTGATGGTCTTGGGTGAATGGCACAACAATGGGCCTTAGGATCTCGTCACGGTATCTCTGCACCAATAAAATACAATTACGTTTGTTGTCCATAACATACGCCCATACCATAACCCAGGGGTCACCAACGCGGTGCCCGCGGGCACCAGGTAGCCCGTAAGGACCAGATGAGTAGCCCGCCGGCCTGTTCTAAAAATAGCTCAAATAGCAGCACTTACCAGTGAGCTGTCTCTATTTTTTAAATTGTATTTATTTACTAGCAAGCTGGTCTCGCTTTGCCCGACATTTTTAATTCTAAGAGAGACAAAAATCAAATAGAATTTGAAAATCCAAGAAAATATTTTAAAGACTTGGTCTTCACTTGTTTAAATAAATTCATTAATTTTTTTACTTTGCTTCTTATAACTTTCAGAAAGACAATTTTAGAGAAAAAAATACAACCTTAAAAATTATTTTAGGATTTTTAAACACATATACCTTTTTACCTTTTAAATTCCTTCCTCTTCTTTCCTGACAATTTAAATTAATGTTCAAGTAATTTTTTTTATTTTTATTGTAAAGAATAATAAATACATTTTAATTTAATTCTTCATTTTAGCTTTTGTTTTTTCGACGAAGAATATTTGTGAAATATTTCTTCAAACTTATTATGATTAAAATTCAAAAAAATTATTCTGGCAAATCTAGAAAATCTGTAGAATCAAATTTAAATCTTATTTCAAAGTCTTTTGAATTGATTTTAAAATGTTTGTTCTGGAAAATCTAGAATAAATAATGATTTGTCTTTGTTAGAAATATAGCTTGGTCCAATTTGTTATATATTCTAACAAAGTGTAGATTGGATTTTAACCCATTTAAAACATGTCATCAAAATTCTAAAATTAATCTTAATCAGGAAAAATTACTAATGATGTTCCATAAATTCTTTTTTTAAGTTTTTGTCTTCTTTTTTTCGGTTGAATTTTGAATTTTAAAGAGTCGAAATTGAAGATAAACTATGTTTCAAAATTTAATTGTCATTTTTTTTCATGTTTTCTCCTCTTTTAAACCGTTCAATTAAGTGTAAATATCATTAATTATTAATAATAACAGAGTTAAAGGTAAATTGAGTAAATTGGCTATTTCTGGCAATTTATTTAAGTGTGTATCAAACTGGTAGCCCTTCACATTAATCAGTACCCAAGAAGTAGCTCTTGGTATTAAAAAGGTTGGTGACCCCTGCCATAAACCCCCCCCCCCCCCCCCCACCATGGACCACTCGATTCACAACGTTGACATCAGCAAACCGCTTTCCCACACAACGCCACACACGCTGTCTGACATCTGCCCTGAACAGTGAAAACCGGGATTCATCCGAGAAGAGAACACCTCTCCAACGTGCCAGACGGCATCGATTGTGACCGTTTGCCCACTCCAGTCGGTTACGATGACAAACTGCCGACTGAGACCATGATGTGGACGACGCGCATACAGATGAGCTTTCCTGAGACGGTTTCTCAAGTTTGTGTAGAAATTATTTGGTTATGCAAACCAATTGTTGCAGCAGCTGTCCGGGTGGCTTGCCTCAGACGATCATGGAGGTGCACCTGCTGGATGTGGAGGTCCTGGTGTGGTTCCACATAGTTATGGTTTGAGTTTATTTGGAACATGCATGCAATTACATGATACATCACAATTTTCCAGTTTCTTTTTTTCAACATGTTTGAAAAGGAGTAAGAAGGAGCAGAGCTGATTTAATCCTCCTTTTCCATTACATAACCATTGCTAACACTCTTGTTCACTTCCTGTTCTCAACGTATTCACAATATACTCCAAAAATAGTAACATAAAACAATAAATAGCGAAGTAAGTTTAATATGGTGAGATGAATAAGATCAGTAAATTCAGAATGTTTATTATGGGTCTTCTTCTTTGTACTTTGTAAACACTTTGACTTTGAACAGTTTCTTAAATTGGATCATATGCTGTACATTGTTTGATTGATTTACTTAACCCATTCCATCCATCCTTCCCTCCATTTTCTACCGCTTGTCCCTTTCGTGGTCGCGGGGGGTGCTGGAGCCTATCTCAGCCATTCCATAATTTAATTCACGACCAACAGCTTCGGTGGACATTACTTCAGTCAGCACACCCTCTGCACGCTCCCTCAAAACTTTAAGGACTTAGGCTTAGACTTGGACTTAGACAAACTTTAATGATCCACAAGGGAAATTGTTCCACACAGTAGCTCAGTTACAAAGGATGGAAAGTGTAAGGATGGAAAGGATAATGCAGGTATAATGTAGACTAAAAATGTACACGTAGCAGCAATATAAAATATAACACATGTGTAATATTTACATATTATATATACAGTATATCAGTGTTTTTCAACCACTGTGCCACCTAGTGTGCCATGAGATACGGTCTGGTGTTCCGTGAGAGTTTATCTAATTTCACCTATTTGGGTTAAAAATATTTTTTGCAAACCTGTAATTATAATCCGCAGATAATGTGCCGTTGTTGAGTGTCTGTACTGTCTAGAGCTCGGCAGAGTAACCGTGTAATACCCTTCCATATCAGTAGGTGGCAGCCGTTAGCTAATTGCTTTGTAGTTGTCGGGAACACGTGTGTGAGATGACGATTGTTTGTCGTGATCACAATATGCAGACGACAGCGGGAGGCAGCATGCAGGTGAAAAGGTGTCTAATGCTTAAACCAAAAATAAACAAACGTTGAGTGCCCCTAAGAAAAGGCATTGAAGCTTAGGGAAGGCTATGCAGAACGGAACTAAAACTGAACTGGCTACAAAGTAAACAAAAACAGAATGCTGGACGACAGCAAAGACTTACAGCGTGTGGCGCAAAGTACAGCCGAACATGACATGACAATCAACAATGTCCACACAAAGAAGGATAAAAACAACTGGAATATTCTTGATTGCTAAAACAAAGCAGGCGCGGGGAATAGCGCTCAAGGGAAGACATGAAAATGTCAACAAAACAGGAAAAGCCACCAAAATAGGAGCGCGATACAAGAACTAAAACACTACACAGAGGAAAACAGCCAAAAACTCAAAATAAGTCACGGGGTGATGTGACAGGTGGTGATAGTACACCTACTTGGAGAAAAGCTATAGTGATGCATGCTTGGTTATGGTTTAAAGTCATATCCAACAATTGCGACAACGACTTTTTACTGTCAATATCGGCTACTGAGTTTCATTTTTTAATGATTTCTGCTGGTGGTGTGCCTCCGCATTTTTTTAATGAATGAAAAGAATGTGCCTTGGCTCAAAAAAGGTTGAAAAACACTGCAGTATATGATATATAACTCATGTTCCCCTTCATGTACAGAAATGGGGTTCAGTGGAAGTGGGACAACCTCATCTTGGAACCATCGACCAGTGGTAGCAGCTAAGGGATGAAGTTCCTGTCACTAGAAAGTGATGATGTGTGTACACAAGGATTTGACCTCCCATTATGCAGTGGATCATTCTTCTAAAGAGTGATGACAAATAGGAGCTATGCTCTCTGTCACTTGTCAAGCTCTCTCCATCTTGAATCATTGTTTTGCATGTGTATGGATAGATATAACCTTGCTTTCTTGGTCATTCTCTTGTTCTGGTTTTTTCTTTGGGCCTTTTTATCCTCTTGTCGCTGGCTCTACCGCTTTTTTTCCCGACTTCGCAGTCCACTCCACTCCCCGTCAATGCGATTGATTCCACTGAATGTCTGGCTATCAAACAGACTGGCGTCCTTGTGCCTGCACTCTTGACGACGCTGTGCATATCGAATGAGTTGAAAGTGGGACTTTTCAAAGGGTGATGGGCGAGCTGAATGCTATGGGAAATAACACGGGGGTAAAAACTGAAAAACCTCCTGAGTGTCCTTAGCTTTAATTCCTGATGTCACCTCATGGGCTCATTCCGCAGAGGTTGAATTGAGGTGACCGGACTCCTATTGCCTGTTGAAGACCTTTTGACTTCTTCAATTCTGAAATTTTAAGTGAGGTTCCTCATTTATATCCCCTGGGGCGGGGGTCGGCAACCCGCGGCTCTAGAGCCGCATGCGGCTCTTTAGCGCCGCCCTAGTGGCTCTCTGGAGCTTTTTCAAAAATGTATGAAAAATGGAAAAAGATGAGGGGGAAAAAAATATTTTTGGTTTTAATATGGTTTCTGTAGGAGGACAAACATGACACAAACCTCCCTAATTGTTGTAAATCACACTGTTTATATTAAACATGCTTCACTGATTCAAGTATTTGGCGAGCGCCGTTTTGTCCTACTAATTTTGGCGGTCCTTGAACTCACCCCAGTTTGTTTACATATATAACTTTCTCCGACTTTCTAGGACGTGTTTTATGCCACTTCTTTTTCTGTCTCATTTTGTCCACCAAACTTTTAACGTTGTGCGTGAATACACAAAGGTGAGTTTTGTTGATGTTATTGACTTGTGTGGAGTGCTAATCAGACATATTTGGTCAATGCATGACTGCAAGCTAATCGATGCTAACATGCTATTTAGGCTAGCTATATGTACATATTGCATCATTATGCCTCATTTGTAGCTATATTTGAGGTCATTTAGTTTCCTTTAAGTCCTCTTAATTCAATGTATATCTCATGACATACTATCTGTATATAATATGGCTTTTAATTTTTTGCGGCTCCAGACAGATTTGTTTTTTGTATTTTTGCTCCAATATGGCTCTTTCAACATTTTGGGTTGCCGACCCCTGCCCTGGGGGGTGGTCACAGTACATTTGTGTTGTTAGCGGTGTTGAATGACCTTTCTGCATCCAATTGGTCGTTCGCCTGCTAGGTAAATGGTAAATGGGTTATACTTGTATAGCGCTTTTCTACCTTCAAGGTACTCAAAGCGCTTTGACAGTATTTCCACATTCACCCATTCACACGCTGATGGCGGGAGCTGCCATGCAAGGCCCTAACCACGACCCATCAGGAGCAAGGGTGAAGTGTCTTGCTTAAGGACACAACGGACGTGACGAGGTTGTTAGAAGGTGGGGATCGAACCAAGAACCCTCAGGTTGCTTTGCTGGCACGGCCACTCTTCCAGCCCGCGCCACACCGAGGTGGGACGCTAGGTGACGAAACAACTTGTTTGTAGCCACTCTTCCCACGGAATGAGACAATCTTTGGGGGGGAGTTGTCAGGACATTATTGTAAGCAGGGCCGCCCCTGGCTAAATTGGGGCCCTAAGCAGAATTTTACTTTGATTTGTGTATTGGAGGTTGTAAGTCAGGAATGTCCAAAGTGCTGGCCAGAGGCTATTTTCAGCCAGCAGTTAAATTATCAGCCCTCTGCATCTTCTGATAATTAAATTAATTTGTTATTAATTAAGTTTTGATAACACCAATCCTTCTCAAATAGTGGGGTGGGCCACCCTTGTGATGGCCCAGTGCGATGCCAGGGGGCCGCATATGACCTCGGGGAACAGGCTTATGTTGTTGTACCATAATATGATGAAGCGTATGCGGCACTTGGCTTCACTGGAACAATGGTAGGAGACACGGAAAGACGGGTGTGTTTTCCATTTAATGTTCTGTGAGAATGAGATATTTTTAAGTGTTTTTTTTTAATCCATAGTCATGTTTAACCCTTGTGTGGTGTTCATATTGTTGTTACTCAGCCAGTGTTTGTGGGTCTGATGCACCCGTTGCATTTTGTGGCTTTTAATGCCTCACAATCAAACACTTTTATGTTAAAGTACTGAACAGATGTTTACCTTATCCCAAAAAAACATCTGTAATGAAGTGCTTCGAGAGGCTGGTAAAGGAATACATTGTCTCCAGACTTCCCCCCACATTCGACCCATACCAGTTCGCTTATCGCCCTAACCGCTCCACAGAGGACGCCATCTCCTCTGCACTCCACCTGAGCTTAGCACATCTGGAAGGAAAGGACACACACGTGCGGATGTTGTGTCTGGACTTCTATTAGCCCCGGGTGGACCCGGACATCTTATATGTAATAGAAATGTGTTTAGGGGGGGGTGTATGGTGTGTGTTCATTAAATATGTATTCTGATATATGTTTTTCACAGAAAATGAGCCAAAGCCAGTAAGTCTCAGTTTGAAAAATTAAATAATTGTATCATTTTTCTTTTAATAAAAATCAAAAACGGGTCCCACAGACCCGAACACCACCCAAGGGTTAAAGCAGCTAGTATTTTCCCATGTAATGTGTCTTCTCGTGACCTCCTTGCTTTTATCTTATATCCGCTAGTAAACTCTTTGTTTTGTCTTAAGGGCTCCTGATTGTCGGCTCACAGAGCTGCTTTGGCCAGTTCCTTATCGCTCCTTTCTGGGCCATTGGTTGATTGATTGATTGAGACTTTTATTAGTAGGTTGCACAGCGAAGTACATATTCCGTACAATTGACCACTAAATGGTAACACCCGAATAAGTTTTTCAACTTGTTTAAGTCGGGGTCCACTTAAATTGATTCATGATACAGATATATAGTATCAGATATATACTATCATCATAATACAGTCATCACACAAGATAATCACATTGAATTATTTACATTATTTACAATCCGGGGTGTGGAGGGGGGGGGGGGGGGGGGGGGGGGGGTTAGGTTTGGTTGTTATCATCAGACATCAACAATTGAGAACAGAGAAAAGGATATTGTAACAGTGTAGGTCTGACTTGGTAGGATATGGACAGCAAGTAGTGGACAGAGAGAGAGAGAGAGAGAGAGAGCGAGAGAGAGAGAGATCAGAAGGCATAAGAAGAAGTATCTACATTTGATTGTTTACATTTGATTATTAACAATCCGGGGAGGGTGTTAGTTTAGGGTTGTAGCTGCCTGGAGGTGAACTTTTATTGCGGTTTTGAAGGAGGATAGAGATGCCCTTTCTTTTATAACTGTTGGGAGCGCATTCCACATTGATGTGGCATAGAAAGAGAATGAGTTAAGACCTTTGTTAGTTCGGAATCTGGGTTTAACGTGGTTAGTGGAGCTCCCCCTGGTGTTGTGGTTATGGCGGTCATTTACGTTAAGGAAGTAGTTTGACATGTACTTCGGTATCAGGGAGGTGTAGTGGATTTTATAGACTAGGCTCAGTGCAAGTTGTTTTACTCTGTCCTCCACCCTGAGCCAGCCCACTTTGGAGAAGTGGGTAGGAGTGAGGTGGGATCTGGGGTGGAGGTCTAGAAGTAATCTGACTAGCTTGTTCTGGGATAAGAAGAGGGGCTGTTTTTCGCTCTACATAAGGTGACTCTTTTTGTTTGGATTTAGACCTCTTCTTGCTGATGCTATTGTCGCATTGTAAGGGCTGGTCTCCTAAAGCTTTAGTAAAACACCTAATGTTATTATAATATCATTCTGTCTCTGGGGTCCTTTTTACTCAACATATATGTCATACAAAAGAACTTGGGACAGATCAGTGTTTTATTCCCAGAGAGGAAGACTGGTCGCACGCAACAATTCATAAACTTACAGTGGTATAGCTATGACAATTTTATAGACAAATTATACTAGGATAATTATTTGCTTTGCCACCTATAACACATAAGCTAAGACTATGTTTACACTGCAGGCCAAAGTGGCTTAAATCAGATTTTTTCGAAATCAGGTTTTTTTTCCAGCTGACTGTTCACACTGCAGGTAAAATGTGATGTTTATCAGACTCCAGTGTAAATGTGCAGAGGCCCCAATGTGGCTTTTACGGCGATAAAGTGAAAATAAAGGACGTGGACCGGGTTCCATAAATGAACAAGGAAGTCGCTACTACTACAACAAATAAAAATAAGTCGCCACACCTTAAAAATTTGTGTTTTTTACATGAAAATAACTTAAAGTAATACGTATGAATGGATATATATATAGTGTAATATATTTGGGAGCGTTCTAACCTTTTTATGGCTGCTAAGTAGAGGCAACACAGACATCAGCGTGGATCTACGTCAGCTTTATTTTTCAACTCTACGTAAACGACTTACACAATGTATACGTGAGATGTAAGCAAATACACCACAGCGTCAATTCCGGTCCTTCAACAATCATATTTCTTTGAAATCAAAATATATATTTATATATTACATTTCGCCTGTTATTTGGACACTATTGACAAATAACACACTGTTGTGATGACGCATCCACTTCCGCTGGCGGGCTGCGTCTCTCCCTGTGCGCACGATTGACTTAGCTCGCGTTGCGTTTAGACCGAAGTCACATTTGTGAAGATCTGGTTCCAATTGGATTTGGACTACTTCCTGATGTGGCCTGAATCTGATGCGAAAATATCAGATTTGAAGCCTTTTGGAGTGTTAAGACTAGCAAAAAAAAAATCAGATCTGTGTCACTTTAGGGCAGAGGTGTCAAATGTACGGCCCACGGGCTGGATCAATCCAATCCAATCCAATCCACTTTATTTATATAGCACATTTAAACAACAAAAATGTTTCCAAAGTGCTGCACAACAATATTAAAACCAATAATCAAATATTATCCTTAGCTCCACCAATGACTGAATAAAAACAAAAAATAAATAAATATAGAACCAATATAAAAACAATATAAAAATAAATATAAATAAAAACAATTTTAAAGGGAAAAACCAATTAAAACAGTATCAGGCCCGCAAACAAGTTTTATGCTATGAGTTTGCTAAGTATAAAAATGAGCCGAAATGTTTTAATGAAAGAAACAGCTGTTCTAAATGTACCCACTGGATGTCACAATAGCAATTCTTTGTATCTTTGTAGATGATGCTACGTATGTTAAAAAAAAATCAACCACATGATGTTAGTGCTCTAGTCGAGGAAAATGAGCAAACTACATGAATAACATCCTGTAATTTGATTTTGATAATTTTTTTTATCTTGATAGATTGAAAATTAACACCAATGAGTTGACTGATGAACATTATTACATCATTTATTCAGAAAGTATAAATAACGACGAATAAAGGAAGAATACTTTTACCCGCAACATATAAGTGTAAAAAAAAAAACAACCACATTATGATTTGCACATTTTCAGAATGTGCTTGTTCTATTTTTAAACAAAGAAAACAATCTGAAGTTGTCATTATTTTTAAGTCATTGTGCCGGGATTTTACCAGTCCGGCCCATTTGGGAGTAGATTTTTCTCCATGTGGCCCCCGATCTAAAACTGGTTTGACACCCCTGCTTTAGGGCAAAAAAAATCAGAATTGGGCCTTAATATATTTTCACATTTCAAATCCCTGTCTTAGGCAAACCTTCTCCTCTGTACCATTTTTGAACCGAAGAAACCTTTTGGACAAAAGTCACATGACATGTATAATTTACACAGCGATCAATCTTTTTCTCAGCTCCAAAATGTTTTCTCATCATATTAAAAGGTCAGCTCATAAAAACCCTGTATAGGCGGCCATGTTTATATGCCTGAATCTTGCACAATAAACAGGAACGTGCCTCTCAGCACTTTACCCTCCCTACCTTCAGCCATTTTCCATTCTATTGAGCACTGCCACAAAAGTTGCAATGACCCACTCGTGTTGGACTTGTCTCTGCTTGCATGTGTGTATCATCCTTCAACTGTGACCGACGTGCACTATTACGCAACACCAGGAGACACATTCCAGCTCACTTTTTCTTGAGTATGTTCATGCATGTTGGTCAAATATTGTGTGGAAAGAAGCATTTTGAGAAACACATGTGAGGCTGGATAATGGCTATATTTATATTTAGTAGGCAAGCAATGGAGAAACCATATATTCTTCTTAGAGAAATGCAGTATACAGTGTTACCCCGGGCTACAAGTTTAAAGGCCTACTGAAATGAATTTTTTTTATTTAAACGGGGATAGCAGATCTATTCTATGTGTCATACTTGATCATTTCGCGATATTGCCATATTTTTGCTGAAAGGATTTAGTATAGAACAACGACGATAAAGATTGCAACTTTTGGTATCTGATAAAAAAAAGGCTTGCCCCTACCGGAAGTAGCGTGACGTAGTCAGTTGAACATATACGCAAAGTTCCCTATTGTTTACAATGATGGCCGCATGAAGTGAGAGAGATTCGGACCGAGAAAGCGACAATTTCCCCATTAATTTGAGCGAGGATGAAAGATTTGTGGATGAGTAAAGTGCAAGTGAAGGACTAGTGGGGAGTTGAAGCTATTCAGATAGGGAAGATGCTGTAAGAGCCGGGGGTGACCTGATATTCAGCTGGGAATGACTACAACAGTAAATAAACACAAGACATATATATACTCTATTAGCCACAACACAACCAGGCTTATATTTAATATGCCACAAATTAATCCTGCATAAAAACACCTGCGTGTTTGTTATGCTAGCTCCTAGCTCCTCTGCTAGCTCCTAGCTCCATAGAACACGCCAATACAATTCAAACACCTGATCAACACACACCATCACTCAGCCCAAAAGACCGTTTCCTTAACCCAAGGTTCATAAAGCTTATATATTTTTAAAAAGTTACGTACGTGACGCGCACATACGGTCAAGTTATCGAATGTTTAGCAGCCAAGGCTGCATACTCACGGTACCTGATATTCAGCTGGGAATGACTACAACAGTAAATAAACACAAGACATATATATACTCTATTAGCCACAACACAACCAGGCTTATATTTAATATGCCACAAATTAATCCTGCATAATAACACCTGCGTGTTTGTTATGCTAGCTCCTAGCTCCTCTGCTAGCTCCTAGCTCCATAGAACACGCCAATACAATTCAAACACATGATCAACACACACAATCACTCAGCCCAAAAGACCGTTCACCTAATCCAAGGTTCATAAAGCTTATATATTTTTAAAAAGTTACGTACGTGACGCGCACGTAGGTACGGTACGTGTTATGCTAGCTCCTCTGCTAGCTCCTAGCTCCATAGAACACGCCAATACAATTCAAACACATGATCAACACACACAATCACTCAGCCCAAAAGACCGTTCACCTAACCCAAGGTTCATAAAGCTTATATATTTTAAAAAAGTTACGTACATACGCAAAAAAAAGCCAAAGCTGCATACTCACAGTAGCACGTCTGCGTCTTTGTCATCCAAATCAAAGTAATCCTGGTAAGAGTCTGTGTTGTCCCAGTTCTCTACAGGCGTCTGTGTATCCAAATCAAAAGTCCTCCTGGTTAGAGTCTCTGTTATCCGAGTTCTTCCATCTTGACTGCATCTTTCGGGAATGTAAACAAAGAAGCGCCGGCTGTGTACTGTTGTGGCTGACTACGTTCGAAAAATACGTCCATTTCGCACCGACAACTTTCTTCTTTGCTTGCTTGGCTTCCTTCTCCATAATGCAATGAACATGATTGAAACAGATTCACGAACACAGATGTCCAGAATACTGTGGAATTATGAAATGAAAACAGAGCTTTTTCGTATCGACTTCAATGTGGAAGGCATACCCGTGTTCGCCGGGCTACGTCACGCGCATACGTCATCCTCAGAGGCGTTTCGAACCGGAAGTTTAGCGGCAAATTTAAAATGTCACTTTATAAGTTAACCCGGCCGTATTGGCATGTGTTATAATGTTAAGATTTCATCATTGATATATAAACTATCAGACTGCGTGGTCGGTAGTAGTGGCTTTCAGTAGGCCTTTAAAGGCCTACTGAAACCCACTACTACCGACCACGCAGTCTGATAGTTTATATATCAATGATGAAACCTTAACATTGCAACACATGCCAATACGGCCGGGTTAGATTAGTAAAGTGCAATTTTAAATTTCCCGCGAAATATTCTGCTGAAAACGTCTCGGTATGATGACGTTTGCGCGTGACGTCACGGATTGTGCAGACATATTGGGACACCATTGTGGCCAGCTATTAAGTCGTCTGTTTTCATCGCAAAATTCCACATATTCTGGACATCTGTGTTGGTGAATCTTTTGCAATTTGTTTAATGAACAATGAAGACAGCAAAGAAGAAAGCTGTAGGTGGGAAGCGGTGTATTAGCGGCCGGCTGCAGCAACACAACCAGGAGGACTTTGAGTTGGATACGCGCTACCGTGAGTACAGCTTTGGCTTCCAAACATTTGATCGCTTGCCCGTACGTGCGTGCCGCTATGTGCATGTCACGTACGTAACTTTGGGGAAATATATGTGCTGTATGAACTTTGGGGAGGTGAACGGTACTTTGGGCTGTGGGATTGAGTGTGTTGTGCGGGTGTTTGATTTGTATTGGTGGGTTATATGGACGGGAGGGGGGAGGTGTTTGTTATGCGGATTAATTTGTGGCATATTAAATATAAGCCTGGTTGTGTTGTGGCTAATAGAGTATATATATGTCTTGTGTTTATTTACTGTTTTAGTCATTCCCAGCTGAATATCAGGTCCCACCCGCCTCTCACAGCATCTTCCCTATCTGAATCGCTTCCACTGCCCTCTAGTCCTTCACTCTCACTTTCCTCATCCACAAATCTTTCATCCTCGCTCAAATTAATGGGGAAATCGTCGCTTTCTCGGTCCGAATCGCTCTTGCTGCTGGGTGGCCTTGATTGTAAACAATGTACAGATGTGAGGAGCTCCACAACCTGTGACGTCACGCTACTTCCGGTACAGGCAAGGCTTTTTTATCAGCGACCAAAAGTTGCAAACTTTACCGTCGATGTTCTCTACTAAATCATTTCAGCAAAAATATGGCAATATCGCGAAATGATCAAGTATTACACATAGAATGGACCTGCTATCCCCGTTTAAATAAGAACATTTCATTTCAGTAGGCCTTTAATTGGTTCTATGACACAGCTTATACCTCAAATTTTAAAACAGTGTCGCCCATTGAATTGAATTAAAGTCAATTTGAACTGTGCTTGGCCCTCAAAACAGCACAATTTTAACATATAACATGCTTTTTAAAAAGAAAAAAACTTTAGGACAATACATATTGTATGAAAAACAATACAACATAATGTAGTACAAACAGGTACAGTAGTGTTATGAAGTAATGTAGTAATAATGCACAGCATTTACCTTGAGAGTGGACTTCTACAGTATCCCTTTAGCCGCTTCTCCATCAAACACACCATCAGCAGCTTCTCCATATTGTCATGAACAAATGTCTGCCATTTAGGTATTATTTCACAATTCTTGGCTGACGTTATCGACTCATTCTGCTTCAGTATGGTGCAGACTAGCAGTGCCACGTTTCAACTGCGTCACCAAGTTAGCTAGCTACAAGGTCTGTCATGTTTTTGATGATTTCTTTCTCTAATTCAATGGACATCATCCAGTTCTTTCTATGCACTGTCTTTTGCACTCACTTTCTCTCTTCCTATGGTTGGAAAAACAAAGTTATGTCCCTCTCTAGTTATAAGCTAGTGCTAGCGAGTAAGACCGGATGTTTTGGTGGGATCTTATGGTGTACACTTTGATGTTCACTATGCCAACTGGTGGTGGGGAGGCCAGTAACCTCAGCACAACCTAAAGCATACCAAATAGCTCAGAGACAGCTCCTATTCCTATATAAATTATACCTATACTAGGGTTGTACGGTATACCATTATTAGTATAGTCCCGCGATACTAATGAATCATATTCGCTACTATTCCTCCTCTGAAAAGTACGGGTCCGCCAACCCCCCGCTCCTCCGTCGTGTCATTGCTGGTTTACGAGCAGAGGGGCATGTTCGGCAGTGCACAATCACGGAGTACTTACAAGCAGACACAGCGTGTAGACAGAAAAAGGGAGAACGGACGCATTTAGGCTTAAAAACTAACAATAAAGATGAAGTTATAACACTGAAAGGCCCTCAGGAAGAGGTGCTTTAAGACATGGTTAGCTAGCTTGAGGCTAAATAAGTCCATCGGCCGTCGGCAGTGTTTGAGCTACTTCTAAATCACTAATCCTGGTCTCCATGGCGACAAATAAAGTAAGTTTCTTGCAAGTATCATCCCTGCAGGACGAGGAATAGCTAAACATGCTTCACTACACACCGTAGCTCACTGGCATCAAAATGTAAACAAACGCCATTGGTGGATCTACACCTGACATCCATAATGATACCAAGTACAGTAGTGTATCTAGTCGATACTACTATGATTACGTCGATATTTTTTGGCATCACAACATCTTCTGTCGTTTTTAAAAAAAAAATTTATATTATGTTTATAAACTCAGGAAATATGTCCCCGGACACATGAGGACTTTGAATATGATCAATGTATGATCCTGTAAAGACTTGGTATCGGATTGATACCTAAATTTGTGGTGTCATCCAAAACTAATGTAAAGTGTCAAACAACAGAAGAATAAGTGATTATTACATTTTAACAGAAGTGTAGATAGAACATGTTAAAAGAGAAAGTAAGCAGATATTAACAGTAAATGAACAAGTAGATTAGTAATCCATTTTCTACAAAAAATAATAATAATGATAAAATAATAGAATGATAAATGACACACTATGTTACTGCATATGTCAGCAGACTAATTAGGAGCCTTTGTTTGTTTACTTACTACTAAAAGACAAGTTGTCTTGTATGTTCAGTATTTTATTTAAGGACAAAGTTGCAATAATAAACATATGTTTAATGTACCCTAAGATTGTTTGTTAAATTGATATATTTAAAGTCTTTTGTTAGTTTTGTGTTTTTTTTGTGGTGCCCTTTATTTAGAAAAGTACCGAAAACTATCGAAATAATTTTGGTACCGGTACCAAAATATTGGTATCGGGACAACACTAACCTATACTTGTGTATTTTAGTATACAATCTTTGTAAATTCCATACTTAAAATCCAAACACTTTAAGCAAGCTTGATCAGTTTTGTAGCAAAATAACATTCAGCTCTTTTGTTGTGTTTGCAAGCCTAGAATGTTCTGCACGGTATTAAAAGCAGCACAGATTGAGAGTTGTCAAGACTTGGACTATGGGTTGTTTGTTTTCCCGAGATGCAAGTAAAGTTGGAGCGGGCAAGGCGTGAAGGTAAGGACATCTTTTATTTTTAACTCTAAACTACAAAAAAGGAAGCAAACAAAAGGCGCCCACAATGGCGGAGAACAAACTTAACTAATGAAACAAAAGACTAGCACAAAGGCAATTAACTATGAACATGAAACAAAAACACTTACTGTAGCATGGCATGAAGCATGAACTATAGTAAACAGGAATCTCATGGGTAGCAGAGGTAGTATGGATAATGTCACCAGGACGATCAACAGAAACAGACAGGCTTAAATAGCAGTGACATGATTAGTGACAGGTGCGCGAGTGCAAACTAATGGGCAGTCATGGAAACAAAAACAATGGAGCGTAAACAGAAACTAAGGAGTCCAATAACTAAACAAAACAAAACATGACTAAAACAAAACATGATCACACAGACATGACAAGAGTAAGTAAAACATGCAGCGTGGAAAATTGCTAGCAGAGTTTCTGTGCTTTTCACCCCGAAGGATGCTATTTTATTCATTCTAAACATCTCTGTCCCTGCAAGAGCAAACATGTCTTTCCGTCCGTCTGTCGGTCTTCGCTTGGCAAAAGTTGCAAACTGACTCCCCTCTGTCTCTGTGCTCTATGGGGGCGCTTGGAGCTAAAGCGTGGACAGCTGCTGCACTTTGACCTCCACGGGGTGTGGAGTTCCTTCACGTGCATATAAAAAAGGAAACCACTCACCTGCAGGCAAAACAGATTCATCGGCTATTATCACAAGAGTCAAAGTAAAACTAGTCTACACATTGTATGTACCAGGACTCTTTCCTTGATAAGAACGTGTTTGCAGCCTGGCAAGTGCAATAGAGGGCGCTATCAACGCAAACTGAGTAAAAGCACATATTTAAATACTTGTGTTTGCGCAGACATGTTCTGAAGTCACGAATTCCTACGTCCTATGCATCTAGTAGTTACTATGTATCAATTACACACTGCAGGGTAAAATTATGCCACACGAGAAACTGTATGTAGATCAGGCACTCACAATTACCCGATGAACGACATGGTGCTTCGTATGAATTCACGGCAAACGTATTCCTATCCCCTACCTCAGGGGTGGGCAATTAATTTTTACCGGGGGCCGCATGAGCTACCCGAGCACTACTGGAGGGCCACATCGACAATATTTCAATTAAATTTTGCTCAATATTATTTTTGATATATACCGTAAGATAAATAATAATAATAATAATAATAATAATAGTAATACTTCAACATAGCGTGTGTAACAGCATTCCATGACTAATATATATAAATTAACATTAATAATAAATGACAGTAAAATAAGCACACGTATGACTGAGGAGTCATAGTGTAACTTTGTGTGGTGTTTGAGTTGTCCGACTTTTTGTGTGGCCTTAAACGCACCAGTGGTTTAGTGCTATGCGTGTTGGTGACAGATGACAAGTTGCTTTTGGCCTGGTTTGTACGGCAGAAAATGACTAGTTTTTCGAGATAGAATTGTTTTACTCATGTTTTTGGTGTGGTTATGTCCGAATATAAACAGTTTTGGTCAATAAAGTGATCGATATAATTCCTGTCCTCGAAGCATCTCGATAGACGTTACAATAATTGAACGGTGTTCAATTGAACGGTGTTGACGAACACCGTTAGGGCCGCTTGTTGTCACTGTCACTCAAAGTTGCATTGCAAAATTACATAGAATAAATATGTTTATTTTGTTTATAATTCAGATGGGATTTGATTTGGTGCGCGGCATATACTTGCTGCGCGCAGCGGACGCTTGAGCAGTGCGCAATTGCGCAGGCACGCACCTTAGGTGAGGGGACGTTGCTTTGCAGTTCATGTGTTGTTGAAAACACGGCATTCCTCATCAACTTTTCTCTTTTTGGCGTCTCGGATGTAAACCGTGCATCACTTGTCGCTGCATGTGCACCTTCACTCGCAGGTTACGCACGGACACACGCCCATAAATTATACTTTTCAAAATAAAAGCAGAACAGTTGTATTGCGCGCAGGACATAGATGTTTTTTCAACTTTATTTTGTAATTGCAGTTGTTCACATTCACTCACAATCACGCACACGCATACGTCCACACGGAAGTAATACAAATAACGATTTTCAAAACAAAAGCAGCACCGTTGTATTGCACACTCGACATAGATACTTTTTAAAATGTATTTTGTAATTTATAATTGGCCTCACGCGGGCCGGACAGGGACGCACAAAGGGCCGGATGCGGCCCGCGGGCCGCAGAATGCCCAGGTCTGCCCTACCTGCTTTGTCACAAATAAGAATCCACAGTGGTACCTCAACCTACCAGTTCAATTCGTTCCATTACCAAACTCAAAACACTTGTAACTTAATTGGGATGAATTGAAATCAGTTTAATCTGTATGTAACATGTAACATGCCTTTTAAAAATATAACCAAACTTTTAGATAGGAAATATTGTATGAAAAAGAATACAATAGAACAGTGTTTCTCAAACTTTTTCCACCAAGTACCACCTTAGAAAACACTTGGCACTCCCAAGTACCACCATAATGACCAGCATTAAAATACAGTAGGTTTTTATTTAACAATTATATTTAATATTGTTGGCTATTGTAACATTACACTAGGGTTGTACGGTATACCGGTATTAGTATAGTACCGCTATACTAATACATATATTACATATTTGGTACTATACCGCCTCTGAAAAGTACCGGTCCACCACCTCCCCGCACCCCCGTCGTCGTCACGTCGTGTCATTGCTGGTTTTACGAGCAGACGAGCATGTTCAGCGGCACACAATCACGGAGTACTAACAAACAAACACAGTGTGTAGACAAAAAAGGGAAAACGGACGCATTTTTAGGAATAGTTAAACATGCTTCACTACACACCGTAGCTGACCCGCGTCAAAATATAAACAAACACCATTGGTGGATCTGCAACTGACATCCACTATAATGACACCAAGTACAAGAGCGTATCCAGTCGATACTACTATGATTACGTCGATATTTTTTGGCATCACAACATCATCTTTCAATTTTTTTACATTTATTTTATGTTTATAAACTCAGGAAATATGTCCCTGGACACATGAGGACTTTGAATATGACCAATGTATGATCCTGTAACAACTTGGTATCGGATTGATACCCAAATTTGTGGTATCATCCAAAACTAATGTAAAGTATCAAACAACAGAAGAATAAGTGATTATTACATTTTAACAGAAGTGTAGATAGAACACGTTAAAAGAGAAAGTAAGCAGATATTAACAGTAAATGAACAAGTAGATTAATAATCCATTTTTACAGGTTGTCCTTAATGGGGTGGTATAGCTCGGCTGGTAGAGCGGCCGTGCCAGCAACTTCAGGGTTGCAGGTTCGATCCCCGCTTCCGCCATCCTAGTCACTGCCGTTGTGTCCTTGGGCAAGACGCTTTACCCACCTGCTCCCAGTGCCACCCACACTGGTTTAAATGTAACTTAGATATTGGGTTTCACAATGTAAAGCGCTTTGAGTCACTTGAGAAAAAGTGCTATATAAATCTAATTCACTTCACTTAATAATTTTGACAAAATAATAGAATGGAAAATGACACAATTTGTGTCTAATTAGGAGCCTTTGTTTGTTTACTTACTACTTAAAGACAAGTTGTCTTGTATGTTCACTATTTTATTTAAGGACAAACTTGCAATAAGAAACATATGTTTAATGTACCCTAAGATTTTTTGTTAAAATAAAGCTATTAATGCAATATTTTGTGGTCCCCTTTATTTAGAAAAGTATCGAAAAGTACCGAAAAGTATCGAAAAGTTTTTAGTACCGGTACCAAAATATTGATATAGGGACAACACTACATTACACACAGTTTATTGAACAGTAACACTGTGTTTGAATATTTAATTGATTATTGTTTTACCACTAGATGGAACCTTCATAGTTTGAGAATGACTGCCATAGAATGTTTTACAAACAACTGCAGTAGTTTTATGAAGTAATGTCCTGTAATAATAATGTGAAGCATTTCCAAAGACTTTAAAAACTGCTGTCATCAAACCTGCAATTTTTTGCACTATAGAGTGCGCCAAATTAAAAGTCACCCCCACTTGATTTTTGGACATATTAGGTGAAGGTTTACACATTAAAACATGAAATGTTTACAAATGTGCTCATGTATATTCAAAAATGTAACAAAAGAATGCTGTCTTAAGTTAAAGTACCAATGATTGTCACACACACACTAGGTGTGGTGAAATGTGTCCTCTGCATTCCTTGTTCACCCCCTGGGAGGTGAGGGGAGCAGTGGGCAGCAGCGGTGCCGCGCCCGGGAATCATTTTTGGTGATTTAACCCCCAATTCCAACCCTTGATGCTGAGTGCCAAGCAGAGAGGTAATGGGTCCCATTTTTATAGTCTTTGGTATGACTCGGCCGGGTTTTGAACTCACAACCTACCGATCTCGGGGCGGACGCTCTAACCACTAGGCCACTGAGTAGGTCTTCTTCGTCGTCCTGCGCCTCCTGCGTGCTGGCGCCGCCAGAGGGCCACTATCTTGGCCTCATTTTCACTTTTGTCTCAAGTTGGGTCGCCTCTGGGCATGTGCCTTCTTCCTTGGTGCACGGCGGTCCGGCCTTTCAGGGCCCGTTGGTGGTGGCTATTTCCTTTTTCGAAGGTCGGGTCGATCTCATTCGGTGTGTATTTCTCTTGTCTTCTCCATGATGAGGGTAAGTAAATGGCTGACTGAAGGATTGTGTGAGTGCTTTTGATTTAATATGAACAATTTCATTGGTCCACCGCGACCCGTTTGGCAATTTTATTGGTGGAGTTGACAAGGATAACTTTATTGGCGGCATGTGAAGATCGTGAACCCGGAAAAAGCCATAAATTAGCCACAGCGTTGTATATAGCGGGGGGAAATAGTAGTGGCCTTTTGACGGGAACTTCCAGTAGTCTTGATGCCACAATACCAAACAACTATTGGCCCATATCAAAACTGCAATTTTTGGGCAAAGTTGTAGAAAAAGGTTTACAGTGCATCCGGAAAGTATTCACAGCGCTTCACTTTTTCCACATGTTGTTATGTTACAGCCAGTTAGTGCTGCAAGGGGTTCTGGGTATTTGTTCTGTTGTGTTTATGTTGTGTTACGGTGCGGATGTTCTCCCGACATGTGTTTGTCATTCTTGTTTGGTGTGGTGCATATTTGTAACAGTGTTAAAGTTGTTTATACGGTCACCCTCAGTGTGACCTGTATGGCTGTTGACCAAGTATGCATTGCATTCACTTGTGTGTGTAAAAAGCCGTAGATATTATGTGATTGGGCTTTCTGACATTAATATAAGCATAAAGTTATGTCCCACTAAGTTTTCAATGTCATTTTGGAATCCAGGGATACATATTTGTTGTTGGCCTTGCCTTTTGTTTTCTCCGTGCTGATGGGATTTACTGTGCCAGTGCACGGGAAGCACTTTCCTTCATTATTTCCAGACCCTCTGTCAGCTGGGGAGTGGTAATTGGACACACTCATGACTAATTCTCAACGCTGGGACATCGGCCGCATCTCAATCCGCCGCTCCGGTCGAAAAGCGGGCCTCCCGACGCCAGCCTCTTTTTACCTTGTGTCGCCATTACTGCTGGCGTCACAGTCGCCGACGGCTAATTTGGTGAATTTATCACAGCAAAAATAAAAAAAAGTTGTGCCCGAGTGGGAGTGCAGCAGCGTGGCTACACCGTTAACACGTATTTGTGCTCCTAAAAGGCCTGGCTGAGAGCAGACAAGAACTGATACGCATGTCAGATTTGTCTGACAGGCATTTCATTCCATTAATGCGCACTTTAAAGGCAGCCGATGAACTACCAGCACCAGCAAACAGGCCCCAGAGGTAGATTCCGCGCCATGGCACTGGGTGATGCGCCCCAATTCTGACACTTTAATTGCAAAATGCTTCAGCGTGTGGGCGTCCAAATTCAGCAAAAAGCTGTTCAACCTCTTTAAGTGAAGGAAATTATCTTTTTGTTTTTTATCCCAGGCAATTTAAAGGCCTACTGAAAGCCACTAGTACCGACCACGCAGTCTGATAGTTTATATATCAATGATGAAATCTTAACATTGCAACACATGCCAATACGGCCGGGTTAACTTATAAAGTGCAATTTTAAATTTCCCGCTAAACTTCCGGTTCGAAACGCCTCTGAGGGTTGACGTATGCGCGTGACGTCAATCATTGAAACGGAAGTATTCGGACACCATTGAAGTCAATACGAAATAGCTCTGTTTTCATCTCATTATTCCACAGTATTCTGGACATCTGTGTTGGTGAATCTGTTGCAATTTGTTCATTGCATTATGGAGAAAGAAGCTGAGCAAGCAAAGAAGAAAGTTGTCGGTGCGAAGTGTCTATTTTGCGAGGGAAGTCAGCAACAACACGTACACAGCCGGCGCTTCTTTGTTTACATTCCCGAAAGATGCAGTCAAGATGGAAGAACTCGGACAACAGAGACTCTTACCAGGAGGACTTTGATTTGGATACACAGTTGCGATAACGTGAGTACACAGCTGCGCTTCCAAACATTTGATCGCTTGCTTTAACTAGCTCGAGCTAGTAGCTAGGAGCTAGGAGCTAGCATTAGGATTAATTTGTGGCATATTAAATATAAGCCTGGTTGTGTTGTGGCTAATAGAGAATATATATGTCTTGTGTTTATTTACTGTTGTAGTCATTCCCAGCTGAATATCAGGTCCCACCCGCGCGCTTCCAAACATTTGATTGCTTGCCCGTACGTGCGTGTCATGTACGTAACTTTGATTAAATATATAAGCTTTATGAACCTTGGGTTAGGTGAACGGTTGTTTGGGCTGAGTGAGTGTGTGTGTTATGCAGGTGTTTGAATTGTATTGGCGGGTTATATATACGGGATCCCGTCCATATTACCCGCTCGAGCTATAACTAGCTCGAGCTAGTAGCTAGGAGCTAGGAGCTAGGAGCTAGCATGACAAACACCTAGGTGTTTTTATGCGGGATTAATTTGTGGCATATTAAATATAAGCCTGGTTGTGTTGTGGCTAATAGAGTATATATATGTCTTGTGTTTATTTACTGTTGTAGTCATTCCCAGCTGAATATCAGGTCCCACCCGCGCGCTTCCAAACATTTGATTGCTTGCCCGTACGTGCGTGTCATGTACGTAACTTTGATTAAATATATAAGCTTTATGAACCTTGGGTTAGGTGAACGGTTGGGCTGAGTGAGTGTGTGTGTTATGCAGGTGTTTGAATTGTATTGGCGGGTTATATATACAGGATCCCGTCCATATTACCCGCTCGAGCTATAACTAGCTCAAGCTAGTAGCTAGGAGCTAGCATAACAAACACCTAGGTGTTTTTATGCGGGATTAATTTGTGGCATATTAAATATAAGCCTGGTTGTGTTGTGGCTAATAGAGTATATATATGTCTTGTGTTTATTTACTGTTGTAGTCATTTCCAGCTGAATATCAGGTCATCCCCGGCTCTCACAGCATCTTCAACTCCCCACTAGTCCTTCACTTGCACTTTCCTCATTTAAAAATATTTCATCCTCGCTCAAATTAATGGGGAAATCGTCGCTTTCTCGGTCCGAATCTCTCTCACTTCATGCAGCCATCATTGTAAACAATAGGGAACTTTGCGTATATGTTCAATTGACTACGTCACGCTACTTCCGGTAGGGGCAAGCCTTTTTTTATCAGATACCAAAAGTTGCGATCTTTATCGTCGTTGTTCTATACTAAATCCTTTCAGCAAAAATATGGCAATATCGCGAAATGATCAAGTATGACACATAGAATAGATCTGCTATCCCCGTTTAAATAAAAAAAATTCATTTCAGTAGGCCTTCAAAGTGCAAAATCCGCTGCTGTACATTACATGAGATGCGGTACATTTAATGATGGCGAGTGATGCTTGGCTCTCGTTCTTTTTGAGACGGAGCCAGCGGAGCAGAGGTGAACGTTTGAGAAGTGCATTACATTTGCTTTTCATCAATTGAGAAGCTGCCACAGGGCGCGGCGCTGAATGACCGACACTCTCCTAAATAGAATTTTAATTGGTAATTTAACTCGCACGCACCTCCATTTTCATATATCATCACTTGCCTTGGGAGTGACACTCCTTTAGTTATTGGACTGATACAACGCAGCCTTCTTCTTAGTAATCACTCACTTCCTGTACATGAGTTGTGTCAACATACTGTGTCTACATTGTATCCACATAAAGGAATTAGCACGTTGCCTTAACACTGGAACTTAAACAGTTTAAAAGTTTCCGCTGTAACAACCACGGCCGTCGTGTCCTTAGGCAAGACACTTGACGCCCACGCTGGTGTATAAATGTGAAGGAATGTTTGGTGGTGGGAGAGGCCATTGACGCAAATTTGCAGCCAGTTTGTGCTAAAAAGGTAATTTACCATCAGCAATGTGTGAATGTGGAGTGAATGAATGATGGGTTCTCAGTGTCACACGCTTTAAATCACTAGAAAAAAAACGCTTGGTAACACTTTAGTATGGGGAACACATATTCACCATTAATTAGTTGCTTATTAACATGCAAATTAGTAACATATTGGCTCTTAATTAGTCATTATTAAGTACTTATTAATGCCTTATTATACAACCAGTCAGCCATTAACTAAGAGTCTTGCACTGAGCCTAGTCTATAAAATCCGCTACACCTCCCTGATACCGAAGTACATGTCAAACTACTTCCTTAACGTAAATGACCGCCATAACCACAACACCAGGGGGTGCTCCACTAACCACGTTAAACCCAGATTCCGAACTAACAAAGGTCTTAACTCATTCTCTTTCTATGCCACATCAATGTGGAATGCGCTCCCAACAGGTATAAAAGAAAGGGCATCTCTATCCTCCTTCAAAACCGCTATAAAAGTTCACCTCCAGGCAGCTACAACCCTAAACTAACACCCTCCCCGGATTGCTAATAATCAAATGTAAACAATCAAATGCAGATTCTTTTTCTTATGCCTTCTGATCTCTCTCTCTCTCTCTCTCTCTCTCTCTCTCTCTCTATGTCCACTACTTGATGTCCATATCCCCCCCCCCCCCACCCCCCCTCCACACTCCTGATTGTAAATAATGTAAATAATTCAATGTGATTATCTTGTGTGATGACTGTATTATGATGATAGTATATATGATAGTATATATCTGTATCATGAATCAATTTAAGTGGACCCCGACTTAAACAAGTTGAAAAACTTATTCGGGTGTTACCATTTAGTGGTCAATTGTACGGAATATGTACTTCACTGTGCAACCTACTAATAAAAGTCTCAATCAATCAATCAAAAGTCTTCCCTCAATAACCTCAGAATTATTACTTATTAGTAACCCTAACCCTTATATGTTCCCCTCATGTCCATCCATCCATTTTCTACCGCTTGTCCCTTTTTGGGGTCGCGGGGGGTGCTGGAGCATATCTCAGCTGCATTCGAGCGGAAGGCGGGGTACACCCTGGACAAGTCGCTACCTCATCACAGGGCCAACACAGATAGACAGACAACATTCACACTCACATTCACACACCAGGGCCAATTTAGTGTTGCTAATCAACCTATCCCCAAATAACTCTAAATTAAGTCTTTGTTACTTTAATAAGCAAGTAATCAATGGTGAATATGTTCCCCATACTAAAGTGTTACCAAACACTTTGATAATAATAATAATGGATTATATTTATAAAGTGTTTTAGTACGTCTGTGTCTGTAGCTTTAAGGCTAATGAGCTGTGTTTGTCCACTGTTTCTATTTCTGTGTGTCTCCAAAAAGGCTATTGTCCACTTTATCCAATTTGTACTATCCATCCATCCATCCATTTTCTACCGCTTCACAGGTATATCGTAAAACAATGTAACGAGGGATGGGCACCTTTAACATTTGTGGTACAATTGTGTGTGTTCACATAAATGTTGATTGTTTTTTTAATTAAATGTAATGTTTTTTTTTGTATTTTAACATTGAGCTTATCCATATACTGATAACTGTGCTGTCCAGTTGTTATATCTTCAAATCAAACTTTATTGATATACAACTTTTAATGCACAGGCAAGTGGCAAACACAAAGTGCTGTATGAAACAAAACAAACATAAATAACAATAAGAGAAGAAAACACACAAACACATTCACAAGCTGTGTTTCCATTACCCCTAGAAATGTGCAATACCTGAATATCGCAATAAAAACTGGTCATGGAAACACCCATATTTCGAAAAACCTCTCAAATATTGCAAAAACATATTTGCGCTCTTATGAGGTGGTTGAGAAACCCACATGCCCGGACAAGTGTCTAAGTGGCTGTAGGGACGTTGCCTTTGAGCGACCACCCGCTGCCTTCGTCATTTATTGACATCACGGCAACAGCGGTGGCTGCAATATATTCCTCAAAGTGGAGTCTCGCGAGATGAGAATTTATTAGAATTACGGCTCACGACGCAAAACACCCTTTAATGGAAACACCTATAAGTCGCAAATGTACTTAAATATTTGTAGAAATGTCGCTTTTATTTTGCGTAAAACTGCAATGGAAACACACGCAAGCACGCACGCACACACATAATAACAAAACACTGAGGATTTGAGGGAAAAAAAAAATTGTTTTCTGAGTCTCATTTGCAAGTATTATATAGTAGTGACGTGCTTTCAGGGGAGGCAAAATAAGGTACCTTTTTAATGTTACATGAATCAGTAGCCGGTCATACTGACGGAATTCTGTAACTCAAAAAAGTTATGGGTGGATTTTGCTAAAACTTTCAGTAAACGTCAGAAATGAGATCAGAATAAGTGTCAGGTTCAAACACTGATGACATCTATTAAACAAGACAAGAAGCAAGGAATTAAACAGAGACAGAATTAAATGTGGCTCAATTGAGGAGAAACGTCTGGGCTGTACTATTGCACAGTCTCCATCACGCGCTGACGAAAGATTGTACTCTCTTTTATTTTGACTTTCCCTGATTACATGGCAACAGCTGTTTCTAAGGAACGGGGGTCGTAAACAGCCAGTGATAACTTAGATACAATTATTCTGACAATAAGTGATTTGATTTTGGGGATGATCCGGATCAGTTCTGTTACATACATTACCGGTACTTTATGTCACGATGCTGCACTGTATGGCCTTGCTTTGACCCACAAAAAAAAGAGAGTGGATAACTGACAAGAGGGTTCACTCCTTTTAATTCATAGATTGAATTCTCTTGCAGCCTGTTTGGAAACAAAAGACGAAGAAAAAAAAAAACCCATTATAATTTCATTTATCCTTCCATTAATGACCTCCACCAGGAAGTTATGTAATCGCTAGCGTTTGTTTGTTAGCAATATAACTCAAAAAGTTATGGGCGGATTTTGATAAAACTTTCAGGAAATGTCAAAAATGGGATATAGAACAAATTATTAGATTTCAGGGCTGATTCAAATCACTGTCTCTAGTCAGGGTTTTTTAAAATGTTTTTTTTTTTTTTTTTTACAATTGCCATAAGGCCGAGTTGATGTCTTTCCTTTTTTAAATCAATCAATCGGTACTGATAAAAAGTACTGAATTCTATACCCATCTCTACACATAACATTAAAGGGTAGAACAGGAGGACCCAAATGTTAGCAACAATAGCATAGCTTTGTGAGCTACATGCTAACATTACCGTCACATTTATACAGCAACATCATGCCGGGTTTGCATATTCGCTGAATACAAACAAAATGACTTGATGGTTAATTGATGGATAGACTTTAATTTGAGATGTGTTGCGAAGCCTGCTATTTTTACAGAGCTGTTTTTCTGAGGTGGTGGGCGTATAGACAGGATAGGAGGGCATATTGAGGGAGGGAATATTGTTCTCAGGTTTGTGGATCATTAACCAGCTGTAGTGTTAGAACGTCATAGGTCCTTTTAAAATAGACCTTGATGTGGTACTCTGGCTTCCTCCCACCTCCAAAGACATGCACCTGGGGATAGGTTGATTGGCAACATTAATGGTCCCTAGTGTGTGGATGTGAGTGTGAATGTTGTCTGTCTGTCTTGTGTTGGCCCTGTGATGAGGTGGCGACTTGTCCAGGGTGTACCCCGCCTTCTGCCCGAATGCAGCTGAGATAGGCTCCAGCACCCCCCGCGACCCCGAAAGGGACAAGCGGTAGAAAATGGATGGACGGATGGACGTTCACCCAGCTAAGTTGAGCCTTCTTAGGTTTTCCTGCTATAACAAATCACATCCACACAAAGAAATGATACATGTTGATGTTGTTGTCTGCAATGTGTATTCCCAATGCACCTCCCACTCGGAAGCCTCCAAACTTACACACCCTTCATTCTCCACTCCCTGTGGCTTTACCGATTTATTGCACTATTTTCCTACTTTTCCTTCCCTTCACCTCGGTTCCTTTTTGTTTCTCTTCACTCCCAACGCACATGATTGTTTTCATGTTAGCTCGCGGCGTGAATTTAATCAAAATGTGCCGCCACTTCTTATCACTGGGGAGGCAGCGTAGTAGTGTATTTGCTGTGGGGGGAATTGAATTTAGGCCCACTCGGAGCAAACAGTGCTATTAGCTCTGAATCGCTCGGTTAATATCCCACTCTCCGTATGAACACTTCCAACAGGTTCCATGCTGCAACTCTTGTGTCTACGCACAGAGGCCTTTTTTCAGTCTCCTCAATTGTTTGCCAAACAGACTAAGCCAAAACGCATGGAAGTGTTTAGAAATACCAGTGTTTATGTTGTCACGGCTTTATAGCACTATTGCGGCTCCAGGGGAGAACACCAACACGCATTACAGCCCCGTGATGTCCCCTTTGACGGTCCAGTGGAAGCAGTCCAGGACCACTCGTCCGCTCTCTTGAACGTCTCTTTTGATGCGCAGAAGGTTAGCGACGGGGTATCTCAGACTGCCTAGAGCAGTGGTTCTTAACCTTGTTGGAGGTACCTAACCCCACCGGTTTCATATGCGCATTCACCGAACCCTTCTTTAGTGAAAAATAAAATGTTTTTTTTTTTTTCAAATTCAAGACAAAGTATATGTTTTTGATAACACTTTAGTATGGGGAACATATTCTACATAACAAAGACTTAATTTAGAGTTATTTGGTTAGGGTTAGGGTTAGAGGGTTAGGGCCAGGCTTAGAGGGTTAGCTTATAATAAGGCCATGCCGAATAAGCCATTAATAAGTACTTAATAATGTTGCCCTAGGGTAAACTGGGTATAACACATGGCACACTGACAAAGCTTAACCTATTGTTACTATAACAATCTACAAGGTTAAGGTTGCTTCTCTTTCTTCCCCTCCATTTTTCTGCATTCTTTCGTATCTCAAGTTATCATTACATATATGTATTGTTGCATTTGAACAATTGTATTGTTGATAATAAAGGTAAAGTACTGGTATTGTTTATTATCAATAGCACTATTTCTATTGGTATTCATATTGCTCCATTTTTAGTGTAATAATGCTCATTGTCATTTCTGTATATTTTTTTTTAAATTTTCGCTAACTGCTTATTTGCTATTACTTTTACCATCATATTTGTACATGTCGTATTTGCTGATGTTGCTCTGTTGTTGTTGTTGTTCTCGTTGTGTTTGCTGTTGTTGTTTTTGTCTCTCTGTCTAATCCCCCTCTTGTCCCCACAATTCCCCCCTCTGTCTTCCTTTTTCTCTCTTTCTATCCCCTCCTGCTCCGACCCGGCTGCACCAAATGATAATATAAATACATTTAATAAAGTCAAAATACAAGTAAGGCAACAAGAGAAGTATCCTACACTTCTCTTTTGTAAAGTAAATCTGAACAGCCGATATGGGCATCTACATCTGCTATATGATTTGCCCGAGAAGCTGGGCAGGACATTATAAAAAGAATTTTAAAAAAAAAAGAAAAAAAAAGTACTTAATAATACTAGTTTAGAGCCAATATGTTACTAATTTGCATGTTAATAAGCAACTAATTAATGGTGAATATGTTCCCCATATTAAAGTGTTACCATGTTTTTTTTACTGGTGCACAAAATGAACCGTGCATGAACATCACCTTGTTCAAACAACAAAACCAACACAGTGCATAAACTCACAACAAATTACACACCTGCAAATCAGTCTGACTTCTGCTGTTGCCGTATCCATGATACGCCGATAGGGAGAAGTTTTTATTTACACGATGAGTCGGGTGTGTTTTGACCTCCGCCGAACCCCTGAGGCCGACTCACCAAAACCCCTAGGGTTCGATCGAACCCAGGTTAAGAACCACTGGCCTAGAGGCAAGATAGCCAAATAAGACCCGCTTTTACGTTGCTAGATCACTGCAACATAATATAATACATCATTCTGCTCACTAGGAGTGCAACGATTTGCCGAGGTTGACAAAAATCGATAATAAAATTATTCGCCAACGCGATCTCCGACTCTCCTCAGTAAAATAGTTTGTTAGCAAGCTCGTTGAGAAAAAAGGGAGACAGACTTGTGTGAAAACTAGATTTAACTATCATTAGCCAAAGTCTGTCAGCTAAACTTTGTCTATGTACGTATGTGCAGTTTTCTAAACACATCATCATTACAAAATGTTATTTTCTTTATGAAGAAACTACACTAGATAGCTTTGTTGTTGTTTTGTTGTTTGTTTTTATTGCTGCTATTTTTTGACAGTCCTTTATTTACATACCAATTGATACTTTGTTTTTGATCATCACTCTGCCTGTCCTTGCTTTAAAATGTACAAAAGTCTAGTAAGAGTTATTTTAATGTTTGCCTAATGATCAGCACGGTTTCAGTACAAATTAATACCTCTAAATGAAGTCGTCATCTTTATTGTCTTTATTGCTAGTTAGAACACGCCTAAAATATTTCAGGCTAAATCAAAAAGCCAATGGCTAAATTAGAGCCACTGCATTGTTGTTTATTTGTTTAAATCAGTGGTGTCAAACTCATTTTAGCTCAGGGGCCGCATGGAGGAAAATCTATCATGGCATTAAAATTTAAAATAAAAGACAACTTCAGATTATTTTAATTGTTTTACTTTGGCCCAAAATAGAACAAGCACATTCTGAAAATGTACATATTACAACAAATCCTAGAGGCATAAAACTTCAAGTTTGTTGAAAAGTCTGAGAAAAAATTGGTGCAGATTCAAAAACATCATTCAAGAACAAAAGTAACTAAGAGTTTGACCCAGTTTTTTTCCCTGAGCCATCAAACTTTAAGCACTTCCTGTTTAGGATTCTCATGTTCGCAGTTCACAATTGAAAATGTTTAGAAAAGCAATTAAGTGTTTCTCTGAACCGCCGCATCAGTGAAATCCACACCTGCCACAACACATTAATTTATCATTATTCAAATATTACAATTATAATATAAACAAAACAATTTTTTAAAATGACACCATAGCCAAAATCAAGGTAACATAACTACAAACTTAACCAATGTGAACATAGTAGATTTAAGCATAAAATAAAATTGAAAAAACACAACAAATGTAAAAACACACATTTTTACAATGGAGTTCATGGTGCATTCAACCAATTGCGAGCGCTGCACAGAAATCTAACAACAAAGATGAGGGTCATGTTGACTTGAGTCTTTGCATTTTACTGTTTCGTTATTTTATCCGTTGAGTGGATAATTTACAATGAAAGAAGGTGTTGTGCGTCGGTCTGCCGCCATCTGCTGCCAGCCACAACAGGAGCAGCTGATTGCTTGCACCTGCGCTGATTGGAGTAGCGGCACCCAATCCAGAGTGCGCTTAAAGTGGGTTACACTTGAATAGCTATTGCGACATCCAGTGGACACATTCAGAACAGCGGTTTCTTTCATTTAAAAAAATGCAGCTAATTTTTAGCAAACTGATTTTGTGAGCGGGATTAAACCTTCACCCTATCAGCCCCGCGGGTCGTACGTTTGACACCCCTGTTTGAATGGATCCCCATTAGTTGCTACAGAGTAGCCACTTGTCTTCCTCCACACAGCTTTCACACAATTTTATAAACATTTTCTATGCTATTAAAACATGTTATATGCTCTAAAACGATGTAATTTTAACAATGTGTGCTCAAATGTCTATGTACTCGATGGTACTTTAAAATCTGCTCTGCAATGGCGAGGGTACACTGCACTGCAATATTGTCAATTAAAAACTATTAAAAACAGATCATATATGAAATAAAGAACAAAGAACAAAACAAACTAACTTTTGCTGTAGGCTTTATAATATGATTAGTCGACTAATCGTTAAGATAGTCGATGATTTTAGTTGCAGCCCTTTGTTTTCAGTAGGTGTTTATACATCCTCCTGAAAACCAGCGTCCTCTGCAGTGGACATTTGTTTTTGGTTCTGTTTCTTTTGTCCGAGTTACACATTTCAGGGAAAAAAAAAAAAAAGAGGCCTGTTATGCAAAACACAAACATCTACTGCAAAGAGGATGCTGGCTCTCAGGAGGATTTGACCACACAAACGTTATTTTTCCAAGCATGTCAGCACTGACAGCTGGCCAAAGCCCATTAAACTGGTCACCACATTCCCTAAGGTGACCTCATGTCCAACCCCAACAAAAAACAAACCAAAAGGGCTTGTAAAAATGAGATTTATTATTAGTTTTTATTCCTTTCATTTAAGGAAAGTTGTTTGCTTTAGAGTCCAGTCACCCCCCCGCTTCTTCTTCGTCTTCTTTTCGTGTTGTCTTGGGCTTTCCTCCTGAGCCCACAGGTTGCAGGAGCCCCCACCCTTACTCTTCTCTAACTTTTATGTGCAGGAGCCAAGCCCAAAGAACAAGTGTCATTCATTCATTCTACCTCCTGCTCCACGCATGAGATTCCTGTGTTCTGGAATTTTTGCCTGGACTTGGATATAAAATATTTTTGTCTTTTAAGGAGCTGGGTCCTTCCCCCCATGAACATCACCTGCACTGGCCGGATTATTCTGATGAACTTCTTGAAGTCTTGATTGGAGACGTAGGTGAGAATGCAAAAGGCCTTGATCAAACCGTTGCTGCCCTTTTTTTATGCAGTAGAGTCTAATGCGATAATCTCCTGAGCACTGCGTGGTTAAAGCTTGTTTTCATGACACTTGTTGTGATTGTAATCATTGAAACATGCGTGGAAGGATGCACTTACATGCCCGCACTAATGCTAAGATTTGCCCTTGTCTCTGTGTGCTTGGCTGCACCTGAAAACTTTCCGCTTTTGGCTTTGAAAATTTGAATTACTCCCACGCGCCAGACTCGCGTCGCCTGCGTCTCGTGTGCTGCCTTTTTTTTCTCCGCTAACCGTCTCGCGGGGATAATCCATTCCGAGAGGTGGCGAGGTGGAAAATGCCATTATGTAGAAATAGCTGACGTGCGGCTGCACTTGCAGGGCCGGGCCGTGTGTGAGAGAGGGGAGAAAATGAGTCAGTAAACTTCATTTTGTAATATTGTTTAATCTTCTCAAGGGCTGTGATAAATGTCACACGGGCCGGAGATGCCGGCAGATGTATGCTGTTCACTGCAAGTGTTCTTTCGTGTGGGACAATGCACCACTTCCAGTTATTAATGGCAACTTCTGTGATTGTGTCTTTTAAAATGGCATGCACGCCACAGACACTTACCAAAGAAAAATTGTTGCAGCATATTGAAGCAATGCTGCCCCGCGCTTGGCGGCATTCATAAATTTGGTTCTAATCAGATACATGCAGAGACAGATATGCATCGGTATACATGTTGCTGCATGTGCTCTGGCTGTAATTGTCAAGTAGACGTATGTCAGGCCACGTACTCCAAAGACTGCATGGGATTTCCAGGCATCGCTCCCAAATCAGTGATTGTGGCACTATAGTAAATTAGTAGAGGACAGACCTACAAGAAATTTACAATTAAGTAGGGACAGTTTAAGACCCTTTTATGTTCCCAACTGCACAAGAGCAAGGTCCATAAATTCATGCTTGGTTAAGTTTGGTCTGCAACTACTTAACCTACTGGCCCCTCTCTCCAGTGACATCTGACCTCACAAATGCTTTTCTGGATGAATACAAGCTCTGAAAAAAAACGTTGGATAGTTCTATGCCCAAGTCCCAGTTTTAGCTTGTAATTTGTTCTAAAAGGTCAGATAAGGACCAAACTGTGTGAAAACCAGAAGACTTTCTTATAAGAAGTCATGCAGTTTCAGCTTGAAAAGTACTCGGAGAATGAAGAATCTTTTTTTTAAAATCCTGAATCCAGATGATGAACTGGATAACCCCCAAAATCTAATGACCTTTTGTTTTTCCCATTTTTGACATTTCCTGAACTTTTTAAGTGATTTACAACCACTTGACTGCAATTAAATAACCTGGGAGGTGGTTATTCCCTTCCACACACCCAAAAACACAAAACACATTTTATCAATCAATCAATCATAAATTATTTATATAGCTCTTAACCGCCCGTCCCTCAAAGGGCTTCACAAACCATAAATACATTCCCTGATCTGAACACACATCCGTGCGAGGAAAAACTTCAAAAGCCTCAACTGGGAAAAAGAAGAAACCTTGCGAAGGAGCCGCAGGTGGTGAACCCCCCAGGGAACTGCACTTTTTTTTTGGCCTATAATTCACAATCTTTATAAGAGATAAAAGAACACGTTTTTTAAAAAAAAACATTTTTTTTAAAGGCATTCTAACTTGTAAATAACCCTAAATAAAAGTCGGCTTACAATGGAGTCAATGAGCGGTCCTCCATTCCACCCATAAAGCCCTTTAAATAACCATCCAAAAACCGCCAGCAATACTCCCTTTACATTTTATGACCTGAATATTAACCAACCATTAAACACCAATGTTAAGGATCTATTTCTAGCAGTGCATTGTCACATAGAGCTAACTTACTTATGCTGCTGTCTTGACCTCATCAGCTGGCAAGCTGCTTTCTTGCCTCGGAGCTCCTGAAAGTTTTAAATCATACCTCTCACCTGTGTAGTGAAAGGATGAAAAGTTAGTTAAAACCAATTTAGATCCGGAGATGGCGAAAAATACCCGAAAAGACGCTTGGTTTCATGCCATTTTTTTCTTAGCGAGGACAATGAGTCATCAAACGGGAATATATCAACATCCTATCTGTCGGCATCCCAGTGAGAGCAGACATTGTACAGTAAGTGATGTATTATTACGTTTGTTGTGGCTCATTTGGTCTGCAGTGAATAGTAGTCAAGGAAAAAGCGAACGTTGTGATGTTTGTAAAATTAATGTATGCTTAAAATGAGCAAAATATGTAAATATTACATGTTATTATGAATGTGCCTGTACATTACATATATACTTACAGCGTGTATATATAACCTTGATGGAAGTGTCTGGATAATTTTAAGCACTATCAGAATAGAGCACCTCCCACTGACTCTATTGTAAACCGACTTTTGCTCGAATTTATTTACCAGTTAGAATTCGTATAAAGACGAAAAACATGTCTTCTTGTTTTACTTAAGGATTTTAAATGATAGGCAAATTTTTAAAAAAAAAGTGCAGTTCCCCTTTAATCGATAATGTGAGAGTCCAGTCAATTGGTAAGCTGTGTCATAGGGGGATTTTCTTTGATGTAGACAAGTCGGAAACACACAGATAATTTTGTAGAGAATATTTATAGTTTTACATGCATAAAACAATGTGAAATACATTCAAACGAGTGATAAATGAATACTTTACATTTGATGGCCAGAGAAGACAGAGGGCAGGGGAGAGTCACATTGACACCACCTTAGTACTTTGCTATGATTTCTTTCTTGAATTCAATAGTGTTTCTCACCTTCTTTATCAAAGTGTTGGTCTTTGGTCCCAAGGTGGATTATTTTGAAGTCATACTTAAAAAAAAAAAAACCACTCAAAAAAGCACCGAGACTGAGTAACCAAAGCGCGGGATTCATTGTTTGGGCACTCAATTCTGCAGAATGATACACAGACAGATGTACTAGCTACGCTGTGCGATAACTGAGAAGGTGTGATACATAGGTCACATGTCGGCGATTGTTGGCGTGGTCCCAAATGCAGAAAGCGGAAGAGGCAGCTTGCAGGTAAAAAGGTATTTAATAAGTAGACCAAAAAAGGCTCTGAAAGCACAGGAAAGGCTATGCTAAATGAAACTAAACTGATCAGGTTACAAAACAAAGCGGAATGCTGGAGAACAGCAAAAACTTACTCGCAGGAGAAGCATCCACATTCAAAATACATGAAGAACATTCAAAGTCCCGACGAGAAAGAAAGCATCCACACAACTTAAATAGTCTTAATTACAAAACGAAAACAGGTGCGGTACTGCAGGAAACGAGAGAACAGGAAGTGAAAACTACAAAATCAGAGCGCAGTACAGGAACTAAACACTACACACAGGTAAATACAGAAATACTCAAAATAAGGTGGTGTGACTGGCCGTGACAGAATGCCCCCACCCAACAAAACAGATTATGGATGTTCGGGAAAAGGAGGGAGGACTAGGAGGAGGGGCGTCTGGCCATGTGTCCCCGCAGCCAGCGGGAAAGAATCAGATGGTGGTGGCAAGTAAACCACCGTCCATGGAACAGCCGTATCCGTGGCCGACAAGAAGGTGCACGCGATCTGCAGCGGCGCACCGGCAGCCGTTAAATTCTGGGCGTCGCTGCCAATGGCGTGAAGGCCGTCAATGGAACGGCCACATTCTTGGTCCACGAGTAGGAGATGTTTGGTCGCCAGACGGCTGCCTCCATAGCAAGCAAGGAGGGCAAGCGCCATACAGGCGTTTCCACGGAAGGCGAGCTGGAGGTCGCAAGGGCTGCGGGGCTGGCGGTGCCGCAGGAAGACCCACTGGAGGCGTCGTCGGGACACCCACTGGAAGAGAGACAGGAAACTTTTAGTGAAAATTGCTGTAGATAAAAACGAATCATGGAAAAAGTAGAGCATACAAAAACTCAGGTGCCACTGCACTATATTAATAACAGTCGATTTAAAAGCATATCTGCACAAATCATCTCCGCAAGGCAGCTAATATGCCGTCCGTGCTGCTCTCTGATAGAGTTTGATTGGTTTTAAATGAGATAATCTGCCTGCGCCACCTCAGAATCATGCGCTGATTTAAGTGTTTGAATTTGTGCGACTCAGCCGCTGATTAGCTTCACTTGACTGCATGTTGCTTGCAGATCTTCCTATCGACGCCGCTCTCTCCTCGCCGAGCACGGCTAAAGGTCCTTGAGCCGTAGCGCTGCTGCTCAATACATGTTTTTTATGTCTGACACCACAACCTTCAGCGTCTTCTTCATGCAAGCGATTAGACAGCCCAGACAAAAGCTAAAACAACAATGTCTTTGTCTTTGACAGAATCTAATAATCATCAAAAGTTTAACCCCAAAGAGAAAAAACACTTGTCCTGTCAAAACACACGAACACGCGAAATAAGCCGAGTGTAAGCGCTAACCAGATAACTTGTTGCCTGTTGTTCTAGATTTGTCATGCTTGTGCGCACACTGTCTTTGGCCTCCGTGGAAGTAATGAAACTGTCAGTGGGTTTAGTGGACATGACTGCACTTCCTTGCATTTTCATTCAAAGAAAAACAAAATCCGCTTCGTCCAAATCAATATTTATGATCTCCTGAGGAGCAATTTACATAATCAAACCTTCTCATCGGGCATGAAGATTTTCTTTCTTATTCTTGCTAAGCAGTGGTTTGTGTCTGCCTCTGCAATGCTCCTGCGGATTATTAGGGGTCATAAATTCCAGTGGCGTGTTTGTTCAGACGTCCCAGTAATTGCCTCTGATAGCTGGCTTGGTATTCGACAATTTAAAACGCTCCTGTGTAAGACGTTTACTCCTTTGCTCTTGTTGGAATGTGTTATAAACGTGTCTGCACCTTAGACCCTGCAATGAACTGCGCTTTTATTGTCCTCTTCCCGCCTTTATTAGAACAATGCGCAATAAATAGATCATAAACCGTGAGGGATTTATGGTGCTGCATGCGTGCATGTCTCAATGCTAGGAGGTAAACACAACATTTAAAAAAAATGGCCGCTCACGTTTTTATCTTTCTTTGACTTTCCCTGTCTAGATAAGAGGAGAGAGGCGTGATAATTGATGATCCTGGAGCGTCGCCCTGGAATAGGACTTGTGAGGTAAAGCAGCAGCAGGAGGGAGCGGGTGATCCGAAAAGGGCAAGGAGGAGAATGGGCCGCTTTGCTTTTTGCTTCTTTCTCCTGTGCCTCTGCCTCCATCATCGGAGCGTCACGGCACAAGCTGAAGGTATGGCATCACTCCTCCTACCAAATAAAAATGTAATTCACCCACTTCTTCACTAGGTAGAGCAACTTCTCCACATGCGAGTTCATTGGCGAGATCACGCCAATTCAACCAATCCCCGCAAATTATGCGCTGCCTTTGTCCGACCGAGGGCTGCAACTCTCCCACACTCATTTTCGCCAATCGAATTTGTTTTTGAGCAGCGCTCAAACGCTCACGTCAACTGTCTAATCAAAACGTATGTTTGTTTCTTGTGTAGCGGAGCAGGGACTACGTGTAAAAATATGCTGTATGAACTAAGGTTGTACGGTATACCGGTATTAGTATAGTACCGAAATACTAATTAATCATATTCGGTACGATACCGCCTCTGAAAAGTACCGGTATTCCCCCATACCCCCACGCCCTTGGTATCGGAGTGATACCCAAATTTGTGGTATCATCCAAAACTAATGTAAAGTATCAAACAACAGAAGAATAAGTGATTATTACATTTTAACAGAAGTGTAGATAGAACATGTTAAAAGAGAAAGTAAGCAGATATTAACAGTAAATGAACAAGTAGATTACTAATTCATTTTCTACCACTTGTCCTTAATAATTTAGACAAAATAATAGAATGATAAATGACACAATATGTTACTGCATATGTCAGCAGCTAAATTACGAGCCTTTGTTTGCTTACTTACTAATAAAAGACAAGTTGTCTTGTATGTTCACTATTTTATCTAAGGACAAACTTGCAATAATAAACATTTGTTTAATGTACCCTAAGATTTTTTGTCAAAATAAGGCTAATAATGAAATTTTTTGTGGTCCCCTTTATTTAGAAAAGTACCGAAAAGTATTGAAACAATATTGGTATCGGGACAACACTAGTATGAACTCTTTATTGATCAAAGGGCAAAGTTGTCGTCTTCCCGCATAGCTTAGGCCTACTTCTTGTTCCTGTCCACAGTGCTACCCCTTCTGGGTAATGTAGTATGTCAATCAATCAATCAATCAATCAATGTTTATTTATATAGCCCTAAATCACAAGTGTCTCAAAGGGCTGCACAAGCCACAACGACATCCTCGGTACAGAGCCCACATAAGGGCAAGGAAAAACTCACCCCAGTGGGACGTCGATGTGAATGACTATGAGAAACCTTGGAGAGGACCGCATATGTGGGTAACCCCCCCCCCCCTCTAGGGGAGACCGAAAGCAATGGATGTCGAGTGGGTCTGCCATTGTATTGTGAAAGTCCAGTTCATAGTGGATCTAACATATTAGTGAAAGTCCAGTCCATAGTGGGGCCAGCAGGAGACCACCTCGAGCGGAGACGGGTCAGCAGCGCAGAGATGTCCCCAACCGATGCACAGGCGAGCGGTCCACCCCGGGTCCCAACTCTGGACAGCCAGCACTTCATCCATGGCCACCGGACCCGTGTGTCTCCCCCTCCACATAGGAGAGGGGGGCAGAGGAGAAAAGAAAAGAAACGGCAGATCAACTGGTCTAAAAAGGGGGTCTATTTAAAGGCTAGAGTATACAAATAAGTTTTAAGATGGGACTTAAATGCTTCTACTGAGGTAGCATCTCTAACTGTTACCGGGAGGGCATTCCGTAGTACTGGAGCCCGAATAGAAAACGCTCTATAGCCCGCATACTTTTTTTGGGCTTTGGGAATCACTAATAAGCCGGAGTTCTTTGAACACAGATTTCTTGCCGGGACATATGGTACAATACAATCGGCAAGATAGGCTGGAGCTAGACCGTGTAGTATTTTATACGTAAGTAGTAAAACCTTAAAGTCGCATCTTAAGTGCACAGGAAGCCAGTGCAGGTTAGCCAGTATAGGCGTAATATGATCAAACTTTCTACGGCCCGCGGGCCAAGTGCAGTCTGCTGGCGTCTTCAGTTTCGTAATAGGTATAATAAGAAATCTGGCGCACGGGTGTTTCCAAATTAATGTTAAACATCTGACAACCAGATTGCGGGAAATGCAGCATTTATAAGTTGTTGAAGTGTGATGATAAGCTTTCATCGTCTCTCATTTACCAACAAAAATGAGCACTGTAGATCACTCTCAACAGTTTAAAAATGCTTTTAACCCGGGGTGTTGGAACGTAAATGAATGTTTAAGACGGACAAACAATTTTCAAGCGTAAAACATACACTGAGAATGTCATCAAGTTGTGGATGACAGAGCAGACAATGGACAATAAGCCCTTTGGTGGTGTTTCTACCTGTAATTATAAAATATTAATACAGTTTTTTTTACAGCTCTGAGTATGTGTCTTTACTGCCATCTAGTGGTCTACTTATGAATCTGTGCTATGAAACAAAACATCAATACAGTCTTTGTTTTCCAATTTTTGTTAAAAATCTGTGCTTTTTGAGGTTAAGGTTACAGAACACTTAAAACATTGCTTTAAAAAAAAATACATGTTGATTCAATAATATTAAAAAAGCATCAAATTATTGCAACAACTTTCTGAAAAAGCTGCTGCAAATTTAGACATTTTAGGCAGCCACAGTCACCAAAAAAATCTTGGAGGGACTGACAAAATGTCAATGATTTAGAGTGGCTGAGAAAGCTGAGAGCAAAATGCAGCTCTTTTTGAACACACAGTCATAAATCAACCAATATATTGCACAACACAGCAGCTACGGAACAAAATGCTGCACAATGTTTCCCCCAGCAATGTATCTGTGGCGGTGTGATACAATAATCTCTTGTCTTGAAACATTTTTCTACGACGGGATTTGGAATTATAATAATTCAAATATAATAAAAATAACAGTTGCACCGTTTTTCCATACAATAATTTGGAGTAAAAAACACTGTACATTTTACGGTAAAATTCCGGGAACCACAGTACCATGTGGTTCTCAATCAGAGAACCCTGGTTGGAGCCCTAGGTTAGGTTACACTCGCTCATTAACACATTATACAATCAGACTGTCTGTGTACAGATTTTTTTTTACAGAGTACTATCTTATGTAGTCAAACAACATTAGGCGGTTGTCTACAGCAGGGGTCACCAACGCGGTGCCCGCGGGCACCAGGTAGCCCGTAAGGACCAGATGAGTAGCCCGCCGGCCTGTTCTAAAAATAGCTCAAATAGCAGCACTTACCAGTGAGCTGCCTCTATTTTCTAAATTGTATTCATTTACTAGCAAGCTGGTCTCGCTTTGCCCGACATTTTTAATTCTAAGAGAGACAAAACTCAAATAGAATTTGAAAATCCAAGAAAATATTTTAAAGACTTGGTCTTCACTTGTTTAAATAAATTCATTAATTTTTTTACTTTGCTTCTTATAACTTTCAGAAAGACAATTTTAGAGAAAAAATACAACCTTAAAAATGATTTTAGGATTTTTAAACGCATATACCTTTTTACCTTTTAAATTCCTTCCTCTTCTTTCCTGACAATTTAAATCAATGTTCAAGTAATTTTTTTTATTTTTATTGTAGGGAATAATACATACATTTTAATTTAATTCTTTATTTTAGCTTCTGTTTTTTCGACGAAGAATATTTGTGAAATATTTCTTCAAAATTATTATGATTAAAATTCAAAAAAAATATTCTGGCAAATCTAGAAAATCTGTAGAATCAAATTTAAATCTTATTTCAAAGTCTTTTGAATTTATTTTTTATAAACAATTCTGGAAAATCTAGAAGAAATAATGATTTGTCTTTGTTAGAAATATAGCTTGGTCCAATTTGTTATATATTCTAACAAAGTGTAGATTTGATTTTAACCTATTTAAAACATGTCATCAAAATTCTAAAATTAATCTTAATCAGGAAAAATTACTAATGATGTTCCATAAATTCTTTTTTTAAGTTTTTCTCTTCTTTTTTTCGGTTGAATTTTGAATTTTAAAGAGTCGAAATTGAAGATAAACTATGTTTCAAAATTTAATTGTCATTTTTTTCATGTTTTCTCCTCTTTTAAACCGTTCAATTAAGTGTAAATATCATTAATTATTATAAATAACATAGAGTTAAAGGTAAGTTGAGCAAATTGGCTATTTCTGGCAATTTATTTAAGTGTGTTTAAAACTGGTAGCCCTTTGCATTAATCAGTACCCAAGAAGTAGCTCTTGGTTTCAAAAAGATTGGTGACCCCTGGTCTACAGCAACAGCTGTTAATGTTGTTGGATGCAGCGCTAGTTCGAAACCCCAACAGTATTTACTTTTGTAGACCATGCACTCGGCGACTATAGATGGTTAATTGAACAGATTAGAGCCCTTACAATATATTGTCGTACGGTGAACGCTGCTGTAATTTCTTCACCATTTGCCCGCCTATATCACACGCAATAATCCACTGAGCGCCGGCGAGCTAATGTGGAAATCAGTGACGGCATAACAGTGTCACACGCCTTTGATAGGGTCTTGCAGCATACCTCATACCCTGTCAAAGGCTCGCTGGCTGCCGGCTAACTTCTGGATTATTGATCGCCTTTTCCATCTCAGGCCTGCAGTTGCTGCCTCGCTCAAAGTTCCCATCGTGTTTGATGTGTTTTGCGCAGAACTCTGTGTTGTTGACATATGTGAGAGGACATGGAACACAATGTTAGGTCAGTATGGGATGGAGGCATTATATGTTACCTGTGGTGAATGCTGGGATTGCAGCCAAGGGAAGGCTCATTGCAGTATGATGGATCCAACATCTAACAGTGTACTCTACTTGTCTATTTATATTGCATGTCTCATTCCAGGTTATGGAGTCATATGTGCATGCCATTAAAAAGCGCCTGTTTGCTCAGCAAGGGAGGGGGTGGGGGGGGGGGGGGTGTCAGGCGAGACTGACCGCTATTTGGGTTGTGTTTACCTTAATATTCTCAACGCTCCTCATTGCTGTGCTAAAGTTTTACTGCAAGAGTGCTTGGAATACTGATGTTTTTCGGGGCTGACTTCAGTCTCATTAACAATTCATGGAAATCTGCAGCTTGCGAGCAAACATGGTGAGACAAGACTACCATCTAGTGACAGGTGTTGAAATATGATATTGCTATGATGTTGCAGATTTACTCCTTTACTCATAAAATCAATATAAGCATTGAATAATAATAATAATTGCATGGACATTGGACTTAATGAGCCCTTCCTGTAGCATGCAGGACGGTGGTGCAGGCAGACGTCGTGTTTCTGGTGGACGAGTCATGGAGTGTGGGCCAGAGCAGCTTCTCCAGGATCAAAGACTTTATCTCAGCGATGGTGTCTTCCTTCAAGAGCAGTGTGACAGGAGCAGAGGGGGTCCGCTTCGGAGTCACTGTCTTTGGGGATGTCCCCAGGTACTGCAAACTCTATTGGTTGTATTCAGTCACAGGACTTTTTCTGACCTGTTTAGTTCCAGTGAACGAAGTGGTGGTCAACCAAACCAATATGGCTACCGTGCAGCAAACAGTGTGCAAACTACCTGAGTACACAAGGGGCCTAGATCTTCCTGCTCAAGGCAGATACGAGCAAAAGCAAACTATGCAATAGAATCGATCCCTGTATGTCAGGGGTGTCAAACGTACAGCCCGAGGGCCGGATCAGGCCCGCAGACAGGTTTTATCCGGCCCGCGTGATGAGTTTGCTAAGTATAAAAATGAGCCGAAATTTTGGAATGAAAGAAACTGCTGTTCTGAATGTGTCCACTAGATGTTGCAATAGCAATTCTTTGTATCTTTGTAGATGGTGCTACATATATATAAAAAAACAAAAAACACATGATGTTGGTGCACCAGTCGAGGAAAATGAGCAAACTACATAAATAACATCCTGTAATTACATTTTCATTTTTTTTTATCTTGATGAATTGAAAATTAAGACCAATGAGTTGACTGATGAACATTATCCCATATTTTTTTTCAGAAAGTATAAATAACGACAAATAAAGGTAGAATACTATTAACCGCAACATTAAGTGTAAAAAAAAATCAACAACATTATTATTTGTACATTTTCAGAATGTGCTTGTTCTATTTTTAAACAATGAAAACAATCTCAAGTTGTCTTTATTTTTAAGTTATCGTGCTGTGATTTTACCAGTCCGGCCCACTTGGGAGTAGATTTTTCTCCATGTGGCCCCCGATCTAAAATGAGTTTGACACTCCTGCTGTATGTTATCAAAAAATGATTTGTTAGCAAACTCAGGGATTATTAGTCGGTTGCGTTGTCAGACATGTCAAACTATCTGGTGCTCCAGATGTCATTCTACACAACAAAACAGATGACAGCTTGGAAAAGCACAGATGCCTCCAACTTCTTTGTGTGTGGCTGGTTCAGGGAAATTGGTATGAAGACTCTCCCGGATAAATCATGCTTCGTTTTTGCTCGGGTAAGGTTGCATTTCATGATTTGATTTTGCGTCCTTGTAAACAAACTGCACGATGCACTCGATAGCCTTGATTCACTGTTTTTATTTTATTTTAACATTATAAACTCTTAAAGAGAATCGGTGCCACTACTGAAGACCTGACTGGTTGTGAGAGAAGACGGAGAAGTGATCACAACTCACTGTAACTGCATGGGAAGTTTTGGCCATGTTGCCATGTTGTTTTTGCACGCGCCGTTACGAGTATGCCTGGTTTTCAAAATACAACTATAGGTCTCAAGGTTGTGTGTGTGCTGAAAGATTAATGTACAATTGCTGCCTTTGGTAAAAGCTAAACTCTTTTAGATTTTTCTCACGTTTACTTTATTTATTTAGACTCAACTGGACACAAACTATTCTCCCTTCTCCCCTCAGGCAGGAGACTACGGTCCATCCAGATCCACACCTCCCGCCACCTGAACAGTTTTTTCCCCTCGGCCATCAGACGCATGAACAATAACAAGCTCTGATAGCTCAGTTACAGCTAATTTGTATTACCTATTCTGTGTTATACGTGTTTTATGTTGCACGATTGTACCAAGAAAAATTCCTAGTTTGTGAACCCGTTCTCAAACAATGCCAATAAAACTATTCTGATTCTGATTAGACTCGCTGAGTTGGTGGTTTACGAAACACTGGTAGAAAAAATGTGGTATAAGAACATCGAAACAAGATAAAATACAAAAATATCAAGATAATACTTAAATGAGAAAACTAAACGAACTTAAAAGTATATCAAACAAACTTTTAACAATGTGATCCCTTTAAACTTTTGCGTTTCTCGTCGTCGTTGCACTCTTTCGCCCTTTTTGATTACCTCTCGAGAAACTCTGAAGAAACTTTGATCCTTTTCACAATTTCAACAATTCCAACAGCCTAAAACAAAACAAGCATTAGGCATTTTTCTTTGAGAAAGGCAAAATGTCGCCCAGAACGTTTTGACAACAGATGCCTGCTTGACCACCACTTCGACCTTTGCATATTTAATGAGACGGACGTGACGTCAGGTAAATACAACCTATACACACGTGTAGAGCAGTTCCTGTTTCCCCACACTCTTTTGTCCGCTTGCAGGATGCGGATTGCTTTGACGGACTACAGCTCTCTGGAAGAGGTGCTAGGAGCCATCAGAAACCTTCCCTATGAGGGCGGGGCCAGGAAGATGGGCGTCGCCCTCCAGTTTCTCGTAGACCATGTTTTCAGCGCTGCCATCAGTCGAGACCATGCACCCAAGGTACCAAACAGGTCACACTTGGAAAAGTACTACAGGGGCCTGCTGGTTATTTGGCCTCACAGTCAAGAGGTTGAGGGTTTGAATCTGTGTAGTGTCATCTTTTGTGTAGTTTCCATTTTTTTCTTCTACATTTGAGAGTTTTCTTCCTCTCATATTCCAAAAAATATGCTTGTTAGGTTAATTGAAGACTTCAACTGTCCATAGGTGTGAATGTGAATGGTTGTTTATCTGGATGTGCTCTGTGATTGACTGGTGACTTGTGCTTGGTGCACTAAAGTCAGCTGCGATAGGCTCCAGCTACTCCTGTGACCCTAATATGAAGCAAAAAATGAATGGATAGATGGAAAAGTACACATACACGTGTACACTAAAACATATGTGTGTACTTCCCTTTATTATCCTTCTTTCTTTTTTAAATTTGTCTTCTTTCGCTGATATGTTGGATCCACTATGAACTGGACTTTCACAATATTATGTCAGACCCACTCGACATCCGTTGCTTTCGGTCTCCCCTGGGGGGGTTACCCACATATGCGGTCCTCCCCAAGGTTTCTCATAGTCATTCACATCGACGTCCCACTGGGGTGAGTTTTTCCTTGCCCGTATGTGGGCTCTGTACCGAGGATGTCGTTGTGGCTTGTGCAGCCCTTTGAGACACTTGTGATTAAGGGCTATAGAAATAAACATTGATTGATTGATTGATTCTTTCTTTTTCTTCTTCTTCTTTTCCTTCTTTTTCTTTTTCTTCTTTAAGTTGTCTTCTTTTTTATATTCTTCTTGTTTGTGTTCTTCCTTTTCAGTTTCTTCTTCTTCTTGTTCCGAATTCTTTATTCCCCCTTCATTCTTCTTCTTTCTTCATCTTTGTTCATCTTTATTTGTCTTCTTTATCTTCCATCATCATCATCATCATTGAAACCACGTGGTTCTCCTGCTTCTTCGTCCATCCACTTACTAAAACCGTTCCCTTTCCTGATAAAGTTGCTCCCAGAGTCCCAGTTGACCTGTTTGTGTTGAATAAAGAGAGCACATTTACTTCAGAACGAGAGACAGCAACTAAACTTGTCAAATGATAAAATGTGAAGTATTTTTCTTCTTTATCAGCGGCCCGGTAGACTTGGTGTAACGCTGCCGGTTGGCATTCCCGTCAGCTCGCTATCTTTTGAGTGAGCTTGAGAATAATTTTGCACTTGATGTGGGAAGGCAGCGGGAAGAGGATTAGGCTGATATATTGAATTTTCACCGGCTGAGGCGTGTGCGTGCAGCAGCTACAATCTTTTATTGATGACCTGCTCCCTTTTTGTCTCCTCCCTTAAACTTTCTGTCAACTTTGGTTAATTTATAATAATGAACAAATTAATAGTCTCAGTCGCATGCTTGTTCTGTTTGCTTGATTTGTCTAATTATGTATTCTAATCAAGAGCTAAACCGTGAACAAATCTGTGGGGCTTTAATGAGCATGATGCTGTTTTCAAATGAGGGGCTTTTTACTCAAACATCGGTGCATTAATTATTCAGCTGCACAACTGTGCAAATGTTTAAAGTGTACCGTTGATTCTAACAGCAAGACCTACATTCTCTTCATTTCAAACCCAAATATTTCTGCTGTATCCGACTGTATAAGTACCTCGTGGTAACCCTTGACTCTCACCTCACATATGGTATGCATGTACAAATTGTAACTAAACAAATAAAAAACGATTTGTTTTCTATAAAATAAGATTGTTTTTGTCACCACCTGCCTCAAGGTTATATGTACATGCAATAGTTCTTACTGTCTTTTTGTAAGGGCATTAACAACCAAGGAATTATTCAAACGTGTGGCAAGACTGTACAACAGAATCCATCATAGGACCCCTGGTTGGACCCATCATTGTAATGCTCTATCACTGTTGAGCGCCTTGACTTTTCAGAACTCTGTTCTTCGCCCTGGGATTAATTTACAGTGCACTCGGGAAGTATTCACTGTGCTTCACTTTTTCCACATTTTGTTATGTTACTGCCTTATTCTAAAATGGAATCAGTTAATTTTTGTCCTCAAAATTCCACAGACAATACTTTACAATGACAACAAGAAATATATATATATTTTTTTTAAAATCTTTTGCTATTGTATTAAAAAATTAAAAACTAAAGCTCGGCACACCGATCTTTGGGCAATTTCGGTCATTCCATTTTTGTTATTGATTAGTGTAACTATTATTGTCTGATCCTTTTATTTTCTACTTTGCTTTTATCTTTATTTTTATTTGTTATAATTTATTTTCCATTTTCTACACTTGTTTTTACCATGTCTTTACTTAATCACGTATTTTACTGCTGTGAAGCACTTTGAGCTGCAATTCTTGTATGAAAGATGCTATACAAATAAAGTTTATTATTATTATTATTATTATTTTGCCCATACCTTCTTTGAAGCACCTCTCAAGCTCAGATTGGATGCAAATCGTTGGCTTTCCTCCAAGATGTCTCTATTCTGACTATGGTTGTATGGTATACTGGTACTGCGGTACTAATTAATCAAAAACGGTACTATACTGCGTCTGAATAATACCAGTAGTTTTTTTTTACAGACTTAACGGCGCGCTGTCATCACGTTGTGACATTGCTGGTAAAATGAGCAGAGGCGCATGTTAAGCAACGCACATGCACGGAGTACTTACAAGTAGAAGACGTTTCGCCTCTCATCAAAGTAGGCTTCATTACTTCATGCTCATAGACTTAGATTGGTGAGATCTAGTCTAGCAGCTGGTGCCAAAACCACAAATATTTATACTCCAAAACCAGGAGGGTGTGCCTGGGCAAGGATGGTTGCTCCTGAACATAGCGCTCAGTAGCTATAAAACAGTTGTTTTTCTCACTACGATCGGGCTGACCCCAACCTTGCCCAGGCACACCCTCCTGGTGTTGGGAGTATAAATATTTGGAGTTTTAGCACTAGCCGCTGGACTAGGTCTGAAGTGATGAAGCCTACTTGGATGAGAGGTGAAACGTCTTCTACAACAAACCAAAAAGTCCAGTTGTGATCGATTGGATGCTCTGAGAATACAAAGACCTGGATGAATGAGAACATCCATAGACATTATTAATCTCCTTGTTCATTTACTATTAATATCTGCTTACTTTCTGTTTTAACATGTTCTGTATACACTTTTGTTCAAATGTATAAGCACTTATTCTTCTTTTGTTTAAATACTTGTCATATGTTTTGGCTTATACTACAAGTTTTGGTATCAATCCAATACCAAGTAGTTACAGCAGGGTCATTCACCGAGAGGCAAAATGTCTTCAAACAGTCCAGTTGCAATCGATAAAAATGACACAATATGTTACTGCTTTTGTCAGCGGCCAAATTAGGAGCCTTTGTAACCCAATTGCTTACTGACTACTAAAAGACAAGTTGGCTAGTATGTTCACTATTATATTTATATATTATACACTACCGTTCAAAAGTTTGGGGTCACATTGAAATGTCCTTATTTTTGAAGGAAAAGCACTGTACTTTTCAATGAAGATAACTTTAAACTAGTCTTAACTTTAAAGAAATACACTCTATACATTGCTAATGTGGTAAATGACTATTCTAGCTGCAAATGTCTGGTTTTTGGTGCAATATCTACATAGGTGTATAGAGGCCCATTTCCAGCAACTATCACTCCAGTGTTCTAATGGTACAATTAGTTTGCTCATTGGCTCAGAAGGCTAATTGATGATTAGAAAACCCTTGTGCAATCATGTTCACACATCTGAAAACAGTTTAGCTCGTTACAGAAGCTACAAAACTGACCTTCCTTTGAGCAGATTGAGTTTCTGGAGCATCACGTTTGTGGGGTCAATTAAACGCTCAAAATGGCCAGAAAAAGAGAACTTTCATCTGAAACTCGACAGTCTATTCTTGTTCTTAGAAATGAAGGCTATTCCACAAAATTGTTTGGGTGACCCCAAACTTTTGAACGGTAGTGTATATATTATATATTACAAGCGGTAGAAAATTGATGGATGGATGGATTATTTAATGACAAAATTGTTTTTGATTTAATAAAAAACAAAAATCGCATTGTCATTATTGGGTTTCTGTCTGTAGAAGTTTAAGGACAAAAAATAATGTATTCCATTTTGAAATAAGGCTCTAACATAACAAAATGTGGACCAAGTGAAGCGCTTTCTGGATGAACTGTATGTTTCCACCAAATGAGTAGTTGCTCATCGGCTTCACTGGCTGTTTTGTTCTTGAGATCCACCTTAAATTTGCCACAAACAAACTTTTATTTATACCACATTTCAGGAACACTTATTGACATAATTCATTTTTTGTGAACTGACCATGGCCCGGAATGGAATTCCCCTTAATATCGTAAATATACAACTTCCAGGGCTCTTTTAAAAGTCTAATCAGGCATCTGGCAGACGGCTCTTGCTGTGACCACTGCTGACTAGAATCGTGGTCTTTACGTCTTTATTCATCCTTTATGTTCTGTTAAAAATCAGTCTCTACTTAGCAGTCCAGAATTGCTTTTTAAGTATTTTCCTCTTTAGTATAGTATAGACCAATATTAAAATAAAAATCAAATTGGTTATCATAGGAGATAAATCTACATGAGACTTGAATAATTGTTGGTGTGTAATGTACAATTACGTGTTTAGTGAAATTAAGAAGTATGCGGCCTGACAGCTTCTTCTTCTCTTTAGGTAGTTGTTTTGATCACAAACGGACCTTCGGACGACTTGATTGACACCGCAGCTCGAGAAGTGTCCGACAACGGGATTTCGCTGTATGCTGTCGGTGAGTGGCCATTTTAAATTCCATCAGCATGCATCCCCACTGCAGCGGCCCCTCAGATCTTATCCGGACGCCGCCGTCCTACCTTCTGTTAGAAATTCATGTCCTGTACAGTCGGAATTCATTGGATTTCACCCAAGACCTTTGCGTTTCTCCTTACGAGATCTTTATTTTAAAGTGTTGCTGAGTGAGATGTATGTGAGTCATGCGTTGTGCACTTAATGGCCACAATGTTAGGTATCATTTGCACTTTTTAGTTTTGTTTCATCATTTCAATTGAGGTGTGAATAAGGAAAGAGGGAATATGTGCAAATGAAGCATCTACTGAATCTGTACATAAGAATAGGTGAGAAATGAAGTACTTGCAAAGGATAGACACCCCCAACAGGCACAAGACATTGATACAACGTTGATTATACATACACTACCGTTCAAAAGTTTGGGGTCACATTGAAATGTCCTTATTTTTTAAGGAAAAGCACTGTACTTGTCAATGAAGATAACTTTAAACTAGGCTTAACTTTAAAGAAGTACACTCTTTACATTGCTAATGTGGTAAATGACTATTCTAGCTGCAAATGTCTGGTTTTTGGTGCAATATCTACATAGGTGTATAGAGGCCCATTTCCAGCAACTATCACTCCAGTGTTCTAATGGTACAATGTGTTTGCTCATTGGCTCAGAAGGCTAATTGATGATTAGAAAACCCTTGTGCAATCATGTTCACACATCTGAAAGCAGTTTAGCTCGTTACAGAAGCTACAAAACTGACTTTCCTATGAGCAGATTGAGTTTCTGGAGCATCACGTTTGTGGGGTCAATTAAACGCTCAAAATGGCCAGAAAAAGAGAACTTTCATCTGAAACTCGACAGTCTATTCTTGTTCTTAGAAATGAAGGCTATTCCACAAAATTGTTCGGGTGACCCCAAATTTTTGAACGGTAGTGTACATGTCCTTCAAAAATGACTTTGAAACAACGTTGCAAAATAGCTGAATTTGTAAATTGAGACAACGCCTGGTGTCTAACGTTGGATCCTCTTGGTTGTTTGGGAAATGTCCAAATTTCAATGGTCGAATTAACGTCACAACCTGACATTGAATAAACGTCAAAAACAATGTTGTTTCAACGTTGTATTTGTGTTGTAAAATATTGGTTGGAAAATGACCAAAATTCAATGGCCAAATCAACGTCTGAACCCAACATTGATTAGTCATCGTCGAAAAGCATGTTGTTCCAACGTTAGGTTCGAGTTGCTCAACATCAGGACCTCATTCAGCAAGTTTTCAATGTTGTTTTAATGTCTTGTATATGCGACCTTCCCTCTGGATGTTGGACTTACGCTATTTCTTCTCTCAAACGGCCACACAGAAACTTATTCCTCCTTGCTGGAAGCGCTGCAATAATTACTGCTCATTAGCAGATCGCACTCTAATTGCGGCCATTTTTCACCGGGCCGTTCATCACCCAGTGGCGCTCCTCTGATTCATCACTGCCGCTGACAAGTTCTGCAGGTGTCGACAAACAAGAGAGGAGCTTCGTGCAGCACACACGGCACATGTGTGCACACACACATTTTCTGTCTGGTTTTGATTGATGAGTTGTTGTCAACTAGGAATGATTTTCTCCTGAGCACGTGCACAGTTAATCTCAATTAACTTTATTTAGAAACAAATGTGTGTCAGCCTGTACAAAATATGCAGTGTCATCTTCATTTATGTGGTGATTGAAGCCCAGTGCACATAATAATAACAACAGTGAATACAATGAAAATACCACAGCTCCCCCTTCTGGATTAGAGCAGCTATATACATAACTTTTTTGTGCATCGTCTTTCTTCTGGTGTCCAGGTGTGCAGGGAGCTCACATATCAGAGCTGAGAAGCTTGGTGTCTCAGCCCTACGAGGAGCACCTCTTGACCTGTGCTGACTTCCCGCTCTTGGAGACCGTGCTTCCTAAACTGTCCCGCAGGTTGTGTTTCACCGCCTCTGAGCCGCCGCGGCCTGTTAAAACACTCCCGCCGGGTGAGGAAGAATTGTCAACCCAATGAGGTCTCATTAAACTCCAGATGTACTCACTATATCTATATGTACATGTTTTCCTCTTGTTTCCAGTCAAAGAGCCCATCATGGGTCCCAGAGATCTACAGGTCAGCGAGCTAGCCTATGGGTCAGTTAGACTTACATGGACGCCCGCCACAGGGGACGTCACAGGGTATAGACTCCTGGTGGTCCCTCTCAGCTCCAGAGGACATCTCGTCCAATCACAGCAAAGACTGGTGAGGACTGAACACCAGGTACACATTTATGGATCCGATGCTATTCTCTAATTCAATTCAATTTGACTGAATTTTGTTAAACACATATTCATACATACATTTGACAAGCACACGTACAATCACACAACTACATCAGATCACATACGATCTCACCACTCATTGTTCATCATTATCATAACACAGGACTGTAATTCATCTAAGATGCTGCTACATGCAAGGTGATAGTAATTGTTATGAAATGAAATGAGTTTATTTCGGTCATATAATCAACCATTTTGTGTGATCAATTTAACAGCACAGATTATACATATTAACAATCATACACACACAAAAAGGAAAAGGCTGAAGCCAAGGCTTATATTTGCCTATTCCATACATTCACTGAAAACTAGATTGCCTGGAACATCAACGTTCAAAAAAATCAATGGGATGAAAGTAATCGTTGCTATATTTTATAATTTTCCATTATTCCACCTTTCAAGGCTTTCTTAAACCTTAACAAAGAACTACATGTATTCAACTCATCACTGAGCTTGTTCCACTATTTAACTCCTAAAACTAAAATTCATTTGTATTTTATATTCGTTCTTACTTTACATATTTCAAAAATCAATACCCCCCGTAAATTATAGTTTCTCCTCTTAATATAAATAACCTAAGAATACAAGCTGGAAGGCTGTTCTTTACTCGAAACACAATTTCCATTGTTTTTAAAAACACAATATCTGAACATTTTAACACACTAGAATTTATGAATAATGGATTGGTAGGTTCATAGTAGCACGCTTTGTATATTATTTATATTACCCTTTGTTGAAGTTTAATTATTCGGTCTATGTTTGTTTTATAAACATTTCCCCAAACTTCAACACAATATGTTAAATATGGAAAAATAAAAGGATAAATAACATAGGCAGACATTTCTTATTCAGCATGTGTCAAAGAATAGCAATGGATTTGGATATTGTTCTCTTTATATATTCAATCTGCGGTTTCCAACATAATTTATGATCAATTATTATTCCCAAGAATTTTGTTTCATATGCTCTATCATTTTCTACTTGATTTAATTTTACTTCACAATGTGTCCTTGCACCTCTAAACACCATACATTTAGTTTTCTTATCATTTAATGATAACTTATTAATATCAAACCATTTTTTTAGCCGAAGCAACTCAACCTCTATTATCCTCAACACTTCCTTCAAGTCTTCTCCTGAAAAATATACATTTGTATCATCTTTAAACATAATACATTTAAATTTATTAGATACTGAACAAATATCATTTAAATAAAGTATGAATAACTGATGCAGTTATTTGTTGTTGCAAATAAATACAATATAATAGAATGTCAAAGAATAAATAAAAACAGTTATTCACACCACTGATAAAAAATTTAAAGTTAGAGTCCCAACGATCGTCACACACACTGGGTGTGGTGAAATGTGTCCTCTGCATTTGACCCATCCCCATCTTCACCCCCTGGGAGATGAGGGGAGCAGTGAGCAGCAGCGTGCGCCGCACTCGGGAATCATTTGGTGATTTAACCCCCAATTCCAACCCTTGATGCTGAGTGCCAAGCAAGAAGGCAATGGGTCCCTTTTTATATAGTCTTTGGTATGACTCGGCCAAGGATTGAACTCACAACCTTCCAGTCTCAGGGCGGACACTCTAACCACAAGGCCGCTGAGCTGTATGTGCAGTATGTATAATAATCGAGGAAGAAAGTCATATGATTGCACATTGTTTTGCGCATATTATTACACTTCTGGTGTCATTTCTCAGATTGACCTGAAGGCAGATGTGACAACAACCATGGTGACGGAGCTGAGCCCAGAAACCCGTCATTCCCTAACTGTGTACGCCGTGTATCCCAGCCTCATTGGAGAGTCTGTAACAACCACAGCACTGACAAGTAGGCTAATATTACTTTTGCTTTTCTGCCCTGAGCAACACGTCTCCTTTAATTTTTTTCCAGCACCTTTGCCCCAGGTGTTAAATTTCCGTGTTATTGAAGAAGGCCTCTTCTCGCTCCGCCTGGGCTGGACACCTCCTCTGGGAAAGCTCAAGGGATTCAAGATCTTCATCCCAAGATGTGCGACGACACTTTGCAACGCAACTACAGAGACGTGAACATGTATTTTGGCTTGAATAACAATTCTGTTGGGGTTCTTGAATGCAGCCAACCGACCAGGGTTTGCCTACGAGCAGCTGCTTCCGAGAGACGCTTCCTCTCACGTGATCGACAGCCTGGAGGAGGACAGGAAGTACACCATCAGTATTTATGCGGTTTACCCTCAGGGACCGAGTGAACCTGTTTCCATTGTAGGAAAGACTTGTAAGTAGTTTGAAGCTGTAGTAGCACTGCATGTCCACAGGAGGGTAATGCTGTTCTATAGATCAGTGGGTCTCACCTGGTTTAGCTGCAGTAACCATTAGCACCCCTTAAAATGACAAGTCTATCCAAATTGAAGACATTTTCAACTTCAATATCCCATACTGTATATGAAATAAAAATTATATTGGAGATATGCAAAATAACATGTATGCTGGAACAGAAAAAGTTGAATTAACATGTTAGTATCCACACATTCAAAACTATTTAGGTATTTGATGTTCTTTTATAGTTTATAGTCTTCTCTGTGCCAGCTCTGCATACAAAGAGCAGGTTCTCAATAGAGACTTTGGTTGATTTCCATTTTAGAACCTGTGAACATGTAAGTTATAACTGGTTTGCAATCTATTGTCACCTAGTATCACCTCAGAAAACACTTGGCTCTCCAAGTACCACCATAATGACCAGCATTAAAATACAGTTGCGTAGTAGGCCTAAGTATTTATTAAAAATCAGGCAGAGGTTTTATTTAACAAGTATATTTAATATTTTTGGCCACTGTAGCATTACACCACAGTCTCTTGTTGACTAAGTATGTATATTAGAAGATTATGTAGGAAAAATATGGTGAACTGTTGGCAAACTACGACTACGACTTTGTCGATCCTCTATGACCTCATTACAAGGCATGTCGCTATTTTAAGGACTATTTCCAAGCAACACCATGCTGCATCAAGAATCCCGTTCAGAAAGAAAGATTATTTCTGGGTTTTTTTCTCGCCTTGATAAAACACGTCTGCGGCGCTCCAGTTGAGAATCACTGCTGTAGATGTGTCTTATTTGTTACAGCATATTCCTTAAAGGCCTGCTGAAACCCACTACTACCGACCACGCAGTCTGATAGTTTATATATCAATGATGAAATCTTAACATTGCAACACATGCCAAAACGGCCGGGTTAGATTAGTAAAGTGCAATTTTAAATTTCCCGCAAAATATTCTGCTGAAAACGTCTCGGTATGATGATGTTTGCGCGTGACGTCATGGATTGTGCGGACATATTGGGACACCATTGTGGCCAGCTATTAAGTCGTCTGTTTTCATCGCAAAATTCCACAGTATTCTGGACATCTGTGTTGGTGAATCTTTTGCAATTTGTTTAATTAACAATGAAGACAGCAAAGAAGAAAGCTGTAGGTTGGATCGGTGTATTAGCGGCTGGCTACAGCAACACGACCAGGAGGACTTTGAGTTGGATAGCAGACGCGCTACCATGAGTACGCATTTGGCTTTCAAACATTTGATCGCTTGATCGTCGCTTTCTCGGTCCGAATCGCTCTCACTGATTGTGGCCATGATTGTAAACAATGTGCAGATGTGAGGCGCTCCACAACCTGTGACGTCACGCTACTTCCGGTACAGGCAAGGCTTTTTTATCAGCGACCAAAAGTTGCGAACTTTATCGTCGATGTTCTCTACTAAATCCTTTCAGCAAAAATATGGCAATATTGCGAAATGATCAAGTATGACACATAAAATGGACCTGCTATCCCCGTTTAAATAAGAACATTTCATTTCAGTAGGCCTTTAATATCCCCATTATGCCACAATATATTTTTTATCTTTACATATTTATCATATGCTTGTAAATGTTGCGGATGTGTTTGTGTCTCATAGTAAAGCTGATTGCAGTTCAGGAGCTCTTGGTCCAGAACGCTACCACTGACACTGTCCAAGCCAGGTGGACATCAGTTAAAGGCGCCACAGGGTACCGTCTTACCTGGGCCTCGCCAGGTAAAACCCTCCAACAAAGACTATAGTACTTAATTTCTCATACCTTTCTGCGACATATGTTCTCCCATGCGTAATAACCCACTTAGTCCAGCCCCTTCTTACGTTCTTCTTGGGGCTCGAACCTGGGTCCTCCAAATGAGAGTCCAGAGTGTTCGGTACCGAGCTAAAAGCCACAAGCTGTCAACACGGTGTTTGGCGCGAGCTCTTAAAGTGTCAGAGAGTGAGGTTTACCAGCCTACACTTGGCACAGCTGCACTGGCTGGCCCCCTAAACCTCGCTCTCATCCGGGTCACGGCACCAAAGGTAGCCGGTGGTAATTTTGTCTCTGCGTTGTGATGTATCTTTAACAACAACAGACAACAAGCTGCACTTTACTTGCATCTGACGCAGTCAACATGAAATGAACATCCAGTCATTATAGTGGCCAAATGGGATAATGAAATAAAGTTGTAAATGAAACAATCAACACCGTTTCTGCAGTCACATGAACATAGAGATCGTAGAGAATATGTAGAGATCATGGGCTAAAAGGGCTATAGAAAGGCATATAATAGAGGGAGGTGTCACAACAATTAAAGGGGATCTGCATTTTTTTGGTATTTTGCTTATCGTTCACAATCCTTATAAGAGACAAGAATACAAAATGTTTTTGTTTGTTTTACATTTCAATTGGTAAAAATCGGCTCGTTCGAGGTGGCTAGCAATGCAGCTAATGGGAGCAATCATTTCCGACCGACTCCAAGTCACTCTAAAAACGCATTCAAAAAATACTTAATTTACGTTCTGTAATCTGAATAATAACCAAGCTGTAGTGACATTGTTATTGTAAGAGCGAACACTGAGGAAATCTTTTTCTAGCGTAATAATACATTTTCTTGCGACGACATGCTACAGTGTTAGCTGTACGCTAGTTACGGCAAGAGGTAAGCTAGCTACTACGTCAACATTTGAATGGCTTTTGAGTTTGTAATGCACAACACAATGCGATAGGACACCAATCTGTCCTGACTGAAAAAGATGAACAATTATATTGCAGTATCTGTAAAGTATTAGACCACATTTCATGTTTTGTTTGTATACAGCGTAGGTACTGTAGTTGTATGGTAAAGTGCTGCATGTATCATGATCAATATCATAGGGACTTACTCGATGGACAGTTGTCTGTTTGGTCCAGCTGCCTGGGGACATTTCTTCCGGTTTAGTTTGGGTAAGCAATCCATTTATGTTTGCATAGCTTGGCTCCAAGTTCCACATTTGCAGCAGCAAAACACGCCGACCTCACTCTCTCGGCCTCCGCCTGCTCCAACGTTTCATCCTCTCTTCGCGCTCGCTAAGCTTCTATATTCAGCAGTTCATTCTCCGTATATTCAAGTTAAAAAGATAAGGTTGTAAATCGTTGTTTGTCTTTGTTGTCTGTTACCAAGTGTGCCGTTATTAGAACACACACAAGCGTTTGTTTCCGGAAATAGAACACACATTAGTTGCCGGAAGTCGGAAGTGCGCTGATATGAAAACGTAAATAAATGCGCTGAGAAAAGAAGTTCCGCTAATGTGTAATGAGGGAATTACATAGTGGTACCTGAAGATACTATATTGTACGATTTTTTTTCTGTATCGTGTTATTACAGCTGTGAGTCTTGTTCATCTTAAAGCGCAAAACAGTGGGGGTGAATGTAATATATTATGAACTAGACAGGGTGTTATATTTTATTTTGAAGTATCTCTTTTATTTTTGAAGAACCGGATGTCCGGTGCGGGAAGTTTCTTTGCTGTTTTTTCAGTGTCTGTTACTACATTATATACAGTATACACTTGCAGTGTGTCAGGGTTTTGAGGTTGTTTGAGAGGGCTTTGAAGGCTACAACGGTGACTCCCAGTACCCACATCTTTCAAGCGTTTTTTATCATGTTTAAAAAAAAAGGACATGTGTCTTCTTGTCTCTCGTAATGATTGTAAACGATGGGCACAATTTTAAAAAAAAAGTGCAGTTCCCATTTAATCCAGTGGGGGGTACACACTGAGACATAGGGTCCCGTATTGACATAACACAAAGAAACATCAGTTATTTGCATGTAATATACACATTTTGTGTAATTATAACAATAATAAAAACATGATACGTTACACTATTTTTACAAGACATCATGTTTCACTTTTTTTTATTTTGCAGATGGCCACATAGAGAATATTAACCTTAGGGACACCTTTAGCTTCTACATGATCCAGGGCCTCCACGCGGGCACTGAGTACACCATGACCATGAATCCTATCTTTGGAGACATAGAGGGGCCGGTTACGTCCACACAAGTCAAGACATGTAACTACTACACTGGAAAGAGGTAGAAGAAAGTATGTCGATATGTTTTTGAAATGTCTTTTCCGTTAGTGGAAAACAGTGCAATGCAAACGTTGAAGGTATCAGCGGTTAGTACCAACTCTGCTGTCATCACGTGGAACAGTGTGCCAGGGGCCACAGGGTACCGCCTGGCTTGGGGTCCCACCCCAGGTCAGTTGAAAACTTAACTTGAGTTTTTGTCGAGAGCTTCTTCCCCACTTTTTCTGTCTGCTCATAGAGTTTGACGGGCGGGACCGTCCCAGGCAGTTTGCTCTGAATGGCACCACCGCAGAGTTCCAAATGAGAAATCTCGCCCATGACACTGAGTACGCCCTGACTCTATATGTGCTCTTTGGATCTGTGGTCGGGCCTGGGATCACCGCTACCCTCCGAACATGTGAGCACTCATACACAATATTCACAAAATAGTATGACCGAAATATTAGCAATGAGCGTTTTCCACCTTCATGCTCCTTAGCACCTCTCGGTTACGTGTCCAACTTTGAGGTGACGTCGTACACCGGGACCTCCGTTGATGTGCAGTGGAGTCCCATAGTGGGCGCTACAGAGTACAAACTCTCTTGGAACACTGGTGATATATTTGTCTATCTCCCGCCGTGTTTTATTATGGATTTTCATTCATGTTTTTGAAATTTGTGTTTCTATAGACCAGGGCAGTCCCCAGTCACGCTACTTAGACTACAGTGTTCTTGTCTATCACATCCGGGACTTGAACCCCCAGTCCATCTACACAATCACAGTCCAGGCATTATACGGCAACACGGAAGGACCAGAAAGTTCCTTAACTCAACTCACAGGTGCTAATTAGATTGGCTTTGATTTGAAATGAAGCTGTTATTAGTGTATTACTACCTCCATCAGGAGGTTATGCTATATTTTCAGTTTACTATTTTAGTTAGCATCCATCCATCCATTTTCTTCCGCTTATCCGAGGTCGGGTCGCGGGGGCAGCAGCCTAAGCAGAGAAGCACAGACTTCCCTCTCCCCAGCCACTTCGTCCAGCTCCTCCCGGGGAATCCCAAGGCATTCCCAGGCCAGCCGGGAGACATAGTCTTCCCAATGTGTCCTGGGTCTTCCCCGTGGCCTCCTACCGGTCGGACGTGCCCTAAACACCTCCCTAGGGAGGCGTTCGGGTGGCATCCTGACCAGATACCCGAACCAACTCATCTGGCTCCTCTCGATGTGGAGGAGCAGCGACTTTACTTTGAGCTCCTCCCGGATGACAGAGCTTCTCACCCTATCTCTAAGGGAGAGCCCTTCCACCCGGCGGATGGATCATTTGTACCTGTGATCTTGTCCTTTCGGTCATAACCCAAAGCTCATGATCATAGGTGAGGATGGGAACGTAGATCGACCAGTAAATTGAGAGCTTTGCCTTCCGGCTCAGCTCGTTCTTCACCACAACGGATCGATACAGCGTCCGCATTACTGAAGATGCCGCACCGATCCGCCTGTCGATCTCACGATCCACTCTTCCCTCACTCGTGAACAAGACTCTGAGGTACTTGAACTCCTCTACATGGGGCAAGATCTCCTCCCCAACTTGTAGATGGCACTCCACCCTTTCCCGGGCGAGAACCATGGACTCAAACTTGGAGGTGTTGATTCTCATCCCAGTCGCTTCACACTCAGCTGCGAACCGATCCAGTGAGAGCTGAAGATCCTGGCCAGATGAAGCCATCAGGACCACATCATCTGCAAAAAGCAGAGATCTAATCCTGCAGCAACCAAACCGGACCCCCTCAACGCCCTGACTGCGCCTAGAAATTCTGTACATAAAAGTTATGAACAGAATCGGTGACAAAGGGCAGCCTTGCCGGAGTCCAACCCTCACTGGAAAAGGGTTCGACTTACTGCCGGCAATGCGGACCAAGCTCTGACACTGATCATACAAGGAGCAGACCGATCAAATGCCTTCTCCAAGTCCACAAAGCACATGTAGACTGGTTGGGCAAACTCCCATGCACCCTCAAGGACCCTGCCGAGAGTATAGAGCTGGTCTACCGTTCCACGACCAGGTCGAAAACCACACTGTTTCTCCTCAATCAGAGGTTCAACTATCTGGCGTAGCCTCCTCTCCAGAACACCTGAATAGACCTTACCAGGAAGGCTGAGAAGTGTGATCCCACGATAGTTGGAACACACCCTCCGGTTCCCCTTCTTAAAGAGAGGAACCACCGCCCCGGTCTGCCAATCCAGAGGTACCGCCCCCGATGTCCACGCGGTGTTGCAGAGGATTAGTTAGCATCATAACTTAAAAAGATATGGGCGGATTTGGAAGAACCTCTCAGGAATGTGAAATGTCAGAAATTGGATAAAAAACAAGAGATACAATTTTGGGCCTGATCCGGATTATTTATATTACGTTATCTTAGATGACCGATACGAGCTTTCCCATGTGTATGCTAGTGGCTCCTGGTATTGAACTTCAAGGAAGTGTCAGAAATAGAAGAAGGAAAGGATCCTTTCTACAAACTTACTGTATTACTTCAAAGATATTCACCTTACACTTACGATATGTACCTCAACTTGTGTGTGTGTGTATGCTTGTGGCCCCACAGAGATAAAGAGAGGGTTCCCCCAGTTTATTTCGTACCGCTACAGATAACTCAAAAAGTTATGGCCGGATTTTCATAACATTTTAAAGAAATGTCCGAACTTGGATAAGAAACAAGTAATTACATTTTGGAGCTGATCCAGATCATTGTCTGTATTCAGGACATTTTTGCTATTGGGATGTAGGGGTGGAGAAGGTCTGTGCTCTCCGAGTGCTTTTCTAGTTTGATATTTTATCTTCAACAGCTGGCGTGGAGTCAGAACCTCTTCAAGCAGTGAAAGAGGTTAAGGTTGTGGACACTGGAGTCAACTCTGTTACCTTATCCTGGAGGACAACAGCTGGTGCATCAGGATATAAAATCTCCTGGATTCACTTCATGGGTAGGCAATTAATATTCTTTGTGAGGTTATCATCATCTATGACCATGTAGAATTTATCCTTTCATTGAGCCTCGTTTTGCTTTTCCTTGCTCTAGGAGGGGAAGAAAAGTCCCGCCTTGTACCCGCTGGTGTTACAAGCTTCACAATTAAGAATCTACATGAAGGTTCGACTTATAAGATTCAAGTGTCCTCCCTAGCAGGCAGCCGGGAGGGAAGTTCTGTTCTGGTCACAGCACGCACTTGTGAGTTTTTTCTTATTTTATCCTAGACATAGAGACCAGAATCCCAAATTTTACTTTTTCTATTTTTTTTTGTCTTAATTCAACTTAAGTGGAGCTTCCAAAAGTGAATGGTTTCACGACAATGAACACGACAGACAGTAGCACAGTTCTGAGTTGGACTCGTGCGGCAGGTGCCTCTGGGTACCTTCTTAGCTGGAGACACATTTCAGGTCGGTGCCGACACACTCAAGTAACACCTGCGTCATTTTGACTTTATGATGTTCTCTTCCTTGCGTCTTGTGCCTAAGTCATCAGACTGTTTTAGAGGAAATATTCTCAATAATCATTTCTCGATCATGGCGTTACCGGGACTCATTCATCTCAGGGCTCTGCAGCGATTAAGAAGGATATAACTCGCACAATATGTTATTGCATTGGGTGTATTGAATCACAACAGAGGCACTCTTAAGTGGCGAGGGGAATAACATTGACATTTCTGCTTCACTCTAAAAGTGTACATTGCTAAAACCTAAAGTATAGTGACAATAGGAGACGTTCAATGAATGTGTGTCATTATTTATTGATTTGCAGTAAACTTTGTGTGTCTTTTCAGTGTTTGAAACTAAAAAAGAGGTGCTGGGTCCTGGTTTCACCTCCTTTAAAATCAGTGATCTCCTATATGCCAGAACGTATATTTTCTCCATTAGGCCTTTGTATGGGCAAGTGGAGGGGCCAATCAGCACTGTTTACCAGCGAATTGGTATGTAAGGCCCCCAGAAAGCCACCTTGTTTCAGAAAATTTGAATTTGAATGATTACCTATGCTGGTTGTGTGCAGTGGGACTACATCCTCCAACATCCCAGCCAGCAACAGCTGCTCCTCACGTCACTACCAACACCACAGTACCTCAGATGGCCACTCGGGGCACTGAGCACCCTTTTGTTGTGCCACCAATTAAACCCAACACCACCAAGAAGACCCCAAGTCATCACAATACCTTTGAAACTGTCGTCACCTCCCCCCTATATACTGCACCTAGCACAGAGGCCACAACACAACCTAAACCAGGTATTTTATACTTAATACATTTCCTATTATAATTCGCAATCACTGCTGATGTTTGTGGGTGGTCAGCTTGCAGCAAGAGTAAAGTAGACATGGTGTTCCTGGTGGATGAGTCGTCCAGCATCGGTGCAAACAACTTCAACAAGATAAAGGAATTTATATTCCGGGTGGCATCCTACTTCCCTGTCATTGGGCCTCAAGGCGCACAGGTTAGTGTATGGTGTCAAATAAATATCGATAGTATCAATACCAAGGTGGGTATTGGTATTGGATCGATACGCACGTGATGTGATCAATACTTTTATTGCAGTTTCCAACTACTCGCTTTTCTTCAGAGTTTATGCGAGCGCAGCGCCTTTTTGGGTCTGTCAGCGCAAACAAAGCATCTATCTTATTTTTTCTATACTGCTCACTCAGGCACACTTTGTTCCTCCCTATCCCTGCTCCACTTACTACTGATTTTATTGTCCACGAATATCCGTATTCAATCGAAGTTATTTATGTTGTTTCGTTGACTTTTTGTATATTGTTGCGTCCAAGCAGATTTTCCTCCCAGGGAATTTAAGTTGTGGTGGCTGCTCCCAAGTTCTTTTGATGACACATAAGCTAACTTCAATTTGACCAAAAGACAGAATGGGTATTTTGTGATTTATTTTCAAAGCTTTGAAAACAAACGTGAGACCAATCCAGTACAGAAGCGTTCACTCGCGCAGCTAAGATCGATCTCCCCCCCAAACCCACGGAAGTGCTGTCTTCTTCCATCTGTCCCTCGCTCCCACCCTCGTTGTTATGGCTACTCCCTGAGTTATGACTACTCCCTGCATACCTGCTTATCTCAAGGCCGACACACAGTACTTGCAGACCAAAAAGAGCACAATAGGAAGAACACTAGCTGTTTTGTAATATGACTATGAAAATAAAGAAGTAACACTTAAATATGGATATATGTAAAAATCTGCTTCCGTCAATATGCAATTTGGTTACATTGATACATTTTTGTACAACTCTTTCTCAAGCAAATGTGTAAATGAATATACTTGTGGGAGTTATTTTAAAACATTTTACACTAATGCAGGGGTGTCTAACTCATTTTAATTTAGGGGCCGCATGGAGGAAAATCTATTCCTACGTGGGCCAGACGGGGTAAATCATGGCATAATAACATAAAAATGCAACTACGACAACTTCGGATTGTTTTCTTTGTTTTACTTTGGCCCAAAATAGAACAAGCACATTCTGGAAATGTAAATATCACAAATAATCCTCTTGACAAAACACTTCAAGTTAGTTGAAAATACTGAGGAAAAAATTGGTGCAGTTTCAGAAACACCATGAAGAACACAATGAACTTAGACTTCATCTCATTGTATCTACAAAGCAATTAAACTTTAAGTCACAGCCCATCTAGAATTTAACAAAAACCAAATAAAGCATAAATAAAAACGCTTCCATGTATCAACTACCTCATTTGTCATTGTCATTTCCACTGTTCAATTTCTTTAAATTTGCAAAGAAGACAATTTTCACAGAACTATATCAAGGTGCAGCATCTCATGCAGCATTTTATGTGGGATTACCAATTGTTTATTGTACTCCTGTTTGTTTTATGTTGGGTTGAAGGGAAGGAGTCGCAGCCCCGCTTTACCGTGTACCTCTTGCTTGCTATACTTGCTCGCCCGGTATAACCCATTTTCCTTGCATACTAGAAATGCTATTGAGACACCCAGTGGACACATTTAGAACAGCAGTTTCTTTAATTTGAAAATGCAGCTCAATGTTACACTTAGCAAACTCATCTCGCATGTTTGACATTCCATTTGTATAGCATTTAGTTATTTAAACATTTTTTTATTGGTACAAAATATTTCTCCCAGAGCCAGAGGCAAATTCAATATATTTCAGAAAAGACAGAGTTAGACGGTAACTGTTTTAGTCGACCAAAAGGTGTGAAGGTCACATCTGTAGAGAAACCGAGAAATACAGCGCGAGCAAAACAGAGTCCGCACGAGCCCCAAGATTCTGCAGTCTGCTCTCGCGCACAGAGTGTTTTTTTGCACTCGGATACTGGCACTGTTTTGGCGCCATATTAGTGTCCCATTATAGTACTCAAAAACCCTGTAGAGAACATTGGATGATAATTGTTGTGTTGGATTGATTAGGTCAAGACACAAATTGGTCTCTTTCCTCACAGATAGCTGTGGTCCATTTCAGCGATGAGCCTAGAATTGAATTCCGACTCAATGATTACAAAGACCAAAACGCTGTGCAGAGGGCGCTCAGAGGGCTACGCTATAAAGGGGGCAACACCAAAACAGGTAAACAAAATACGCACATGGGAAAGAGTCTTCACGCTAACAAATGTACTTGAATGCACCCAGGAAAAGGCATCAGCTACGTCCTGCAGGAACTCTTTCAAGAGTCTCTTGGCATGAGGCAGGATGTTGCCCATGTTCTGGTTCTGATAACAGATGGAAGGGCCCAGGATGATGTGGTGCCACCTTCGAGAATTGCCCGATCTCTGGGTCAGTCAGAACGTAGTTCCTCCTCAATCTTCAAATGTAGTCAAGATTATCAAGACAATCATCCGCTGTGGGTTTCATTGTGTAGGTGTCAGCGTGCTGGCGGTGGGTGTCGCCAATGCCGACCTGCAGGAGTTGAGTAGAATCGCGGCCCCCAGTCGCTACAAGAACATTTTTTACGCTCCCACCTTCGATGACTTCCCTTACATAGAGACAGAGTTTCTCGGGAGTGTCTGCAGCGACGAACTCCTCTCTGAGTTCAAACTACATGAGGATGAGAAGGTAAACATTTAAAAAAAAAATGTTTTTAATACAATCAGTGACACTTGATTGTTGTTTATTTTTAGCTGACTCAGCTGGACTCGCCCACTGATGACCCAGACGAGCTGGCTAAACCTCGGCCTCCTTGCCCCGCCCAATGTGTCAAGGTTGGGTCATCAAGCTAATACAGCAGATCCCCGCATATTCACGATTCAGCATTCACGATTATGCAAATTTCTTGATCAAAACGTTTTGTTTTTTTTATTTGTGTGGAAACTAATCCATTTGTGCTTTTTATATCTAAGATAGGCTAAGAAAACCTACCTAAATGTAATAATTTACAAATATGTGATAATGAAGCCAGTATAGCACATAATTACCATTCCAAAACTCAAAATTGTTGTCTAAAGTTTGGTAAAAAGTGGTCTGTGCCGAACTGAATTCACGTCTTAACTCAAGGAAGATTGCTAAAGCATTCCAGTCTGGTTGTAAGTCCTGCCATATAGCACAGAAACAACAATTTAAAACATATCAGACTCTGGTGGCCCAGCCCTGCAGGTGCTTTTAAATTTGACACGGCGGACCACAACATCGTTTTGTCCCACCAAAAGACAAGTGCAGGACTTAAAGGCACTTGACTGAGCGGTCTTTTTCTGCCAAACTTGGGCCATTCACATCCAAACAACACCCTCTTGGCTGTGGAGTGACCCAAGGTTCAATTTTAGGTAATGTCTTGTTTCTCCTTGTATTTGCTGTCGCTGGATTACATTTTTAGAAAGACAATATATTTTTTTGTTTTGTTTTGCAACCAACGTCTAAGTACACCTTCTCTGAAAGTCAAAATCAAAACAGATTGATTCAAAAACAACCACCATGGTGTAAAAAAATGGCTGTATATCAATTTCTCAATTTAAATGAAAAGAATATTGAGATTGGGACTTTCAGGGCACAGACCACACCGGTGTCAACAGTGGCTTAGGCCCTCTACCTTTTTGCCACCACTGTGTTTTTATTGTCAGCTCTTTTAAATTTGCTATAAAAAAAAAATCAGCTCAGTATCTGAAGCAAGTTTTTTCTAGAGTTTTGCCTAACATTCACAATCCTTATGTATGACAAGAACACTTATGTTTTTCTGCTTTTTATTGCATTCTAACCAGTAAATACTAGTCTGCTTAAAATGGAGCCTATGGTAATCGCTCTCTTCTTCATATAAAGCGCTTAAAAACATCCAACATGCATCAACATTTTATACAGTATACATGTAAGTATATGAGGAAGTTACCTCTCTGTGACAATGTGTCGTTTAAAATAGATCCTTAACGTTAGCGCTTGTAATAACAATATCGCTCATACTTGGTTAATATTCAAGACACAAAATGTAAATGATGTATTGTTGGCAGTTTTTGAATGGTTATTCAGTTAAAGTTAAAGTTAAAGTTAAAGTACCAATGATTGTCACACACACACTAGGTGTGGTGAAATGTGTCCTCTGCATTTGACCCATCCCCTTGATCAACCCCTGGGAGGTGAGGGGAGCAGTGGGCAGCAGCGGTGCCGCGCCCGGGAATCATTTTTGGTGATTTAACCCCCAATTCCAACCCTTGATGCTGAGTGCCAAGCAGGGAGGTTATGGGTCCCATTTTTATAGTCTTTGGTATGACTCGGCCAGGGTTTGAACTCACAACCTACCGATCTCAGGGCGGACACTCATTACAGAGTACACACATTCAGAGGGCTTTATGGGCGGAATAGAGGACCTCCCATTGGCTCCATGTAAGTTGACTTTTACATTTATTTACGAATTAGAGTGCATTAAAAAAACAAAACATGTGTCTTCTTGTCTATCATAAAGATTATGAATTATAGGCAAAATTCCAAAAATTAAGTGCAGTTCCCCTTTAACTTATTGCAATACCCTTTATTTTTGCCTTGTCCTCTAAGGAGTCAGCTTGTGTAGTGAACTGTGGTGCCTGCATACCGCACTAATAGAGTAAATAATAAAACATAGAGTTAATGGGCATCTCATATACTTCCGTTTTGGTTTTTTCCGCCGTTTGCGAGTGGTCTCAGAATGTAACACTGGCGAATAGTGGGGATTTAGTGTATTACACATAAGTCACAAAGCATAAAAACGTCATATGAACTCTCCTCTTGTTTTTTCCAGGGACAGAAAGGAGAAAAGGTGATTTTGAATACTACCTAAAAATGTTTAAAATGTTTGTACAATAGAACATTCATGATAACATCCACATTTTCAGGGAAGCGGTTCTGGTCTTGGAGGTCTGGTATGTTCATCAAATATTTCAGTTCCTCTCTTTGAACATTTGTAGTTTCCTGAGGGATTTGTTGTTGTTTTATTTTTCATTAAGAAATTTAGGCAAAGTCCGGGACAATATGATCCGTTTACCTCCTCCAAGGGAGAGCAGGGAGAAAAGGTAAGATGTACACACTGTCAAACTCTCAAAAACTGACAGTTTGACTGACCATGAGTCATCTAAATGTCTCCACATTCATTTCACTCCAGTATTTGTATTTTGGAAGCTTGTAAAGCGTGTCATTGCTGTGTTTTATTCTGTTTTCCCCACCATATTGCTTTACTTAAATAGGGGCCTTCTGGAACAGATGGCATTCCCGGCTTGCCTGGACGGCCTGGAAGAAGTGGACTCCCAGGTTCTGGCGGCCAGCGGGTGACTGCATAGGGAAAAGAACAAACCCGCACTGACATTGTTTGAGTTGATTCTGTTAATGTTGTTGTGTTTGGCATTTCTTTATCAGGGACCCCCTGGTGTGACAGGCGATAAGGTCAAATACAAACAAAATAACGCACATATTGATGTCAGACTTCCACTTTTATTGATATTAATTGTTCTTGTCTGATAATGACAGGGTGCTCCTGGTCTTACTGGTCCAAAGGGCCAGAGAGGAGAGCGAGTATGTTTAGATTTCGTTGATATTGGTATCTTTTTAGAGTGAAACAATCATAAGAATGTGTCTTTCTTACATCCACGCAGGGAGAACCTGGTTATGTGATAGCAGGCCCGGATGTAAACTTGATCCCGGGGCGAAAAGGGGAACCAGGATCCTCAGTGAGTCCTTTTAAAAGATTTGTTTTGGTCCCGGATGGAATTTTGGTCAAATACTTTATTATGTGGCAGGGTCCTCAGGGGCCCCCTGGTATACCAGGCTTCATTGGAGTCCCAGGACTGCCTGGCCCAGCAGGACCACCAGGAATATCTGTCAAGGTATGAATATATGTAATATTTTTATTAGGGGTGTAACGGTACACAAAAATTTCGGTTCGATACGTACCTCGGGTTAGAGGTCACGGTTCGGTTCATTTTCGGTACAGTAAGGAAACCACAAAATACAAATTTTTTGGTTATTTATTTACCAAATTTGCAAAATCTTCCGCCAAAAATATTTTTCTTAGTGGAATATTTTATGTGAAGTAATCAGAACCTTGGATAGGTCAATAATTCGTAATAACATTGATTTTGATTCAATATTATGTTTTGAGCAATGAAAGTTTTAAAGAAAAAAAAACAGCTTTGTTTTATTAGTCAACATTGCAACTTTTTCTAAATTACATTTAACCTTTAAGCTTTTTTATTTCACTTTTTTTATGTTTTTGTTTATTTTAATAGTATTTTTAGAATGTGCTGTGGGCCTTTAAAACATTAGCTGTGGGCCGCAAATGGCCTCCGGGGCACACTTTTGACACCCATGCTATAAATAATAAAAAATAAATCTGATAAATCTATGGATAAAAAGTGGAGCCTGGCGACGCATGCGCGTTTATCATAACTCTCTCGCTCTCTCTGTCTCTGCCCCTCCCTCACGAATGCTGCTGCGCTCACAATTTGTTTTGTTTTTAACCCCTTCTTAACCCTGAACGTACATTGAAAATACACGCAACCCTAACTCAAAATGCCGGACATTTGAGGCATTTAAGAAACTCCGCCCGGACAGCCCCGCTAAAGGGACATGTCCGGTGAAAAGAGGATGTATGGTCAGTCTATCGTAGCCCGGTCGTTGCTAGCATGCGTGTGTTGTGCCTCGGTGTGCATTGTTTACACAATGTGCGCTACGCTACTTAATATGTCCATGTGGAAACTCGTTCGGTACACCTCCGAACCGAACCGAAACCCCCGTAACGAAACGGTTCAATACAAATAAACGTACCGTTACACCCCTAATATATATATATATACACTACCGTTCAAAAGTTTGGGGTAACCCAAACAATTTTGTGGAATAGCCTTCATTTCTAAGAACAAGAATAGACTGTGGAGTTTCAGATGAAAGTTCTCTTTTCTGGCCTTTTTGAGCGTTTAATTGACCCCACAAATGTGATGCTCCAGAAACTCAATCTGCTCAAAGGAAGGTCAGTTTTGTAGCTTCTGTAATGAGCTAAACTGTTTTCAGATGTGTGAACATGATTGCACAAGGGTTTTCTAATCAACAATTAGCCTTCTGAGCCAATGAGCAAACACATTGTACCATTAGAACACTGGAGTGATAGTTGCTGGAAATGGGCCTCTATACACCTATGTAGATATTGCACCAAAAACCAGACATTTGCAGCTAGAATAGTCATTTACCACATTAGCAATGTATAGAGTGTATTTCTTTAAAGTTAAGACTAGTTTAAAGTTATCTTCATTGAAAAGTACAGTGCTTTTCCTTCAAAAATAAGGACATTTCAATGTGACCCCAAACTTTTGAACGATAGTGTATATATATATATATATATATATATATATATATATATATATATATATATATATATATATATATATATATATATATATATATATATATATATATATATATAACAGGTTTTTATTTGTTAATAATTATATCCATCCTTATCATGTTTTGTACAGGGGGATACTGGACAACCAGGAGAAAAGGTATAATTATGTTTACATGTAATGATACCTCGGTTTAATCCGTTCCAAAAGGTTTGGAAGACTGAATCGAACGAAAACCGAACACATATTTCCATTATAAATAATGTAAATCCAATTAATCTGTTCCACACACCCAAACATAGGAGCACAAAATACATTTTATACATAAATATTCCAATTTTACATGCATAGGCAATGCAAAATACATACAAACAATAAATGCAATGTATAATCAGAATCAGATTAATTGGCCAGGTATGTTTAACACACAAGGAATTTGGCTTGGTTGACTGTGCTCTCTTAGTTCAATGCAATAAACAAAGACAAACGCAACAACTACAAGAGAGCACAGTGAGGGGGGGGCCATCCGCACCATCTTGGTTTGAAAACAAGAGAGAAACAGTAAAGAATACAAAGGACATAAAATACATTAAAGGCCTACTGAAATGAATTTTTTTTATTTAAACGGGGATAGCAGATCTATTCTATGTGTCATACTTGATCATTTCGCGATATTGCCATATTTTTGCTGAAAGGATTTAGTATAGAACAACGACGATAAAGATTGCAACTTTTGGTATCTGATAAAAAAAAAGGCTTGCCCCTACCGGAAGTAGCGTGACGTAGTCAGTTGAACATATACGCAAAGTTCCCTATTGTTTACAATGATGGCCGCATGAAGTGAGAGAGATTCGGACCGAGAAAGCGACAATTTCCCCATTAATTTGAGCGAGGATGAAAGATTTGTGGATGAGTAAAGTGCAAGTGAAGGACTAGTGGGGAGTTGAAGCTATTCAGATAGGGAAGATGCTGTGAGAGCCGGGGGTGACCTGATATTCAGCTGGGAATGACTACAACAGTAAATAAACACAAGACATATATATACTCTATTAGCCACAACACAACCAGGCTTATATTTAATATGCCACAAATTAATCCTGCATAAAAACACCTGCGTGTTGGTTATGCTAGCTCCTAGCTCCTCTGCTAGCTCCTAGCTCCATAGAACACGCCAATACAATTCAAACACCTGATCAACACACACAATCACTCAGCCCAAAAGACCGTTCACCTAACCCAAGGTTCATAAAGCTTATATATTTTTAAAAAGTTACGTACGTGACGCGCACATACGGTACGGTACGTGTTATGCTAGCTCCTAGCTCCTATGCTAGCTCCTAGCTCCATAGAACACGCCAATAAAATTCAAACACCTGATCAACACACACAATCACTCAGCCCAAAAGACCGTTCACCTAACCCAAGGTTCATAAAGCTTATATATTTTTAAAAAGTTACGTACGTGACGCGCACGTACGGTACGGTACGTGTTATGCTAGCTCCTAGCTCCTATGCTAGCTCCTAGCTCCATAGAACACACCAATACAATTCAAACACCTGATCAACACACACAATCACTCAGCCCAAAAGACCGTTCACCTAACCCAAGGTTCATAAAGCTTATATATTTTAAAAAAGTTACGTACATACGCAAAAAAAAGTTGCGCACATACGGTCAAGCGATCAAATGTTTAGAAGCCAAAGCTGCATACTCACAGTAGCACGTCTGCGTCTTTGTCATCCAAATCAAAGTAATCCTGGTAAGAGTCTGTGTTGTCCCAGTTCTCTACAGGCGTCTGTGTATCGAAGTCAAAAGTCCTCCTGGTTAGAGTCTCTGTTATCCGAGTTCTTCCATCTTGACGGCATCTTTCGGGAATGTAAACAAAGAAGCGCCGGCTGTGTACTGTTGTGGCTGACTACGTTCGAAAAATACGTCCATTTCGCACCGACAACTTTCTTCTTTGCTTGCTCAGCTTCCTTCTCCATAATGCAATGAACATGATTGAAACAGATTCACGAACACAGATGTCCAGAATACTGTGGAATTATGAAATGAAAACAGAGCTTTTTCGTATTGGCTTCAATGTGGAAGGCATACCCGTGTTCGCCGGTCTACGTCACGCGCATACGTCATCCTCAGAGGCGTTTCGAACCGGAAGTTTAGCGGCAAATTTAAAATGTCACTTTATAAGTTAACCCGGCCGTATTAGCATGTGTTATAATGTTAAGATTTCATCATTGATATATAAACTATCAGACTGCGTGGTCGGTAGTAGTGGATTTCAGTAGGCCTTTAAAGCAGCACAGAGCTGATGCAACCTGCCACTTCAGAAGCGCTATTTCTATATACGGCTACAAAAGTAAAACACAACAAAAAAAAGCAATAAAAAATAAATGTTGCGCACATGTGATTGCACAGCCAAACAAAACAAAAACACAATTTCAACACCCACATACACCCAGCTGGCCTTTGCGGTATTCCACGCCATCGTCTGCTGGGGGAGCAGCACAGCCAGAGACAGGAACAGATCCAACAACACAACCAGGAGAACATTCTCCATCCAAGGCTGCCCACTAGCTCTGGGCCAATGTCCAAAGTCCGCGCGGATGATCGAGAATCCGTCCCGTAAGACCGAAATGTCTGAAACATGCTTGTTCAGCCAGAGCTCCGTGAGGCTCGTCCATCTCGACGTGTGACTTCCTCCGCATCTTCGCAGAGAGCCCACAGCTGCTCTCCACAAGGCAGATCCAAAGGTTCACAAAAAAGCGCCACAAAGCAGCGCAGATGCCACAAAAAGGCCACTCCTTGTTGCGCAGTTTTAAAGGACCCGACCCAAAAGGCAAAATACATGTGAGGGAAACATCAAGAACGCACAGAGTCCACAACTTTCTTGCACATTTTGGCCAATTAGCTCCATTTTCCCAATCGATATTGTCGTCCACCCGGGTAGCTCAGACCTACTTCCTCTTCCTGTCTACAATGCTGAGCCTTCTGGGTAATATAGTGTATAAACATATACGTCTTAGTTTACATGTTTTTATATATTTATTTCATATATAAGCCAATTAAGGACATATTTTCATTTGCAATGCTGATGTTATGATCGGCTAGGACCCCAAAGCAGAGAGAGAGAGACTGCATAAAAAAACTATAAAAAGGTTCTAATAACAAAAAGCGCACTCGCACGAAGTGGAGAAAAATGCAAGGTAAAACCATAAAAGTGGAGGAAGCCACTTGAATAGGGACGGAACAAAAGGAGCGTTGAGCAGTATTGGAAAAACTGCAACTACCACCGATTACTCATTGAGTGCCCAGAAAAGGAGTCGTAGCCAACACGGATTCTACACAGAGAAAAGCTACGTGGGAGAAATACAAGATAACTGGGGCACCGTGTAACAAACAATCAACCTTAATTATGAATTAGTTATTTAAATTATTACTTACAATGAATTACAACGTTACATTAATTTAACAATGACCTCTGAGTATGTGCTTTTCATCTAGTGTCCACTTTGAAGTCTGGGTGGTAATAAAAAAACAAGTAAAGCATCAATACTGTATTTGTATTCCAATATTTGTTGCAATTCGATCCGTTGTGGTGAAGAAGGAGCTGAGCCGGAAGGCAAAGCTCTCAATTTACCGGTCGATCTACGTTCCCATCCTCACCTATGGTCATGAGATTTGGGGTATGACCGAAAAGACAAGATCACGGGTACAAGCGGCCGAAATGAGTTTCCTCCGCCGGGTGGCGGGGCTCTCCCTTAGAGAGAGGGTGAGAAGCTCTGCCATCCGGGGGGAACTCAAAGTAAAGCCGCTGCTCCTCCACATCGAGAGGAGCCAGATGAGGTCGTTCGGGCATCGGGTCAGGATGCCACCCGAACGCCTCCCTAGGGAGGTGTTTACGGCACGTCCGACCGGTAGGAGGCCACGGGGAAGACCCAGGACACGTTGGGAAGACTATGTCTCCCGGCTGGCCTGGGAACGCCTCGGGATCCCCCGGAAAGAGCTGGACGAAGTGGCTGGGGAGAGGGAAGTCTAGGCTTCCCTGCTTAGGCTGCTGCCCCCGCGACCCGACCTCGGATAAGCAGAAGAAGATGGATGGATGGATGGATTTGTTGCAATTCTGTGATTTTTTAGGTTAAGGTCCGTGGAACATTTAAAATATTGTTAACAAATTCATAAATCAGAAGATTCCCTGACATTGAATTAAAAAAAGCCTGAAAACATTGCAACTTTTGCTGTAACTTTCTGAAAAACCTGTCGCAAATTCAGGTATTTTAAGCCGCAAAAATCACACAAAAAAGCTGTAAAATCCTTATTGAAAACTCTTGTTCGCAAAGACATGAATAAACGTAGGGGAAGGAGAGGAGGGGTTGGAGCCACACAGATGCAACCTTTGTACTTTAATTTCTTTCTTCAGTTCAATAGTGTCTGTCACCTTCTTTATCAAAGTTTTGGCATTTTGCAACATGCTCTGGTGGCCTATTTTGCGATCATACATCATAAAAAACAACAACAAACAAACTGAGTAACCATTGGAGGGATTCTTTGTTTAAGTCAGGGGTGTCAAAGTCAAGGCCCACGGGCCAGATCCGGCCCGTGATTGAATTATCTATGGCCCCTGGGATGATATTTGATTAGTATTAGAACCGGCCCGCAAGCCGCAGCTGCCTGCTGCTGTTTTGCATGCACCAATACTCCATCAGTGTTGGTGGTAGGAATTTTCAGAATGGGGTCCCAGGGACTCCATCAAGTCCCACTTGTTTGTGACCGTTTTGAAAACAAATGATAAATGTATGCATTATCCTGTTATATCTCACATTCTATATTGTGTTTTGGAAAAAGGTTGTCATAAACGTTACTTAATCCACTAAAAAAAATAATATAAAAGAAAAAAAATGTTTTATGCAAAAAACATTCCTTCACTTTCTTCTGTCCTTCATGGATCTAAACTTTACCGCTGCCAGTATTTTTTTCTATATTTTTATTGTAATATTTTCATAATGTGTTTGTTCTATTTTTGGCCAAAGTTAGACAAAAAAAACAATCTGAAGTTGTCTTTATTTTTTAGTTTTAATGCTGTGATTTTAATAGTCCGGCCCGCATGTTCACAGATTTTCCTCCATGCGGCCCCTGAGCTAAAATGAGTTTGACACCCCTGGTTAAGTACTCCATTTTGCGGAAACAGACGATTTTTTTTACACACAAATCACAAAAACTGGCAGATTTTTGGCGAAAATTTATTGGAAAACTAATTCTTAAAGGCCTACTGAAACCCACTACTACCGACCACGCAGTCTGATAGTTTATATATCAATGATGAAATCTTAACATTGCAACACATGCCAATACGGCCGGGTTAACTTATAAAGTGCAAATTTAAATTTCCCGCAAAATTTCGGTTGAAAACGTCTATGTATGATGACGTTTGCGCGTGACGTCGATGGTTGAAACGGAAGTATTCGGACACATTGTATTCCAATACAAACAGCTCTGTTTTCATCGCAAAATTCCACAGTATCTGTGTTGGTGAATCTTTTGCAATTTGTTTAATGAACAATGGAGACTGCAAAGAAGAAAGCTGTAGGTGGGATCGGTGTATTAGCGGCTGGCTGCAGCAACACAACCAGGAGGACTTTGACTTGGATAGCAGACGCGCTATCCGACGCTAGCCGCCGACCACATCGATGATCGGGTGAAGTCCTTTGTCGCGCCGTCGATCGCTGGAACGCAGGTGAGCACAGGTGTTGATGAGCAGATGAGGGCTGGCGTAGGTGGAACGCTAATGTTTTTATCATAGCTCTGACAAGGTCCCGTAGCTAAGTTAGCTTCAATGGCGTCATTAGCAATAGCATTGCTAGGCTTCGACAGGCGGCACAGCATTAACCGTGTAGTTACAGGTCCAGTGTTTGGTTCGGTGTCAGGGGCTTATTTATTTTGTTTCTATCTGCATTTAAGCACGATGCTATCACGTTAGCTCCGTAGCTAAAGTGCTTCACCGATGTATTGTCGTGGAGATAAAAGTCACTGTGAATGTCCATTTCGCGTTCTCGACTCTCATTTTCAAGAGGATATAGTATCCGAGGTGGTTTAAAATACAAATCCGTGATCCACAATAGAAAAAGGAGAAAGTAAGGAATCCAATGAGCCCTTTTACCTAAGTTACGGTCAGAGCGAAAAAAGATACGTCCTGCACTGCACTCTAGTCCTTCACTCTCACGTTCCTCATCCACAAATCTTTCATCCTCGCTCAAATTAATGGGGTAATCGTCGCTTCCTCGGTCCGAATCGCTCTCGCTGCTGGTGTAAACAATGGGGAAATGTGAGGAGCCTTTCAACCTGCGACGTCACGCTACTTCCGGTACAGGCAAGGCTTTTTTTTATCAGCGACCAAACGTTGCAAACTTTATCGTCGATGTTCTCTACTAAATCCTTTCAGCAAAAATATGGCAATATCGCGAAATGATCAAGTATGACACATAGAATGGATCGGCTATCCCCGTTTAAATAAAAAAAATTCATTTCTGTAGGCCTTTAAAGTGGTGTGCATGAAAACTATATACGATCATTTATACTATTTGTGTATGTGTTCTATCCATTTCACAGGGTTTACGCGGTACGCCGGGTGAAAAGGGCGAAACAGGAGAAGATGTAAGTCCACAGACGACAAGAAAGACCACTAACATATGGAAAATGTGAATATTTTCTTGTCTTTTTTTTTGTGTTTCCCACATAACGACCGCGACACTTAAGGGTTTCGCAGGCTTGCCCGGTCCTGTGGGCATTGATGGCGCACCGGGTCAGAAAGGCGAGAAGGTGGTGACTCCCAGGAGATATCTACATTTAATATGTCAGGATGCGACCGCTCTCTAAAGAATGTCAACTTTTGCAGGGTGTAGATGGCGTGGGCATTTATGGTGCTGTGGGTCCTCGCGGAGAACCAGGAGAGAAGGTACGCCATTATTTGTGTAATTCGGAACATCTTATGACACACATACAGACTGATGGGGACATATTTGCGTGGTAGATTGAGATCATATACTACTGTGTTATTAGACTATATTAACGTAAATGTTCCTTTCATCCTTTAAAACTTTGTTTTACAGGGAAATGTGGGTGTCGCAGGACCAGTTGGCGCAAAGGTGCTCAACATTGTTTTGATTTTATTTCAGTGACAGTGTTTTGCAGCCTCTATCTATCTCACCAGGGTGAACTTGGAGAACAAGGCGTCCAAGGAGCCATTGGACCTCGGGTATGTCATTACTGTTCCTGATTCCTTTTAGTCTCGCATATTTTACCCTGACTTTCACTCGCTAAACTGCTAACGAGATTAAACCGAGTAACTGCGGCCTAATGGTTTTTGGAAATTAGCCATGCCGACTATTCATGTTGTCTGCAGGGAAAAAAGGGTTTCAAAGGGGAGCAAGGTGACGAGGTGAGCTCCATTCCACACACACACACACACACACACGCACACACACACACACACACACACACACACACACGCACACACACACGCACACACGCACGCAGACACTCACACACACTCATCTTCACAGTCCATTAGAAATATACAGAGGTCCTAAATAATTTGATTAAGGGACAATACAGTGTTAACATCCTTAAGGCAGTGGATGCTAAGTGAAAGTGTGGAGCCTTTTGGGTCTCAAATGAGCAAATGTCCTATTTTTAGGGGGGACAAGGAACGAGAGGACCCATTGGACCGCAAGGACCCACAGTGAGTGTGATCTTGTATTTATATTTGGCAGACGCACTAAGAATTGGACAGGAATATCTGGTTATTGTTATGGCTGTTCCTCTGACACGTAGGCACACTGTTCCCGTCTCTTAAATTAGAGCGTGTCACAGAGATGCAGGTGATTACACTTGATTGTGAGCCTAATCGTCGAAGCTTCAATGGGCATCTTTCATAAATGGCACATTTTGTCCTGCATGACTGATTTTAATTTGACGCAGACACACTCAGCCCCACCCCGCCCTCTTGTTCATCACAAAGGTCGCCATTGTGGCACTTATCTTGTTTTTTTATACCCTATTCAAAAAGTCTACATGAACAGATAACAGTAAAATTAACTGCCTTTGCTGCTATTTCCCCGGGTTCTTGTGGATGCAAAAGCTATATGTCCTTTATTTTCCACAGGGGCCAACAGGACCACTTGGGTTAAAGGGAGATGAAGGTCCCAGAGGAGCCCCTGGAGACCCCGCCAAGGGTGTAAGACTAGCATTTTGACATATTTCTCCCCCATATCAGCACTAAGAGCCTGATCTAAGATCCCAAATAATTGAATATTAAAAAGTATTATGCATGTACTACAGGTGTTCTGTCCAATCGAGCTGCTTTGCCAAAAACTGCTACCAGTTGCTATTCCTGTTTAAACAACAGTGATAAAAACGGAAATGTAAGCTAACATTATTTGCGCTTCCTCACGCTGTAATTGTCTACATGCTTTGCTTACTGTTCGTTAATATACAATGTGAACTTTTTAATGCTGTGCGGGCCTCATTTACTAAGATCCAAATACCACACAGTGAACAGTGGGTGTATTGTGTGCGATTTACTAACACTGTGCAAGTGGTGCAGACCGCCCTATTTAAATGAGGACTTTGCATGTACTACACGGGGAGGCATCACCACAAAGACACTTATTTACTGCACATTTTATCAGGTGTTCTGTTATGTAAGCAAGAAACATGTACCACTTTTGATGGGCATTTTAGAAGCAGTCGTGCAGTGCATCTACATTGAAACCACTTTTTAAAAAATGTTACCGCTAAAGGTGCCCTCATTGGAGAGAGGCTGCACTTACTCCGCTCAAGATGCAAAAAATGCATACTTAAAGACGTTTTTTCTCATATAAGAAATATTGTAATAATATATATTGTATGTGAAAAAACTAATGTAATTAAAAAAACACTAAAGGACACCAATATACATCAATTTAATTTGTTTTAATCAGCCACTTAAATGGGAACTGCACTTTTATTGGGATTTTGCATATTGTTCACAATCATTATGAAAGACATGATGACAGATGTATTTTTTTTAATGCGTTCTAAATATTAAATAAATGCAATCAAAAGTTCACTTACAATGGAGCCGCTATATTCTGCATATAAAGCTATTAAAAAAAACATTTAAACACCTCCATTAAGGTTTTATATACACAATGTAAGTATATATGTAATGTAGTACTGGGCACATTCATGATATTTAATATTTACGTATTTTGCTCATTTTAAGCATATGCACCGCATTCATTTAAAAAATGCATCACGTTTGCTTTTTTTTTAACTACATCACTGATTACTGCTCACTGCAGTCTTTATGAGAGCCAACAAACATAAGAAAACATCACTTACTGTGCAAGGTATGCTGGCATTAGGATGCTGACTACTAGGATGTTCATATATTCCCATTTAGATTAAGAATGACTCAAAATCTTCACTATGAAAAAGGGGTGGAACCAAGCGTCTTTTTGTGTCGTTCTCGCCATTTCCGGACCTAAATTAGCTGTCGTAGTGTACCAACTTGTCGGAATAGGTCCTTGTCCTTTTGGTATCTAGGTGAGAGGCATGATTTATGATCCAGAACAGTGGTTAAAAAATATTTTCGAGCCCAAGATCCCTAGTCTCAGCCAAAAACCAAAGTGTTTTATTTTTATGGCCAATTGCAAACGGGTCACACTTTGGGCACCCCTGCTGTAGAAGCAAACTTTGTATTGCTATTATAGTCGTAGTACCTTAGTGTATTTGTTCATCCTATGGTCACATATGGGACGTGAGTCAGCCTACGTCAGCACGGGAAGTAGTAAAATCAGCTGTTTACCTTGCAGGTTTTTCCTGTGTGATAAATAGGGGATGAACAGGGAAGTCCATCTTTAGCTGCTGCCCTGTTTGATCATATATTACCGCCTTTGCACATGCCAATGTTTGGTTTTGTATGCACAAGGAATCAACACAAAATACGTACTTTGGAGCAATGTTCACAGACTCCAGTATTTGGCTTGTTTGCTTCCTGTCGCAGACGAGCAATGATAGTCATGGTTGAGGTAAGAGTTGTTGGATGTTGGATGCTAGAAAATGTCCATTGCATTACAACAATCAGCCTTAATGCATTGTTGCATCTTGATGATTTTTGAGCATGACATGCAATGCGTGTCTGCGAGACGAGCGGGTGTGTGCAGCCGTGCTCAGGTGACAGGGGACGGTGTTGAGAGGCTAAAAGAGAGATGTTGTTCAGTGGTTAAAATGCTTGCCTGAGGGCAGGTCTGTTGGTCATTCTCCGGGTGGGTTGTCTCTGATGTCATATTAATAAAAATGTTTTCCTAATATTTTCGGGATTGACCGGTAGGGTCCCAAAGATCTAGTTAGCTATCGAGGGGTTGGCGACCCCTGATCTAGAATAAAGTTTGACAAGCAAGGAAGCAGCTGATCAGTCGATCATGTCAACATTGGCACTCAAGTTTGTGATCACGGCGCCGCTATAAATAGTTCATCTGTGTTCAAGCTTATAATAATATCACTAATGCTTGGTTAATATTCAAGTCACAAAATGTAAATAGAGTATTGTTGGCGCTTTTTGGATGGTTATTTATGGGGTTTTGTGGGCAGAATAGAGGACCTTCCATTGACTCCGCTGTGAGCAGAATTTTATTTATGTTTACTCACGAGTTAGAATGTATTTTATAAAGAATACATCCGTCGTCATGTCTTTCATAATGATTGTGAAGGATAGGCAAATTTCAAAAAAAGTGCAGATGCCCTTTAAGACCTCTAACAGCTATATGATTATAAAATTATGTTGCTGAATATTATCTAATATTTTCTTATTTCTAACCATCCAAAATGTTAACACACGTTAAGTAGATCAGCTTTACATGCGCTATAAGGTTTGCGCATGCTTTAGTACACAAAACCTTTAGTATATCCTAAGTGTCTACAAGCTTACTGGTCAGAAAACACAGTGAAAGAAATATAATTTAAAATAATTACTTGTAGCGCGAGTGGTATTTTTGATTTGTTTCAAGCAAAACTTTAGCATTGATGCCCATGCATGCGCATGCTCAGTAGCGTTGGGTAGCTCTTTTTGACAAAGCAGCTTGATTCGTCAGAACACCGGCTGTTACCAGGTAGACACTGATTTCCCTCCACATTCACGTTATTTTAAAACTTGTGGTGTTCTATGATTTCATGACGCAAGCAGCACACAACTATAATCTATGCCATCATTTCTGCAAAACTGGAGCGCACCCTACTTTTAGCACGCTCAAGATGCGATTGTGCACTGGAAAGATCCAGGTTCAAGAAAATACACGTTGCAAGAATTGTTTTCATATAGGAGATATTTTGATAATACACTATATTGCCAAAAGTATTTGGCCACCTGCCTTGACTCACATATGAACTTGAAGTGCCATCCCATTCCTAACCCATAGGGTTCAATATGATGTCGGTCCACCTTTTGCAGTTATTACAGCTTCAACTCTTCTGGGAAGGCTGTCCACAAGGTTGCGGAGTGTGTTTATAGCAATTTTTGACCATTCTTCCAAAAGCGCATTGGTGAGGTCACACACTGATGTTGATCGAGAAGGCCTGGCTCTCAGTCTCTGTTCTAATTCATCCCAAAGGTGTTCTATCGGGTTCAGGTTAGGACTCTGTGCAGGCCAGTCAAGTTCATCCACACCAGACTCTGTCATCCATGTCTTTATGGACCTTGCTTTGTGCACTCCTGCACAGTCATGTTGGAAGAGGAAGGGGCCCACTACAAACTGTTCCCACAAGGTTGGGAGCATGGAATTGTCCAAAATGTTGTGGTATCCTGGAGCATTCAAAGTTCCTTTCACTGGAACTAAGGGGCCAAGTCCAACTCCTGAAAAACAACCCCACTCCATAATTCCTCCTCCACCAAATTTCACATTCGGTCCAATGCAGTCCGAAATGTACCGTTCTCCTGGCAACCTCCAAACCCAGAATATTTAAGAGCGAGGAAATTTCACGACTGGATTTGTTGCACAGGTTGAAATGACTGAGCTCCTGAGAGCAGCCCATTCTTTCACAAATGTTTGTAGAAACAGTCTCCATGCCTAAGTGCTTGATTTTATACACTTTATACCGGGCCAAATGATTAGGACACCTGATTCTCATAATTTGGATGGGTGGCCAAATACTTTTGGCAATATAGTGTACATATGTCTACTATATGAAAAAACAAACGCTATTAAAAAATGCCATAGTTTTGGGTGTCTCCTCTCTTAACTTATTTACCGTATTTTTCGTAGTATAAGTCGCTCCGGAATATAAGTCGCACCGGCCAAAAATGCATAATAAAGAAGGAAAAAAACATATATAAGTCGCACTGGAGTATAAGTCACATTTTTTGGGGGAAATTTATTTGATAAAACCCAACACCAAGAATAGACATTTGAAAGGCAATTTAAAATAAATAAAGAATAGTGAACAACAGGCTGAATAAGTGTACGTTATATGACGCATAAATAACCAACTGAGAACGTGGCCTGGTATGTTAACGTAACATATTATGGTAAGAGTCATTCAAATAACTATAACATATAGAACAGTGGTTCTTAACCTGGGTTCGATCGAACCCTAGGGGTTCGGTGAGTCAGGCTCAGGGGTTCGGCGGAGGTCAAGACACACCCGACTCATCGTGTAAATACAAACTTCTCCCGTATTACGGATACGGCAACAGCTGACTGATTTGCAGGTGTGTAATTTGTTGTGAGTTTATGCACTGTGTTGGTTTTGTTGTTTGAACAAGGTGATGTTCATGCACCGTTCATTTTGTGCACCAGTAAAAAAACATGGTAACACTTTAGTATGGGGAACACATATTCACCATTAATTAGTTGCTTATTAACATGCAAATTAGTAACATAATGGCTCTTAATTAGTCATTATTAAGTACTTATTAATGCCTTATTCGGCATGGCCTTATTATAACCCTAACCCTCTAACCTTGACCCTAACCCTAACCAAATAACTCTAAATTAAGTCTTTATTACTTAGAATATGTTCCCCTAGTGTCCAAATAACTCTAAATTAAGTCTTTGTTACTTAGAATATGTTCCCCATACTAAAGTGTTACCAAAAACATATAACTTTGTCTTGAATTTGAAAATAAAACATTTTATTTTTCACTAAAGAAGGGTTTGGTGAATGCACATATGAAACTGGTGGGGTCGGTACCTCCAACAAGGTTAAGAATAAATAAATAAAGAACCACTGATATAGAACATGCTATACGTTTACCAAACAATCTGTCACTCCTAATCGCTAAATCCCATGAAATCTTATACGTCTAGTCTCTTACGTGAATGAACTAAATAATATTATTTGATATTTTACGGTAATGTGTTAATAATTTCACACATAAGTCGCTCCTGAGTATAAGTCGCACCCCCGGCCAAACTATGAAAAAAACTGTGACTTATAGTCCGAAAAATACGGTAATCAACTCAAAGATGGAATTGCTGGACGATTGTAATGTCTGATATTTTAATTTCTGACAGAAATATGTCGACATGAGCAATTGTCATATTGCAACGATTGTTTCCTTCTGACCGTGGTGCAGTCATTTCTCCACAACCGAGCCAGTTTGCACGTACTTTCCAAATGCACAAAACAGTTTCAGGCTTACAAACTCACATTGTGAGCGCTAAATGACTGTATTGGCATCTTCACCTCCTATTATTGTGGGAATTCTAATGATTTGCATATATTCTGCATGTACATGACTGACAGACCAGGTAAATGGATTGCGCTCAATATTTTGCTCATTTAAGATAATGAGCAAAGAAGAGCTGCACGACTTAGCGCTATGAAGTTTGCATATCTTTTAGTACACGCAAACCTTTAGTAGATCAGGGGCCGTACTTATCAAGCTTCTTAGAATTACTCCTAAGAAGTCTGCTAAGAGTTGACTTAAGAGTAAATAAATTCTTCGCTGAAAGCTGCACTTAAAAGTTAGTTATCAAGCGTCTTACTCACACTTTCAGCGAAGTGTAGGACTGAATCTTAAGTGTCACACTCAGAGCTGAATTATGACATTACTATGTGCCGTAAACGGAATTTTAGGTGACGTCATTTCTGTGTCCATAGAAATGACCAATCACGGAAGGGAATCCGTTGTCTAAGAATAAAGAAATATCTTGGAAATATTTAAGTGGACAATGGGAGTGTATATTTTGACAATAAACTACAAAATAATACAAAACAAACTAGTCCCCGTCGGCACTCACGCTACCGCTCCCTCTCTTCTATCGCCCACACACTCACTGACGTCACTCACCTCACGGCCACACACATACGCTACTGTCATAACATTTTCTTTCCAATTCATTAATTAGGCAACTAATTTGAAACTGGTGTGGGTGGCTCTATATATACTAGCCCACTGCAGCCACATGCAGAAATCAACAAAGAATCGAAAAGTATTAAATCTGTGACAAAAATAATATCCGCTCTGTCTAAACGATACCGTTTGATCAGCTGCTCGTCTTAAAAAAAAAAAAAAAACATTGTTCCGTTCCCTGAACGTTCGCGCACGTCTCTCTCGCCTCAGTGCCATCCCCTGCTGGGAACTCCTAACCACTTAAGACACCTCTGAAGGTCTCTTAAATATCGTGGAGAGTAGGAGTGATTCTTAGACTTAAGAACGTTGATAAAAAGCTTTTATTCTTAAGCTTGAGAGTAGGACTAAATTTCGCAAATTCTCAGGACTTAAGTGTAAAATGGCACTCTAAGAAGCTTGATAAGTACAGCCCCAGGTCTTAAATGTTCTATGTTGTCTTATCACAACAGATTATTGGACCCGCTGGAAAAAAGGGCGTTCGGGTGAGTACTTCCTGCTATGTTGTTTATGGCCACACTTAATTGTATGAAGATGAACTAGTCAACTGAAGTTATTGTTTGAGAACCTTGTCATTAAATCATTACGGCTCTTCTCGCACTCCTCTGGGTGCGCCTATCAAACACAATTAAGACTTCCCCTCATTAGCTTTTGCTGAATAACTCACTGAGCCTTGGAGCCGTTTCAAGAAAAGACCATTTGCGGTTTCAAAATGTCTTCCGCCATTTTCCCCAATGACCATAGTCTCCAATTGATGTGTGGCACACTTCCCGTCCTGCAGGGAGACGTCGGTCCAGTCGGTCCTTCAGGTCTTCAGGGAATAAAGGGTGGACAAGGAGACAAAGGAGAAAAGGTTTTTTTTTTGTTTTTGTTTTTAAAGTCGCTGTTCATTAATGTTAAAATCTGCAGCTCTGGTTTAATTTATGTATGCAGGGAAATCCAGGTTTTGGGATTCCAGGGCAGAGTGGACCAAAGGGAGAGAACGGAGAGAGAGTGAGTCTGTCATTAAATCATCAATATTTTGATGCATTTATACACTGTATATTATTCCTATCTTTCATAGGGAAATGTGGGTTTATCTGGAAAACCAGGACCAAAGGTAACATGAAACCACCTAATATCATTGTGTACAAAACACCATAATTTAATGATTTGTGCTCAGGGACAGGACGGCTTTAAAGGTGACAAGGGTGATATTGGGTCACTGGGAAATCCTGGACAACCAGGATTAAGAGGTAAAGATGTAAGTAAATCACAGAGGTGGTTTCATTTGGAAGTTTCGTTTCTTACTATTGCAAAAAAAAAAAAAATTGCGCCTAACATATTTCAACTAAATGTTCATGGGAGATGACTGTTTCAGTGCAATAAACCTTGTTGACTTGTGTTTAGGGGGAACATGGACGTAAAGGAGAACAAGGGATTAAGGTGCAGTAAGGGTCTGCTCCAAACATTTTAATGTGGCGTTCACAGCCTAGTAAACTAGGTTTGTCTGTCACAGGGGGAACAAGGACCACACGGACAACCTGGTGACCGAGGAATTAGGGTATTTTCCAAACTACTTCTGCAAATAAAACAACAATATTTAGTGTTTCCCACAGTCGCAGGACTGCAGTATATTTGTGGCGGTGGGTTGAGGGGGCGTTGTCTAACTTGCACAATTGACCGTTACGCATGTGAAATACAAATTAACTTTATTCTGTTTTTTTTTTGTGTGTGTGTTATTTTCTATGTTTCAACGATTACAGTGAGTGCTTCTGAAAGTGTCAAATGAGACCAGAAAAAAATCACAAGATTTTCCGCTTGTTGCTGAAAAACTGAATTTAAATTAGTCTCCAATACTTGCTAAATATAGCAACCAATGGCCTGATCTACTATGACCCCAAATAACAAGTGCAAAGTATAACATTGTATGTACTATTAGTTGGTGTGTTGCAGTTGATCTACTAAAACTGTGGGCCTGATTTACTAAGATTCAAATATTTTGTGGTAAACAGCATCTGCAATCTATAAAATAGCGTGTACTATTTATTAGTGGGTGTGTTGTGTGCGGTTTACTAACACTGCGTGTGCAATTTAAAAGTGGTGCAGACCACCTTATTTAAATGAGGATTTTGTGTGCACCATATGGGGCATCACCACAGAGACACTCATTTACTGCACATTCATTTTATCATGCTCCTACCTGCAGCGTGTTGCTATGTTTTCAAACAAGCAGGAGACATCTACCACTTTTTATGGCCATTTTAGAAGCAGTCTTGCAGTGCATCTATACTGAACAAAAATATAAACGCACCACTTTTGTTTTTTCTCCCATTTTGTATGTGTTGAACTAAAAGATGTAAAAACTAAACAAAATACCTATTCCTCTCAAATAAAGCTGTGTTAGTGAGCATTTCTTATTCGCCAAGATAATCCGTCCCACCTCACGGGTGTGGCATATCAAGATGCTGGTTAAACAGCATGATTATTGCACAGGTGTGCCTTAGGCTGCGCACTGTCTGAAATGTGCAGTTTTATCACACAGCACAGGTGTTGTTCCCTAATAATAGCAATTTGGATAGCTAGCCTTAGCTGTCATTGAATGTATATTCTATCATATCAACATCATGACTGCAAATCCTCTTTGACTGCTTTTGTACGTGTGCGCTTACTTGTTGATGAGGACTGGGTGAGTGACGGCCGTAAACACCAATCATTTTATTCGGGCGGGTAAACATTTTTAGTACATAAACTCTGTAATTTAAAAAAATATAGACAACTGTCAAACAAATGTGTTTCAAATGAGTGTTAAACAACTAATGGTAACATAAGCTAGCAGGGGGTGTTCTGGTTATATTTGTTGCTTTGAAAAATGTAAGTAAGATGCAAACAGCACCTTTAAGTCCTCTAGTAGCTATTAAATTATAAATGATGCTGCTGAATATTTTTATTTCTTACCGTCCAAAATGTTGACACACACACGTAAGACGCAGGATTGTTGTTTGTCCATCTGTGCAGTGCAAGCACTGATCCTTTAGCCCTGTGTGAAACTCAGTTTGCACGTCCTTCGCACACATGCTAAATAACACGCAAAATAGTGCTCTCAAAACGGTGATGAGTGTTGACAAGTCATATTGCGCGTGTTTAATAATATTATTTGCACCTTCCCCTCCCAGTATTTTCGTCGTTTTGATGATCACCATATATTTTCAATATTAACAAAGACAGAGACGCACACTGGATTGCGCGCCTTAGTCTGCTCACTTAACAAACGCAATCCACTTTGCACATTTTTAGTAGATCAGCTTTGCGTGTGCTGTCATGTTTGCACATGTTTTAGTACACGCAAACCTGTAGTGTGTGTGCAATTAATAAGAAGTGCATATTTAAATAAGGTTTTTGCTGGTACTACAGGCTGTCACCAGGGAAACATTAATATAGTGCACATCAATGACATCACACTCCAAAATGTGTTTTTTAATGTTGTGCAACATGCAGCACACATCTTTAATCTGCGCCACCTTTTTTGGGCTATGTTGAAGCGCGATCAAGACAACAACCTGTTCCGGGAGACGTTGGCAATAACTTCCATGGTGTACTGAATGATCCAGAGGCAAGTAAATAAATGTTGCAAGAAGTTTTTTCAAATGTATACAAAAAAAAAAAAACGCTGTTTAAAATAAATGCCAGCAGACACCAAAACGAAAAAACTAAATCGTTTAGGTGCCATGCAGCATTGCTGGATAGATAGTCCAAATATGTTGATATGCAACGAATGGAGGATTCTCTCTCTGTCATTTGTCATTACACCGCTTGCCTCCTTTATTTATGCGTAACTGTCCCAGTTTGTACGTACTTTCTTATTCTCTGTCACACCAGGTGAGGTGTGTTAAGAAGTAACATTATGATGCCATCTACTATACAGTGTTGGAATGACAAGCTACGTTTACAGACAGTCCCGTTATAGTGTGTTTATGAGGGAAGGCAACAGATATCTGGTCCAAATGTATTCGTAACAGGCTGCCACAAAATAATACATGTTTGGGAAACACTGATATTACAAACATATGCATTTTAAAAACTCATATTTGAGGGATAAGTTACGATTCTACTGTTCACAGTGAGTTCAATTTTGATTAGGGACCACTGGGATTACCAGGACAACCAGGAGACCGAGGACAAAAAGGGGATACTGGGAATGCTGGTATAACTGTAAGCCCTTGTCATGTATCCTATAATTAATTCTAATAGGATATGTTGATAAATTCAAATAAAACATGTTTTATCTTTGTTTTCTTAAAGGGGCGTGATGGACAGAAAGGCGAGCCGGTGTGTGTTTTTGCATTCATGAGCCGTCTCATAAACTGTCATGGTTCTGATCCCCTGCATTGCTTTGTCATTCACGATAACAGTTTTGATATGTCGCCTCTTTGTTTGAGCTTTTTGTGTGTGTGTCACTGTTCAGTGCGCCCTCTATTCCCTCTTGTCCTGCGTGTTGAGTGTGCATTGTGACGTTGTCATTTGATTTTAACATTTATCTCCGTGTGTGTGTTTGTGTGTTTGTGTTTATGTGTGCTGTCGTCACAAAGGGAAAACCTGGACCTCCGGGAACACAAGTAAACAAACCGTTTATAGTCATGTGTCATCAGAGCAGTCATGTTTAACAAGGCCATTTGTCGCAGAGCTCATAAAGTTGAAACAATAAACAAAAACAAATGAACTACATTCTGGGAAATCAGTGCTCTCAATCAAATCCTTTGCCTATTTTTTTCAGGCGACTGGAGACAGTATTCTGACCCGAGTGATTCAGGTACCTAAATATGACGTATATTTGATTTTTTTTTTTAACTCAATCAAACCTCTCTTCCCGCTCTTGTTTCTATCAGGGCGAGCCGGGACATCCAGGTTCAAGAGGAGAAATAGGCCTACCTGGACCAAGGGTGAGTGTCCCATTTCCTGTTATTTCATAGGCCGTAAAGAATGTGTACATTGTCAATCAATCAATCAATCAATCAAGGTTTATTTGTATAGCACCTTACAACATCACAATGGTGCACAAAGTGCTTTACAGCAGTGGTTTTCAACCACTGTGCCGCGGCACACTGGGGTGCCGTGAGATACACTACCGTTCAAAAGTTTGGGGTCACATTGAAATGTCCTTGTTTTTGAAGGAAAAGCACTGTACTTTTCAATGAAGATAACTTTAAACTAGTCTTAACTTTAAAGAAATACACTTTATACATTGCTAATGTGGTAAATGACTATTCTAGCTGCAAATATTTGGTTTTTGGTGCAATATCTACATAGGTGTATAGAGGCCCATTTCCAGCAACTATCACTCCAGTGTTCTAATGGTACAATGTGTTTGCTCTTTGGCTCAGAAGGCTAATTGATGATTAGAAAACCCTTGTGCAATCATGTTCACACATCTGAAAACAGTTTAGCTCATTACAGAAGCTACAAAACTGACCTTCCTTTGAGCAGATTGAGTTTCTGGAGCATCACATTTGTGGGGTCAATTAAACGCTCAAAATGGCCAGAAAAAGAGAACTTTCCTCTGAAACTCGACAGTCTATTCATGTTCTTAGAAATGAAGGCTATTCCACAAAATTGTTTGGGTGACCCCAAACTTTTGAACGGTAGTGTACATTCTGGTGTGCCGTGGGAGATTATGTAATTTCACCTAATTGGGTTAAAAATATTTTTTGCAAACCAGTAATTATAATCCGCAAATGTGCCGGTGTTGCGTGTCTGTGCTGTCTAGAGCACGGCAGAGTAGCCATGTAATACTCTTCCATATCAGTAGGTGGCAGCAGGTAGCTAATTGCTTTGTAGATGTCGGGAACATGGTTTGTCGTGATCACAATATGCGGGAGGCAGAGTGCAGGTAAAAAGGTATCTAACACTTAAACCAAAAACAAACAAAAGGTGAGTGCCGCTAAGAAAAGGCATTGAAGCTTCGGGATGGCTCTGCAAAATCAAACTAAAACTGAACTGGCTGCAAAGTAAACAAGAACAGAATGCTGGACGACAGCAAAGACTTACAGCGTGTGGAGCAGACGGCGTCCACAAAGTACATCCGTACATGACATGACAATCAACAATGTCCCCACAAAGAAGGATAGCGTCCGCACAATTTAAATAGTCTTGATTGTGAAAACAAAGCAGGTGCGGGGAATAGCGTTCAAGGAAGACATGAAACTGCTACAGGAAAACACTAACAAAAGAGGAAAAGCCACCAAAATAGGAGCGCAAGATAAAAACACTACACACACGAAAACAGCAAAAAACTCAAAATAAGTCACGGCGTGATGTGACAGGTCGTGACAGCACACTTACTGTGAGACAAGAGCTATAGTGATGCATGCTTGGTTATGGTTTAAATGCATATCCAACAATTGCAAGAACAACTTTTTACTGTCAATATCGACTGCTGAGTTTAATTTTTTTAATGTTTTCTGCTGGTGGTGTGCCTCTGGATTTTTTCAATAAAAAAATTGTGCTTTGGCTCAAAAAAGGTTGAAAAACATTGTTTTACAGGACAATAATAATAATAATAATAATAGATTTTATTTGTAAAAAGCACTTTACGTTGAGCAAACAACCTCAAAGTGCCACAGTGTTAAAAAAAAGAAAAAGAAAATAGTAATAATAATAATAATAAATAGTCAAGAGTCATAGAAGCGCTCTTCGACTCAGAATTTTCATAGTCAAATGTGATTTGTAGGATTTTGCCCATAATCGACGATCAGTTGAATCTATGGCGTTTTTCTCTGAGAAATAAACAGATTGTGATGATATGTAGTACTGTATACTGACTGATCACTATAATGATATATAAATGATAAATGGGTTATACTTGTATAGCGCTTTTCTACCTTCAAGGTACTCAAAGCGCTTTGACAGTATTTCCACATTTACCCATTCACACACACATTCACACACTGATGGAGGGAGCTGCCATGCAAGGCGCTACCAGCACCCATCAGGAGCAAGGGTGAAGTGTTATGCCCAAGGACACAAGGGACGTGACTAGGATGGTAGAAGGTGGGGATCGAACCCCATTAACCAGCAACCCTCCGATTGCTGGCACGGCCACTCTACCAACTTCGCCACGCCAAATAATAATAATAAAATATAATAAAAATAAATAAAATATAAAACTAGAAACAGCCCAATAGCTAGAACCAGCATGCATATCTATAAAAATCTATAAAAAGGTTTTTAAGCCTTTTTTAAAAGCATCCACAGTCTGAAGTGCCCTCAGGTGGTCAGGGAGAGCGTTCCACAGACTGGGAGCAGCGGAGCAGAAAGCCCGATCTCCCATAGTTTGTAGCTTTGTCCTTGGAGGTTGGAGGAGGTTAGCCTGTTTGGAGCGGAGGTGTCGTGTGGAGGATTTGGGGGTGAGCAGTTCTTTAAGGTAGACGGGGGCATTTCCATGGAGGCACTGGTGAGTTAGTAAGGAGATTTAAAAAGCAAGTTAAAAGCAAGTAAAACCACACATTTTAAAACAGTAATAATAAATACTTACCTAAATAAATAAATACTACTTCGTTAAAAGCCCATTGAAACATATGTTTTTAGTCGAGATTGAAACGCTTCTAACGTAGGCCAACGCAGTGCTCCAGGCGGGACACGAGGACTGCATGGTCCACAGTGTCAAAGGCAGCTGTAGGATCCAAAAGGACAACAGCATTTTAGTGTCAAGGGCCATAAGAATGTCATTTTGGACTTTTAGTAATGCTGATTCTGTGCTGTGGCGACTCTTGAATCCTGATTGAAACTTGTCCGCAATATCATTGAGGGACAGATATGGCTGAAGTGCTTCTCGGAGCTGTTACAGTATGTCTGTGTGAAAACTAGCAGAATCCTCATCAAACTTTTTGTTTTGAGGTACCCTCTTTAAAATGTCTTTCATAGGGTCCAGAGGGTAAACCCGGACTCCCAGGATCCTCTCTGGTTGGTGCACAAATTCCTTAAAAAACCTGCATATGTCGGCAGTACTATTTATTCCCATGTGTCACCATGTGCAGGGTAGTTCAGGAAGAGATGGACTTGACGGTTCACCAGGAGAACCAGGCATGAAGGTCATAATGACACACATGCATTTACAAGATGTGTGCTGGCTTCTTAATTGGCTCATCTGATGGTTTATTTTAAACACAGGGTCAAACGGGCGAGATTGGTGTGGTAAGTATGCTAAATAAGTTCATCAGCAGCACGTCTGTTATGTTCTCTACTTGTTTTTTTACCCCCATTAGAAAGGAGAAAGAGGCGAGCAGGGTCGTATTGGAATTGCAGGAATGCCTGGATTACCAGGAACTCCAGTAAGACATGAAATATTGTTGCCAAAAATAACTCCTCGGAGTGAGACATCCCCAATATTTGAAGTTGCGTCTTTCCAGGGAAGAGCTGGCATTGATGGGAAGCGAGGACTGCCGGGAAAAGATGTGAGGAGCTTTGAAATGTGACTGACGGGGATGTTTTTGCTGACTGAACTCAATGTAGAATGATTTTGCAGGGAGAGAGAGGACTAAAAGGAGAAGAAGGCAAACAGGTCCCTCAAATGTATCACAAACTACAGGGAAGTTGGTGTTTTTGCTGAAATGCACTTTTTGTTAATCCTTTGTTTTTCTATTCCAGGGCGACAAAGGGGACACAGGCTCAAATGTGAGTGGTTTTGAGGTTGTACATGGCGAAACAAAGTGAAAAGCTTAAGTTTTGCATCACAGGGAAAAGATGGCAGTAAAGGAGAGCCAGGAGCACCTGGGTTGCCTGGCAAGCAGATGCTCGTCACTGCAGAGGTAAACCATCGCCTACGGTCTTTTCTCTGTCAGCACTCGATGCTAACTGCATTATCCGTTCACAGGGCGCCACCATCGACGAAATCCGACGAGCCTTTCCCGTCCCCGTGGGTCCTCCAGGGGCCACTGTGAGTAACTATGCGTCTCTCCCTTTGGGTGTCAGTAATCACATGTCCCAACACCTCTCTTGTTTCTTGTGTGCTGAGTAGGGCTCTCCCGGAATGAAGGTAACTAGGAAATGGGCTGATTAATAATTCCAGGCGCTTTTTTGCTCAAGTATCTCTTCACTGCAGGGGGATAAAGGAGAAGGAGGCACAAAAGGAGAAAAGGTGCAATAAGTCATGGTTACTTTTAAAGGATGTATATTAGTATATTTCACTGTGTTTTGCTTCTGTAGGGTGATGCTGGAAACCCTGGAAAATCCCTTGAGATGAAGGTGAATATTTAATATAAACTTCTATTGCTTTAATTTGAAGCAAGCTAAACAGCGCATTTCCTTTTCTCCTATTCAGGATATCGAAGTAATGTTTGAAGCTTATGGCATCAAGGTGTGTTTACATGAACACACTAAACAAAAGTTGATCGTATTTCTCAAACTTATTATATATTTTGGTCTCTAGCTGCCTTTGCTAAAGCTTTTGATCGAGAGGCTGCTACAAGGCAGCATGGACGAGCTCCTTCACGCACTTGGAGGCTCCAGGCAAACCAAGACAACCACAGAATCGCAAACGTCCAACGCCATCACGGAGTACACAGTATGTAGTGTAAACTCCACACAATGCAGGACATTACCAGCAAGCTCCTGTGAATGTTCTCAACCCAGCAGTCATTAGCTATGTGCACATAGATACAATTAATCAAATTAAAAGCCTAACCGTAATAAAAATGCGTCATGTAAACACACTAAGGTTGTAACGATTAGATTTGATCCGATATTTTTGGTTGCCGATACGATTCAGAGACGATATTATTTTTAAAACGATACGAAACGATACAATGAGTTGAAATAGATTTGGTAACTTTTTAGCAAAACAAATCAAGCAGTGTGACTGTGAAATAAATACTGGACACTAGACACTGCAGGGGAAGTTTTCTACATTCCTGTTACTTCTTATAAGGCAGGGGTGTCCAAACGTTTTCTACTGAGGGCCGCACACGGAAAAATTAAAGCATGTGGGGGCCATTTTGATATTTTTCATTTTCAAACCATAACAAAATATATGCATTTTTTATTTATTTTACCTTTACGGGTCCCGGGGACCATAAAGGGTCTCAGTCATTAGAATGTTAAAAATAAGTCAGATTATTATTTTTTTTAAATTATTTAACGCTTACTGTAAATCTCTATATCAACTTCAAGTTGATATAAAGTAATACAAATTCAAAAAAATGTTTTATGCTTTTCTGTCAAAAACAACTTAGTTTTTTTATAGTAAAACTTAAATATGCAGTATTTAGTCATTAGAGCCCTAAAAGATCAATAATGCAGGACACCATTGATTTTAATTATTTCATATTTTTGAGTAATCACAGTGAAAAGATAAATAAAAAATCACTAAATATATTTGGGATCCAAAAGGTGCCCCACTCATAAAGTGATAAATTTTTATTAGGTTTTTCTTTTACTTTCAACACTTAAGTTACGAGATCAACTTCAGATATATCTGTCGATTTTATGCTGAAACTATTATTTTGTATGTTTTATGCATTTTTGTCAAAGAAAACTTTGATGTTTTTATATGGCTACTACACAATATATGCAATATTTACCACATAAAACATTTTAAAGTGAAATATTTGAAGTATTTGGAGCCCTGAAAATAATTCATTATAACATGGATTTTTTGTCATTATTTTTTTTTTTGAGCAATGGCAAAAAAAGAAAAATGAAGAAAGACAAAAGAGAGAAAAAACAGCCTGCATGGCAGCTTTTGTGTCAACATTGCAACTTTTTCTCGTTAGATTTCACCCCATTCCACTTTTTTTAATGTTCTTTTTTATTTTTACGATAGTATTTCCAGAATGTGTGGCGGGCCGGTAAACAATTAGCTGCGTGCCGCAAATGGTCCCCGGGCCTCACTTTGGACACCCCTGTTATAAGGGAATTGTGTATAAATGATTCATGGATACAAACAAACAAGTAAACAACAATTAATGACTAATGCATTCACATCTTATTTGAATAAAGTGCAACCAACACTTTAGGTTGAAATAACGAGAAAACACTTTCTGCTCTCATTTTCAACATTCAAGCAATTTTTAATAAAAGTACAGTAGCCAACATTTAAACAGTAGATTTACCTTCTAAATAAAGTTCCTCAATCCGGCCATACAGTATCTGTTCTACGCCCTGGCTACGACGTCCCAGGCCCCTGGCCCCTCGCTTCCTAATTTCCCTAGCCTCTTTGATCCATATCTTGTATTTATTTCACTTCATCAAGTTATCAGTTAATGTTTAAGACTGTGTGTTCAAGTCGAACAGAACTGGACTGTTCATGTTGCCGTAGGAGTCTCACCTCTCATTTTCAGCATCAGTTAATATTCATAGACTAGATAGGACAGCTCTAGTCATAAGCATAACTTGATAAAACCTGCTCGGATGAGAGGCGAGACACGTTTCTCAGAACGGTCCAGTTCCAATCAATTCAGTGCCCTGAGTTTACATGTGACTTGTTCTTTTATTCACTGGCTGTGTTGTTTTAACAGAGTTCCGTGAAGTCTGACCTTTCCAGTCAGCCGCTGGTGGAACTGCACACCATGGAGGGTTTTGAGTTGGAACGTCCTACAAAGGTGATTGTAGTTTGCAGAGACACATCATACTGGTAGCTGTTTATAATATTGTTTTTTTTTCACATGTACTTAATTTGAAGGATTCCTGGAATGATACTGTAGAGGCTCCAACAATATGGACCATGGAGCCGCCCAAAGAACAGGCGGAGGAGCGTAATGCAACACTAAAGACGATGAATCAAACGTTGTTACTCAACGTGAGTGCAACTTTTAATCATACTACAAAATAGATGATACCTCACTATTCTCAAAATTGACATTATGTTTGAGTTAGGGTTGTACGATATACCGGTATTAGTATAGTACCGCGATACTAATGAATCATATTCGGTACTATATCGCCTCTAAAAAGTACCGGTCCCCCACCCCGCCGCACCCCCGTCATCGTCATGTCGTGTCATTTCTGGTTTATGAGCAGAGGAGCATGTTCGACAGCGCACAATCACGGCGTACTTACAAGCTGACACAGTGTAGACAGAAAAAGGAGAACGGACGCATTTTGGCTTAAAAACGAAAGATAAAGGTGAAGTTATAACACTGAAATGCCCTCAGGAAGAGGTGCTTTAAGACATGGCTAGCTAGCTAGCGGCAGACATCCATCCGCAGTCTGCAGTGTTTTAGCTACTTCTAAATCACTAATCCTCGCCTCCATGGCGACAAATAAAGTACGTTTCTTGCAAGTATCATCCCTGCAGGACGAGGAATAGCTAAACATGTTTCACTACACACCGTAGCTCACCGGCGTCACTGCTAATGATGCCGTTCCTGAATGTAAACAAATCTACATCAAATCTAATCTAACAGATCTACACCTAACATCCACTGTAATGATACCAAGTACAGAGGCGTATCTAGTCGATACTACTATGATTACATCAATATTTTTTAGAAAAAAATCTTCTTTCGTTTTTTAAAAATGTATATTATGTTTATAAACTCAGGAAATATGTCCCTGGATACGGGAAGACTTTGAATATGACCATTGTATGATCCTGTAACTACTTGGTATCGGATTGATACCTAAATTTGTGGTATCCAAAACTATTGTAAAGCATCCAAACAACAGAAAAATAAGTGATTATTACATTTTCAGTAAATGAACAAGTAGATTAGTAATTCATTTTCTACCTCTTGTCCCTCATAATTTTGACAAAATAATAGAATGATAAATGACACAATGTGTCACTGCATATGTCAGCAGACTAAATTAGGAGCCTTTGTTTGCTTACTTACTACTAAAATACAAGTCTTGTGTTGTATGTTTACTCTTTTGTTTAACAAACATGCAATAAGAAACATATGTTTAATGTACCGTAAGATTTTTGGTTAAAATAGAGCCGATAATGCGATTTTTTGTAGTCCCCTTTATTTATAAAAGTATTGAAAAGTACCGAAAAGTATCGAAATACATTTTGGTGCCTGTACTGGTACAAAAATATTGGTATCGGGACAACACTAGTTTGAGTATTCAAGTGCACCTGTGTTTCAGGACCCAGGAAGTGTTGTCCCTGTTCAGGTGAACTCCGGGAGGAAAAGCAAAGGACACAAGAGACGGGGAAAGGTAACAATAGAACCGCTATCTTGTAGAGGAAGTGCACGAGGAAAGTCCTCCTTATTTATTAACACTGACTATTATGTGTCACGGATGTTAACCAGGGCAAAGGAAATAAAAGACGACATAAGAGGCAGAGACATCGCCCGGTAAATGTCCTTGAAGGGTTCACACTGAGCATGTCCCACTCACACTGGCTTCCACTAACACAGCTGCATATGTGAACAAAGCAGTAGTTGTATTTGTTGGTTTACATTCTATCATTTAACCCTTTCATGGACAGTGGAGAGTTATTTGAAAGCTGTTTTCTCATATATGAATGAATATTAATGTCAAAGTTGCACATCAGTCGTTATAGTGGACGCTAGTGCAGTCCTTCTCAAATAGTGGGCGGACCTCCTTGGTGGGGGGGTGACATGCTTTTTTTGCTGTACCAACATATGATGAAGCGTATGTAGCACTTGGCTTCACTGGAACCATGGTGGGAGACGAGGAAAGACTGGTGTGTTGTTTCCTTTAATGTTAATAAACTTACAATGTTATGTAGAGGTATAATCATAACAATTTTATAGACAAATTATACTATTTATAGTCACAATGGAGAATGGGGGCGCAAAATATTTTCTTCTTCCTTGGGGGGGCATAACAGTAAATATTTGAGAAGCACTGTGCTAGTGTCACAGAATCGTGTATTAAGAGGGTATGGTTGATTGAAACTTTGATTGAAACTTTTATTAGTAGATTGCACAGTTCAGTACATATTCCGTACAATTGACCACTAATGGTAACACCCGAATACGTTTTTCAATTTGTTTAAGTCGGGGTCCACGTAATCAATTCATGGTACAAATATATACTATCAGCATAATACAGTCATCACACAAGTTAATCATCAGAGTATATACATTGAATTATTTACATTATTTACAATCCGGGGGGTGGGATGAGGAGGGTTTGGTTGATATCAGCACTTCAGTCATCAACAATTGCATCATCAGAGAAATGGGCATTGAAACAGTGTAGGTCTGACCTGGCAGGATATGTACAGCGAGCAGAGAACATAGTGAGTTCAGATAGCATAAGAACAAGTATATACATTAGAAATACATTTGATTATTTACATTTGGTTATTTAGAATCCGGTGAGGTGGGATGTGGAAGGGGAGGGTGTTAGTCAAGGGTTGAAGTTGCCTGGAGGTGTTGTTCTAGTGCGGTTTTGAAGGAGGATAGAGATGCAATTTCTTTTACACCTGTTGGGAGTGCATTCCATATTGATGTGGCATAGAAGGAGAATGAGTTTAGACCTTTGTTAGATCGGAATCTGGGTTTAACGTGGTTTGTGGAACTCCCCCTGGTGTTGTGGTTATGGCGGTCATTTACATTAAGGAAGTAGTTTGACATGTACTTCGGTATCAGGGAGGTGTAGCGGATTTTATAGACTAGGCTCAGTGCAAGTTGTTTTACTCTGTCCTCCACCCTAAGCCTGCCCACTTTGGAGAAGTGGGTTGGAGTGAGGTGTGATCTGGGGTGGAGGTATAAAAGTAACCTGACTAGCTTGTTCTGGGATGTTTGGAGTCTAGATTTGAGGGTTTTGGAGGTGCTGGGGTACCAGGAGGTGCATGCGTAATCGAAAAAGGGTTGAATGAGAGTTCCCGCTAGAATCTTCAAGGTGCTTTTGTTGACCAGAGAGGAGATTCTATAGAGAAATCTCGTTCGTTGGTTGACCTTTCTGATTACCTTGGTTGCCATTTTATCACAGGAAAGATTAGCTTCTAGAATGGAACCTAGGTAGGTGACCTAATTGTTCCTGGTGATAACAATGTCACCCGGCCAACTTGGTTTCAGACCGTCTCCTAAATTGTTCAAAAGGCACTGACGTGACGATAGAAATAGGGGCTAGCTGCAGACACTCAAAGTCGCGCCCACAGGGGTGACGACAATGGAAGTGAAACGCGTCTTAAAGATATGCTCACAGTGGCGTTGACAAGATGAGAGTGGACAATTTATTTGTAACGTGAACCAAAATGGCCAATGCATCGCACCATCGTGGTTATTATTTTGGTTGTTGAATTTATTGCTTTTTCAGCTGATTATATTTAACTCTAATTCTAACCAAAATTTATTTTCAGCAGTATTTTTTTTAAATTACTTTCTGATTTCCTCAATACATATAGTCTCTCCAGCTTCACTTCCGTTGTCGTCACCATTGTGGTCACGTCTTTAAGGGGGCGGGGCTTAGACTGGGGCACGACTTAGACTTAGAGTAGATGCGATTTAGGGCCTGATTTATTAAGATCCGAATACCACGCTCTTGACAGCGTATGCAAAAAGATAAAATAGCGTGCAGTGTACTATGAGTGGGCGTGTTGCATGTGATCTACTAACACTGCGTGTGCAATTGAGAAAGTGGTGTAGACCGCTTTATTTAAAGGAGGATTTTGCATGCATTTTATCACAGAGACAATCATTTTCTTCACATTAATGTGAATCTTTAGTCTGTAACACCTTTTCTGATTCGCAATATGGACAACAGAGACATATGCACACTGACACTTTCTGACACTTTTCCTTCACTTTTCTTTCACTTCTGCATTAAGTGCGCGAGGCTGTGGATCGCATCACCAGCGCATTCGTGCATCTGGAATGACTCAAATACAAGAAAATGCATTATGAAATAAGTCTTTTCATGTAGGAGGTATATTATAGTAATATATTTCCTAAATATAAAAAAACAAATGCCATTAAAAAAATGCCAGCAGACACAAAAACGCATCAATTTAATTCATTTTATTCAGCTCCATAAGTCATTCAGCAGCAATAAAATTGCTAATATTTTCATTTCTGACCGTCCACTAAAATGTTGACACACACACACGTAAGATGGAGGATTGTTGTCTGTCCATCGTCTGTCTGTGCAGTGCGAGCCCTGATCCAGCAGCCGTGTGTGGAACTGTCCATCTGACACATGCTAAATAAAATGCCAAATAGTGCTCGCAAAACGCTCATCAGTGTTGATAAATCACATTGCGCATGCTATATAATTATATTTGCATGTTCTCCTCCCAGTATTGCGGGTGTTTTGATAATCAGCACATATTTTGCATATCAATGAAGACAGACAGGCAAAATAGATTGCACGCCTTATTCTGCTCACTTAACAGATGCAATCCACCTTGCACACGTTTAATAGATCCGCTTTTGCGTGTGCTATCAGGTTTTGTACGTGTTTTAGTGGATGCAAACCTGACGGATATAAGTCATGACTGTATAATATAAATAGAGAAGTCAGTACAACTGCAATGCCTTCTCCTGGGCACAGCAGCACACCTCCTTGGTAGCAAACATGGCGCCTGTGGTTAAGTGGGCCATATTCTCTTTATACACAACTCTGGTGTCTGCCACCTATTAGTCACCTGTTTTAGGCACAAAAAAACAAGATTGCTGACAGAAGTGCAGTATGGGACAAATACCTGTCCATTCCCTGAATTCTAGGACACCCTTGAACATTTTTTTTCTGAGTTTGATTTTGTGATTGAGGGAGATTATGTTTAATCATGTGTCCACTAAATTTGACATCATGCATAGCTGGTTATATGTTCACTGCAATTCATACACTAGTATTGTTGTGACTGGGTTGTTTTTGAAAATACTTAAATTAAATTATTTTAATTAAAATTCTGTTTTTATTAGAACTCAGCAAACATTTGTGGGTATTAGTTCTATGTTAATATTTATTATTTTATATATTTTTTTAAAGTTATTTTTGAAGTCAGGAAGCTTTTTGAAGTCAGGAAGTAGAGATGTCCGCTAATATATTATCGGCCAATAAATGCTTTAAAATGTAATATCGGAAATTATCGGTATCGGTTTCAAAAAGTAAAATGTATGACCTTTTAAAACGCTGCTGTGTACACGGACGTAGGGAGAAGTACTGAGCTCCAATAAACCTTAAAGTCACATAAAATCTACGGCTTTTCACACACACAAGCGAATGCAAGGCATACTTGGTCAACAGCCATACAGGTCACACTGAGGGTGACCCTAAAAACAACTTTAACACTGTAGCAAATATGCGCCACACTGTGAACCCACACCAAACAAGAATGACAAACACATTTCGGGAGAACATCCGCACCGTAACACAAAATAAACACAAGAGAACAAATACCCAGAACCCCTTGCAGCACTAACTCTTCCGGAACGCTACAATATACACCCCCCGCTGCCCCCTAGCTCCCCCCCACCTCAACTTCCTCATGCTCTCTCAGGGAGAGCATGTCCCAAATTCCAAGCTGCTGTTTTGAGGCATGTTAAAAAAATAATGCACTTTGTGACTTCAATAATAAATATGGCAGTGCTTGAGTTGATTTATTTTGGAAAACCTTGTTACATTCTTTAATGCATCCAGTGGGGCATCACGACAAAATTAGGCATAATAATGTGTTAATTCCACGACTGTATATATCGGTATCGGTTGATATCGGAATCGGTAATTAAGAGTTGGACAATATCGGAATATCGGATATCGGCAAAAAAGCCATTATCGGACATCTCTATCAGGAAGCGTTCGGTTTTTGCAGTACATTTGCCAATATTGTAATATGTTAACACACTGTTTAAGATCTTTTCAAAACAGTGACCTAAGTAGAAATGGAACAGTTCCAAAATCCACGGTTCGGATCTTGGTGATCATGACGACTCACAGTGTGGTGACTCAGAGTACTAAGCAATTTTTATGTTTACTATTCCATTTAGAAAATAATGATGCCAGACTTATATTAGATACGTTACATGGGCTGTGTGTAGAATGTAGAGCGTACAAACTAGTATGTCCTGGTGTAAAAATGCTTGTGTAAGCATGCTGACAAACAGAACAGGCAGTGAGCCACACCCCTCAACCTCAACCTTCAATCTTTCTCAAGAAAATGTATTAAAAAAACATTGTAATCGATTTTTAACACGGTTTAATAGACAACTGTGAATATTTATTTTTTATTTGTTATTTCTTTGTTTTCATTATGACAAGTAAGACTTGTTAAAAACAATTTAAGTACTTTTTTCATGCCTAAAGAGTTAAAAAAAAAAATCCAAGGTACTGTAGGTGATCAGAATTCATCCATGAAAGGGTTACATTTGACTATGTATTTTATATATATACATTTTTTTCACTTTGACTATTTATTGTATCCTTTTGAAAATGTATTTTCCTAAACACACTTCCACATCCCCGTCTTTAAATGAACAACAAAAGGGACATTTTTTTGTAAACAGTAAAGGTTTTAATGCATGTGATTCGTCATTTTGTGCTTCAGTATGAATGTGCTCCCTGGCTGTCATGTGGCATTGTTGTCTCTTTGGCATTAATATGATCAACCACCATGATATCCCCCTTCATTTATGCCCGTTGTATTCCCGGATCTCCAGACAAGCGAAGAGCCGGAACAGGAGGAAGAGGACATTTACGATGGCGAAGATTACGACCAAGAGGAGGAGGTAGGTGACTCATTGGCGCACTGTTAGAAACATCAAGTTGCACATGATGCCTGATGACGTACAGTAGACGCCTTCTTGTTAACCGGCCTGTCAAACACACAATCGTTTCTTTAATCACAGTGTCTCTCTCTTAGGAGCAACATTAATTATACACCTACCTCCTCAATTATTAATTAGGAACTAATCAAGTTGTCTTTGCAGCCCACCACTAAAAGGTTATCTTATCAGGTGCTTCCTGGAAGGCACAACAGATGAGTTTGTGTATTGTGGCAGCCCTTTCATACCAAATTAGGTGCTGTCACCTGCATGAGTTTGGTGAAGATCATTTTGCTCCCTGATAGAACAGTAGTCGCGACAGCTGAGCTTTTTTGCCCTGCCTATATTAGCATGTTTATTTATTTCCTCTTTTGATGCCACAAAAGGATGAAGGGTCACGGCCAACTCCTCCGCTCAGCACACAAGGAGCAGACAAGGTGGAGTTTTCATTTTATTAACACACACACACACACACACACACACACGCACGCACACACACACACACACACACATAGAGATGGGTACTGAACTCGGTACTTTTATAGATAGCGTCCACATTTTATGGGTGACAATAGACGTATAATCAAATGCTAACATATTTCCAGACCTCTGTTGCAGCTCGTCGTCCTGCAGACTCGGCACCGGCTCAAACACTTGGCGGGCAAATGAGCATATTTGTAGTGGACTGCCTCTGGGTCATGTTGTAATTTTCTATGTAAACAGCCTGATCGGGTGCGCTCAAAAGTAAAGCTCCACTTTTTAAAATGTGTTAGCTCGATGCTAAGTTATATTGGATATGCCATATACATGCTACTGATTAGCATTAGCAATGTTACATGTTGATTTTAACACCTCCAAATTGGTTAATGAAAACTACAGTGAAGTGGCAAGTTACAAAAAGCAGCTGGTGTGAAATAAGTACAATACTTATAGTATTAACGCTTTGTTGCACTCAACAAAAGACCAAACTGGCACATGCAATTTAATGGCAAAGACTACTTCCTGACTGCAGCAACACACCTAGGACAAACTTAAGTAAATGCGTACTTGCAAATTAAACTAAGAAGTTTAAGAAAACAAACTATAACAACTAAACAGCACAGTTATATTTATCAGCTCACTGGTAAATGTCAAATAATATTTATATTTTTACTTTATTCAAGAGGGACAAGTGGTAGAAAATGGATGGATGGATAAACTATTACAATTTTACAAAATGTACATCTATTACCACATACAGAAGTACCAAAGATTTGTGCCGTGAGTACCGGTATAAATTCCCTGCATTGGTTCAAAGGTGAAAGGTACCCATCCCTACACACACAGACACACACACACACACACACACACACACACACACTCACACACACACACACACACACACACACACACACACACATACACACACACACACACACACACACACATACACACACACACACACAGACACACACACACACACACACACACACACACACACACACACACACACACACACTGTGGTGCATGCGCATGAATGCATGTCTTGTTATGCAAAGCTCTTGCAAAAAACTTTCTTCATTTTTTTCTAACATTGTAAAATGTTCACCAGTGCAACAACGTTAAAGCATGAATGACTTATAGTAGCTTGCCTAAGTGAGAACAAGCAGTCTACAGTCCAAAGTTACATGAAATAGATTATCTCTCACTCTATTTTTATTTTTGTCCACCCCCCTACCCTTGTGACAGGAGCTCCCATAATTACAGGCTAGAATAGAGTTGTACTCGACATGGACAATGTATATAAAGTGAAGTGTTTCACTGGTGAGACGTCACATTCTTCAAGCTATTTGAAAACATTGCTTTTTACATGAACACATAATTGGCTCTACTTTTTATTTATTGAAACATTATGCTATACAGAACCTTTTCCCATTGTAAACTACTTGTTGAGTGTCACTGGTGAACATTTTCATTGTTAAAAATGTTCAGTAAAAAGAAATGTGTAAAAAAAAATAACCACGTTTCCAAATCTCTGGCTTCTACTTTCGCTTGCAGAGGTTACACAGTTAAAAGTTTTAGTCCCTCCAGAATTTCGCTTTTTTTGTGATTGCTGCTTAAAATACCTGAATTTGCAGCAGCTTTTTTAGGAAGTTGCGGCATAATTTGCAGTGTTTTACAGGCCTACTGAAATGATTTTATTTATTTAAACGGGGATAGCAGATCCATTCTATGTGTCATACTTGATCATTTCGCGATATTGCCATATTTTTGCTGAAAGGATTTAGTATAGAACAACGACGATAAAGTTCGCAACTTTTGATATCTGATAAAAAAAAAAGCCTTGCCCCTACCTGAAGTAGCGTGACGTAGTCAGTTGATCGCCTCCTCATATTTTCCTATTGTTTTCAATGCAGCGAGAGCGATTCGGACCGAGAAAGCGACGATTACCCCATTAATTTGAGCGAGGATGAAAGATTTGTGGATGAGGTACGTTAGAGTGACGGACTAGAATGCAGTGCAAGACATATCTTTTTTCGCTCTGACCGTAACTTAGGTACAAGCTGGCTCATTGGATTGCACACTCTCTCCTTTTTCTATTGTGGATCACGGATTTGTATTTTAAACCACCTCGGATACTATATCCTCTTGAAAATGAGAGTCGAGAACGCGAAATGGACATTCACAGTTACATTTATCTCCACGACAATACATCGACGAAACACTTTAGCCACGGAGCTAACGTGATAGCATCGTGCTTAACTGCATATAGAAACAAAATAAATAAATCCCTGACTGGAAGGATAGACAGAAGATCAACAATACTATTAAACCAGGGACATGTAAATACACGGTTAATGCTTTCCAGCTTGGCGAAGGTTAACAATGCTGTTGCTAACGACGCCATTGAAGCTAACTTAGCTAGGGAGCTAACGTGATAGCATCAGGCTCAAATGCAGATAGAAACAAAATACATAAACCCCTGACTGGAAGGATAGACAGAAAATCAACAATACTATTAAACCATGAACATGTAAATACACGGTTAATGCTTTCCAGCTTGGCGAAGCTTAAAAATGCTGTTGCTAACGACACCATTGAAGCTAACTTAGTATAACGGGACCTCATAGAGCTATGATGAAAACATTAGCGCTCCACCTACGCCAGCCAGCTCTCATCTGCTCATCAACACCCGTGCTCACCTGCGTTCCAGCGATCGACGGAAGGACGAAGGACTTCAACACGATCATCCGTGCGGTCGGTGGCTAGCGTCGGCTAGCGTGTCTGCTATCTGAGTCAAAGTCTTCCTGGTTGTGTTGCTACAGCCAGCCGCTAATACACCGATCCCACCTCCAACTTTCTTCTTTGCAGTCTCCATTGTTCATTAAACACATTGCAAAAGATTCACCAACACAGATGTCCAGAATACTGTGGAATTATGAGATGAAAACAGAGCTATTTTGTATTGGATTCAATGGGGTACCGATACTTATGTTTCACTGGCTACGTCACGCGCATACGTCATCATCCAAAGACGTTTTCAACCGGAAGTTTAGCGGGAAATTTAAAATTGCACTTTATAAGTTAACCCGGCCGTATTGGCATGTGTGGCAATGTTAATATTTCATCATTGATATATAAACTATCAGACTGCGCGGTCGGTAGTAGTGGGTTTCAGTAGGCCTTTAAAATACCTGAATTTGCAGCAGCTTTTTTAGGAAGTTGCGGCATAATTTGCAGTGTTTTGAGGCAAACATTTTTCATCAACATTGAATCCATTTAGGAGTTTATGAATTTGCATCAATGTTTTTTGTAAATGTTCCTTGTAACCTCAACCTCAAAAAGCACAGAATATCAACAAAAATTTAAAAACAAATACTGGATTGATGTTTTACTCATTTTATACCGCACAGATTTATAAGTAAACTCTCGATGGCAGTAAAAGCACGTACTTATAGTAATACAAAAATATTATATAAAGAAACACCAAATGTTTCCATTGGTGTCTGCAACTTGTGGAGCAGAAACTCCTAATATTTTTTTTTACCCTTGAAAAGTGTTTGTCCATCTTAAACATTTATGTTCCAACACATTCACCCCCACACGTTAAGACCATTTGTGAACTGTTGAGAGCAATATATAGTGCTAATTTTGTTCTGTCGTGGCGATCCCAAGATGCAGAGGCAGAAACCAGCAAACAATAAATCTGCCTCTTTATTGTTGAGGGGGGAAAAAACAACACTGAAGACAACAAAAGGCGATGGTGGCAAAAAAAAAAAAGAACTAGCACACAATGAAAAATAGAAAAACAAAAACAGAAACGAAAGACGCTCGGCAAGGCTAGAAAAAATACTGGGCAGACCTGAAAGCCGGAGGGCAAAACAGAGCAGGCACAAGGGAGGACTCAACCTTGTCGGAACACCGAGAGCACAGCATGTCATCAGTAGGCAAGGATCCGATTACTGCGAGCTGAAATCACTCAACGAGTGCTCCCACTAATTGGGATCTCACTGTGAGCAGAGAGAAACAGAAGCAAAACAAACACAGAGACATGACAATGCAACACTTTTTTGTTAGTCATCACACATCAACATCTTTAACATGTAAATGCCACCTCTGTGCTAGGTCAAATAAAACGCTCCTAATGGCCTTACCCATGTTAAATAACTGTGAAATAGTTATACAGATTTAAAAAAGTCAACTTGGAAATGAGTATGACGGTCTGTTGCTAAATGTTTATATACTACCTAGAAGGGTTAGTGCTATTGACAGGAACAGAAAGAAGGTCTGAGCTGTGTGACAATTTTGATCAATAAAAAGTTAATATATTGGTGTACACAAGAAACAAACATAAGTTTTGATAAGACCAAGGGTACCCAAACTACGGCCCGCGAGCGTCCAAAATCCGGCCCGCGGGAAGTCCTAAATCATATTGTCTAAAAATGCATTTTCCCATCCATAACATGACATCATCGCACTCAGAATATACTGTATATATATATATATATTTTTTTTTAATTTATATATATATATATATATATATATATATATATATATATATATATATATATATTATTATTATTTTTTTTTTTTTTTTATTATAAAAAAAGAGTTACAAGTGGGGCCCCATGCTGACATATGCTCAACTCATCATGCTTAATTTATTACAGCATTTGGGAAGCCTGGAGTTGATTTTTATTATGTAAATGTTATATTTTTATCAACATGTGACAGCAGGGACCCTGCCATTCAGAACTAGGCTGCTACATTACTAATGATTAATGTAACTATAGCTGAAAAAATAGTACAATAGCAATAAGAGAGACTATTCATCCCTGAACACCATGGAGTTCATGTAGGCTTTATGATGCAGTTACATTATTATATCAACTATCAGAGACAGCTTCAGGAAACTGTTCTTTTAACATAATGTCCTTTTTTGCTGCTTCAACACAGCTCAATCAACACAGAAAAAGGTAAAGTGAAATAACTTAGTTGTTAACTGTAGCTGTAGGTCAATAATGCTTGTCTTTCTCTTAGACAGACAGGGCTTTGCTGTCCGTAACACACACACACACACACACGTACACACACCGCAAAATGAGCTAACGTTTCGCTAAAAGCTAATTAGCCTTCACCTCAAGGACTGCGAGCGAGCTGAGCTGCCGCTTATGTTTCTAGAACGTCAACGGGCTCATAGTGATGTTACTAGTAGTTGACTGGGAGGTGTTTATTACAATTATGCTTACCTGCTAAACACCTTTCTGCTCACCAGACCGCAGGAGCACTGACTACATGCGCTCTGAATGCGCACTGCTGATTGGCTGTTACATGCGCTCTGAATACGCACTGCTGATTGGCTGTTACATGCGCTCTGAATACGCACTGCTGATTGGCTGTTACATGCGTCCTGAATACGCACTGCTGATTGGCTGTTACATGCGCCCTGAATACGCACTGCTGATTGGCTGTTACCGCTCCGCGTGTAACCAATCAGATGGTTCTGTGGGTGGGACAATGTTGGGTGCTGCAGAGACGTACTGACAGAGGCAGAGGCAGAACTAAGCGGAGCAGCTTGTTAAGACATTAGTTTAGGCGGTGGCTCTTTGTTGTTAAGGCGACCGCCTTAACAACAAAGCGCTGCGGGAAACCCTGTATATATATATATATATATATATATATATATATATATATATATAAACACAGCCCGGCCCCCGGCCAAATTCTTTTAACTCAATGCGGCCCCCGAGTCAAAAAAAATTGGGAACCCCTGGATTAGACAGTGGACGTGTGCGTCTGAGCACCGCACAGATAAAAACTTGATTGGCCAAAATGACGTTGATTAGCCAAAATGTGCGGAAAAGTTGCGGGCATTGGACAAGTTTGTGAGGCCGTGCATAATTTGTGGGGATTGGGTGAATTGGCGCCATTGCGATAACGTGAATTCCTGGAGGGACCGATAATTACAGCATAGAACTGTGCTCATAAGCATGATGGGCACATGGCAGGTACCTGCATCCCAATTGAGGGTGAAGAGGAGCCCACCCTGGCCTGACTCCATGGTGAGTGTCAACATCCGCCACATGATGGCGCTGCCATTTGCCAGCGGACAACACGCTTGAGTGACTTGCTCTGTGATTTAGACAGATTTAAGAATCAACACAAGAGGAGGGAGGCGGCGACACGTTGACATGGAGGAGGAAGAGCGTCCAGTTGAAGATGATTATAAAGGAGTGGGCCCTGGGCCTGATGAGGAGGAGGAGGAGGTGTCAAGTGGGGACTGGGGTACACAGGAGGAAGATGTAGACCGAGAGGGGGATGAAGAGGAGGGTGACGTGGAGAGACAGGACCAGTGGGAGAGGAGGAATGGGGAGGAAGATCTCGGACAGCCTTACCCCCCTGAGTATTCACACCTGAAGGTAAGGCCGCACTTTCTGTCATAATAGTATGACTTCAAAATATTTATTTTGCTCATGTATACATTTCCTGATTCAAAAGGGGCATCCAGGGGAGGAGGGAAAACAAGGTTCAAAGGTAAGTCATGGCAATACCTATTTACATTGCTCTTGTCTGCACAATCTGGATCCAATGTGGTTTGTAAGCTTGCATACAATACAGATTCTCTTCAGATCTGAATGCTGAAACTCATGCGTCGTCTCAGGGGCTTCAACAGTTAAATGCATCATTACCACTGTCGCAAGAGTTTGGTTCATGAATGCCAAGTCCGCTAAAATAAAAGGAAACTTTCCCTGCACACATTACCCATGTTGCATCAGTGCGTGACATCACTGGCCTGACTTTTTTTAAGCATCCTTTGCTCACCAGATTAAAAAGCACACACGAGTAATTCCCATTGTGAAACAGCACAGACAAGTCTTTTCCTCTTTTTTTAATCTGACATTTTTATCAATCAATCAATCAATCAATGTTTATTTATATAGCCCTAAATCACAAGTGTCTCAAAGGGCTGTACAAGCCACAACGACATCCTCGGTACAGAGCCCACATACGGGCAAGGAAAACTCACCCCAGTGGGACGTCAATGTGAATGACTATGACAAACCTTGGAGAGGACCGCATATGTGGGTAACCCCCCCCCCCCTCTAGGGGAGACCGAAAGCAATGGATGTCGAGTGGGTCTGACATAATATTGTAAAAGTCCAACACATCAGCGAAAGTCCAGTCCGTAGTGGGGCCAGCAGGAACCATCCCGAGTGGAGACGGGTCAGCAGCGTAGAGATGTCCCCATCTGATGGACAGGCTAGCGGTCCACCCCGGGTTGGGAGCAGAGTAGAAAAGAAAAGAAAAGAAACGGCAGATCAACTGGTCTAAAAAGGGAGTCTATTTAAAGGCTAGAGTATACAAATGAGTTTTAAGATGAGACTTAAATGCTTCTACTGAGGTAGCATCTCTAACTTTTACCGGGAGGGCATTCCATAGTATTGGAGCCCGAATAGAAAACGCTCTATAGCGCGCAGACTTTTTTTTGGCTCTGGGAATCACTAATAAGCCGGAGTTCTTTGAACGCAGATTTCTTGCCGGGACATATGGTACAATACAATCGGCAAGATAGGCTGGAGCTTGACCGTGTAGTATTTTATACGTAAGTTGTAAAACCTTAAAGTCGCATCTTAGGTGCACAGGAAGCCAGTGCAGGTGAGCCAGTATAGGCGTAATATGATCAAACTTTCTTGTTTTTGTCAAAAGTCTAGCAGCCGCATTTTGTACCATCTGTAATCTTTTAATGGTAGACATAGGGAGGCCCGAAAACAAAACGTTACAGTAATCGAGACGAGATGTAACGAACGCATGGATAATGATCTCAGCATCGCTTGTGGACAAAATGGAACGAATTTTAGCGATATTACGGAGATGAAAGAAGGGCGTTTTAGTAACACTCTTAATGTGTGACTCAAACGAGAGAGTTGGGTCAAAGATAATACCCAGATTCTTTACCGAGTCGCCTTGTTTAATTGTTTGGTTGTCAAATGTTAAGGTGGTATTATTAAATAGATGTCGGTGTTGAGCAGGACCGATAATCAGCATTTCCGTTTTCTTAGCGTTGAGTTGCAAAAAGTTAGTGGACATCCATTGTTTAATTTCATTAAGACACGCCTCCAGCTGACTACAATCCGGCATGTTGGTCAGCTTTAGGGGCATGTAGAGTTGGGTGTCATCAGCATAACAGTGAAAGCTAACACCGTATTTGCGTATTTATCTCTCATTCGATGCCAATCACCGTTCAACTGAATCGGTGCCATTTGTTTGTCAAACTCAAAACTTTTTAAACTCTAAATCTGATGATACTAGGGCTGCTAAAGTTCACAAAAATATTGCATTAATCATATATAAATACAGCATAATCGCATAATTTATTTCTTTACGTTAACCACAGGTTACCTGAAAGGTATGTGTTGGTATTGGGTCAGTGATCAGGTCAATGCATTTATAAGTGCAAGCATGAGTGAGGAGCACTGGTGTGCTTGGCCGCTTCCAAATGCATCCAAAAATACATATTTGCAGTGATTCATTCTCTTGTCATAAATGCACAACAGGTTTGAAACAAATAAGTTAAAAAAGCAAATCACCTTTTTGAGGCAGCCGCTAGCAAGAGTGCTACTAGTACATGGACAACAAGAAGTAAACATGAGCTATCAAGGAAAGTACCACCAAAAAGTGATTGTGATTAATAGGAGTGCCGGAAAAAAAATCGATTCACATCCGAACCGTGATTCTTATTTGAAACGATTCTGAATCGATTCAAACGTGTTACATTTTTTAGGCCTTGCTTACTTGCTGCACGTATAGGTAGGTAGGTAGGTCTTTATAGTCATTGCACAAGTACAACGAAACTTTGTTTTCAGCACAAACCCGTTCAAGATTAGACAAACAAACAGTGTACAGGGTTACAGAACAGGAACACTAATGGGCGCCCCGCAAAAGATGGGAAAAAGGTAAACGCTGGGGAAGGATGAGTAAAAAAAATACAATCTAGATTGGGCTCCTCAAGGAGCCCAGTCTGGAGTGGGAAAAAACCTCCATAGCAAAGCACATATACATATTACAACATGTATCTCGAGACTAGCAACAGAGGGGAGGGAGTGGGGGCTACGGTGGCAGGCTGCAGCTATTCAGGCGCTGCCCATCCGTCCATCGCCCCTAAGGGATTCGCGTCAAGGGCATTGGATGGGGGGTGGGGTATGTGTGTGTGGCGTATATTTTTTGTGGATGCATGTGTGTGTGTGTGTTTGCCTGCCATGTGTCTCTGTTCCGCGGCCTTGGTGTCGTGCAGTCGCTAGTCAGTCCAAAGTTAACAACAACAGGTGCATGTCCATGAGAGACAAGAGGGAGTTTGTTGTGTCTTCAACGCACTGTCCTTCGGGAGAGTCTAGAAGTCAGGGAAACAATCCAAGTTAGAATGTTTTGTATGCGAGTGAAAATACAATTTGCTTTTCAGTCTAAATTGTCTATGACTGGTCCTCAAAATTCATCCTGCGGGGCAGACAGTCCGATGTGATCTAAATCACAAAGTGTCCACAGTTCTTCCCGCATCCTCCAATCATTTGTGGCAGTTTTGGGGTACTTTGAAGACTGCCAGCCACTTCAAATTTGTCGACAAACCAGAGCAACGCTTACTCCAATCAGCAGATGTCCTGTTGTCATTATTCCGAACAGGTAGATATCTTCACGTCCTCGACTGAAAGGGTTGCCAGGCACGTGGCACTCCTTCTCCCAAGAGTCTGTCGTGTGTCCAGCAACAACCGCTCTGTCACAACAAGCTGGTTCCCCCATCTTGTCAATTTCATTGAGGCCAGTTAAATAGTTCCAATGTTTAGATTTGGAGAGCAGTGCAAAAAGAGGCCACAAGAAAGTTAAGACAAGACAAGACAAGACAAAGAAGCAAGCAGGAGAGATAAGGGAGAGGAAAGGGGAGCGTCCGCCCTCGATGAGTGCCAGTGAGAAAAAATATACGTCAGCCAGGAGGAGGTTTTGTAACCTCAAGAATCTGAATCAAATGGAATTAGAATTTATTGTTTTATTCACATCCGTAGTGATTAATCCCAATTAATAGAAAATCAAAATGTGATTAATGCATACTTGCCAACCCTCCCGTTTTTAGCGGGAGAATCCCGTTATTCAGCGCCTCTCCCGACAACCTCCCGGCAGAGATTTTCTCCCGACAAACTCCCGGTATTCAGCCGCAGCTGGAGGCCACGCCCCCTCCAGCTCAATGCGGACCCGAGTGGGGACAGCCGTTCTCACATCCGCTTTCCCAGCAGCTTGCCTGCCCAATGACGTCATAACATCGTAGAGTGCACAACAAGGAGAGAGAGTTCTTGGTTTCTTATGTGGGTTTATTGTTAGGCAGTTTCATTAACGTCCTCCCAGCGCGGTAACAACACACAACAACAGCAGTCACGTTTAGTCTATCGTAAAGCAGTTCGTCTGCCGTAAACAGCAATGTTGTGACACTCTTAAACAGGACAATACTGCCACCTACTGGATAGCCTGCAGAACACTGAAATTCAAGTATGTCTTTTATTTATATGTATAATAAAATAAAAAATAAAATAAAAATAAAATATATATATATATATATATATACATATATATATATATAGCTAGAATTCACTGAAAGTCAAGTATTTCATATATATATATATATGAAATACTTGATTTGGTGAATTCTAGCTGTAAATATACTCTCCTCTTAACCACGCCCTTAGCCACGCCCCAACCACGCCCCCACCCCAAACACGCCCCCCCACCTCCCGATATTGGAGGTCTCAAGGTTGGCAAGTATGGATTAATGTGATATTGAAATTAATCATTTGACAGCTGTAGATAATGCACATGTTGAACTACTTAAATAAATAAACTATATAAATACATGAACTACAGAAATCATGTACAGTAAACCATCGTTTATCGCTGTCAATTGGGTTCTGGGTCTGTTTGTGGTTAATCCGCAAAGCAGCAATTATAAATTAGATTTTTTCATAACTAAAGCATAACAAACCTCGACAATTCTTCTTTTTTTTTTACATTATGAGAGATTTAGATATGAAATAATAATAATAGGCATCCGTGACTGAATGCCTAATGAGGCTGAGGCAATCAGTGGCCACCATACTCAACAGTGTGCTCTGATTGGTTTGGTCTCATCTACTCGCCAATACTACTGTGGTATTGATATTTTTACTTAATTTAGCCATTTTTGTGCTCGAAAAAGTTCAATTTAGGCCGAAAATACAAAGAAAAGGCTTTAAAAAAGAAAAAAGAAAAAAAAAGCAATTTAGTGAATCCGCAAACGACTATTATTCGAGACACTTTTGCCTTGTAAAAAAATATTTTGCAGTTAATTGTATCCTGCATGTATACATTTTATTCCCTAGGGATGCAAATGGCACCGATTGTTGGTGTTCTCCAACTCTGATATGTGCTATTTTTCTGCAGGGGGACATTGGCGAAAAAGGGCAAAAGGTATTTGTTTATATTTATAAATGTTCATACAGTTATGACATCAATGTTATGATAAAGTTAAAGGCAGTTTTCAATGTGTCCAGGGAGAGCCAGGCATCGGCCACCGAGGGCCTGAGGGCCAAGCTGGTCTGCCCGGCAACAAGGTGACGCAGGAACAAATGATCAAAACTCAATCACTTTAAAGTTGATTGACTTTGCTTCTCGTTAATATTTCAATTGGGGGAATTTAATTGGCCCACTGACTCATTGAAGGTTGTTTATGTGCACATGAACCCATAAAGGTTTAATTGAAAAGCAATTATTCCAAAGAAGCAGCGGTCCTGAATCACATTCTGTTTCTGAAAAATATACAATAATAACAGGAAAGTTGATGAATTTCACATTGAATGTGAGTTTTTCATAAGCAATTAAACTAATGCAATTCTCTGCACTGACTTCCATCAAACCCTCAGGGGGAACCAGGGGAGATGGGGCCGCCTGGTGCTCAGGGCATCCAGGGCATCCGCGGTAGCCCCGGGATTCAGGGTCTCCCGGGCATTAAAGGCCCACCAGGGGACCCCGGAGAGCCAGGCAGAGAAGTACTGAGACATAAAGTTGCTCACAGAAGCTTGGACGCTTTGAAAGTGAAAGTGGAATGTTTGTTGTCTATGCAGGGGGAGCGAGGCAGACGGGGGAAAAACGGGGTGCCGGGAGCCCCTGGACTTACAGGAGCAGTAGGACCTGACGTAATTAATACACATTTATATTATTGTGTTGTTTTTATTAGGGGTCCCCCATACAATTTTTTTTACTTCCGATACAACACTGATATTGGAGCCTTGAGTATTCAGCAGGAATCATACATACTTTTATCATTTTGTAGTGTGGACTGTTAGAAAAAGTTTGATCAAGTGAAATTACACAAACAGAATAATGCAGTCTTTAAATTAAAGTGGATTGTGTAGCTGCTAGACTATAGCCTACTATGTTTACCTTTTGTAAAGGACTTGACTAAAAAAGAAAAAAAGACCAACTTTGTGTGCTTATTTGAGGACATTTAGATGTTAACTGGCTGTCCAGCTTTGCACAAGTAAACACGCTGCAGCACTGCTTGTATCGCACATTATATCTCACATTTTACATGCAAGCAGATATAATCCTATACTTTTTTTTTGATGATGGACCGACATCCGATATCAATATCGGATCAGGACACCTCAAGTGTTGGTATTCCCGGTATTGTTTAACACACTTAATAAGTGTCAGACTGAGATTTTTGATATTTAGATTATTTTTAAGCTTATGTAGGATCTTTGACTAAATTCGATCATGCTTTATTTCAGGGGCCTCCTGGCATGGCTGGGGTAAAAGGAGAGAAGGTAAATGCACACTAAATAAACACTTATATGCTGTAATATCTTCAAACATTATGATATATTTATTGGAAAAATACTAAAAAAAATCTCTTAAGGGTGACAGTGTTATTGGAGAGCCAGGACCTCAGGGTTTGACTGGCTTCCCTGGAAAAAAGGTGTTTAACAAAGAAATATAATATCCCACTGCTTTTAGTCCATGCTAAAATATTTTAAGTTTTTTCTTTTCCATTTATGCTGACTCATGGACTCTATTTCAGGGTGGCTCGGGCTCCCCAGGTGTGTCGGGGGCTCCAGGAAACATAGTAAGCATTTTGTTTCACACTTTAAAATGATTTACATGTAGAAGAGTTTACATTATTTTCTCTGTTTTAGGGTCTTAAGGGCATGAGTGGCTACAAAGGTGCAAAGGTGAGATGTTGTGTTTCTTCTGACTAAGCGTGACAATGATCTATGTTTTTTTTACGTGTAACTTCAGGGAGAAAGCGGCTTGCCAGGAGTCAGAGGAGAGCGGGTACGTCTGTTTCGTTAGCTACAAGCTATATTAGCCTGTAACCGCCTGATCCATGGCTTACAGGGGAGTGCGCTTCAAATACAAGGACCTCGTGGGTTCAAAGGGGCCAAAGGAGACGCGGTGAGAACTTGGAGTCCCTCCGTCCGTGTCAGACCTGATTGAACCGTTTGGTTTGTTACAGGGTGAAAGAGGCTCTGCGGGTTTTGATGGCGATAAAGGAGAGAAGGGCGAGGATGGGCCCCCTGGAGTCAAGGTAGTGTTACAGCCAGTCGGGATGTGAATCTTACAACAATTCGGGATTCAGTTTGATTCCGACTGACTATTCGATTCAGAATTAATTCTCAATTCAAACTAATTCTCACAATATATTATTCCGTATATAAATAATAAAATGACATTTACAAAACAGGTTACAAAAACTCATCTTGGCTGCTGACGTATGATATGATATGATATGATGGTCTAACGCAGGGCAGCACGGTGGTGCTGGGGTTAGTGCATGTGCCTCACAATACGAAGGTCCTGGGTTCGATCCCCAGGCTTGGGGTCTTTCTGTGTCTTTCCTCCAAAGACATGCACCTGGGGATAGGCTGATTAGATACACTAAATGGGCCCTAGTGTGTGAATGTGAGAGTGAATGTTGTCTGTCTATCTGTGTTGGCCCTGCGGTGAGGTGGTGACTTGTCCAGGGTGTACCCCGCCTACCGCCTGAATGCAGCTGAGATAGGCTCCAGCCCCCCTCCCGCAATCCCGAAAGGGACAAGCGGTAGAAAATGGATGTGTGATATGATATGATGGAATGTTTATATGTGTAGTGTCTCAGCAAGAGATGGCCAAAACAATTGCTTCTTGAAAATTTTGAATCGATTCAGAATCGTAATAAATAAGAACCACGATTTGGCTGTGAGTCATTTTTTTACAGCGGTATTTATATAGCCCTTAATCACAAGTGTCTCAAAGGGCTGCACAAGCCACAACGACATCCTCGGCTCAGATCCCACATCAGGGCAAGAAAAAGCTCAACCCAATGGGATCCAATGAGAAACCGTGCGGTACCAGTGCAATGGATGTCGAGTGGATGTAATAATAATACTAATAATGGATTAGATTTATATAGCGCTTTTCTAGACCCTCAAAGCGCTTCACGGAGAAGTGAGAACCTATCATTCATTTTTACAACTTATTCATTCTCCGGTGTGAGCGGCACCGGGGGCAAGGGTGAAGTGTCCTGCCCAAGGACACAATGTCAGCGATTTTGGATGGTGAGAGTTGGGGAGCGAACCTGCAACCCTCAGGTTTCTGGCACGGCCGCTCTACCCACTACGCCATGCCGCCCAAAGTAGTTAATATTGTGAGAGTCCAGTCCATAGTGGGGCCAGCAGGGGATCATCTTGAGTGGCGACAAGTCAGCAGCGCAGAAACGTCATCAGCTGATGCACATATGAGTGGTACACCCCGGGACCCGACTTTGAACAGCTAGCCCTTCATCTGTGGTCATCTAATAACCTTTCCACGCAGGAGAGGGGGGGTAGAGCAGAAAAGAGACGGCAGATCAACTCGTCTAAAAGGGGGGTCTATTTACAGGCTAGAGTATACAAAAATGAGTTTTAAGATGGGACTTAAATGCTTCTACTGAGGTAGCATCTCTAACTGTTACCAGGAGGGCATTCCAGAGTACTGGAGCCCGAATAGAAAACGCTATTTAGCCCGCAGACTGTTTTAGGGCTCCAGGAATCACAAATAAGCCGGAGTTCTTCGAACGCAGATTTGTTGCTGGGACATATGGTACAATACAATCAGCAAGATATGATGGAGCTAGACCGTTTAGTATTTTATACGTAAGTAGTAAAACCTTAAAGTCGCATCTTAAGTGCACAGGAAGCCAGTGCAGGTGAGCCAGTATAGGCGTATAATGATCAAACTTTCTTGTTCTTGTCAAAAGTCTAGGAAGTTTTAGGAATGGTTGAAAGGACAGTGTTGTATGTGGAAGACAGGTGGTGTCGGAGACCACCTCATTTGTTCAGGGATGGTTTTTCAACCTTGACGGCTTCCCTCACTTGTCTTTCGAACCGTCCGTCCTCCTTGTCCAGATTCGGACCGAGAAAGCAACGATTACCCCATTCATTTGAGCCAGGATGAAAGATTTGTGGATGAGGAACGTGAGAGTGAAGGACTAGAGTGCAGTGCAGGACGCATCTTTTTTCGCTCTGACCGTAACTTAGGTACAAGCTGGCTCATTGGATTCCACACTCTCTCCTTTTTCTATTGTGGATCAAGGATTTGTATTTTAAACCACCTCGGATACTATATCCTCTTGAAAATGAGAGTCGAGAACGCGAAATGGACATTCACAGTGACTTTTATCTCCACGACAATATATCTGCGAAGCACTTTAGCTACGGAGCTAACGTGATAGCATCTGGCTTAACTGCAGATAGAAACAAAAGAAATAAACCCCTGACTGGAAGGATAGACAGAGAATCTACAATACTATTAAACCATGGACCTGTAACTACACGGTTAATGCTTTCCAGCCTGGCGAAGCTTCACAATGCTGTTGCTAACGACGCCATTGAAGCTAACTTAGCAACGGGACCTCACAGAGCTATGCTAAAAACATTAGCTATCCACCTACGCCAGCCAGCCCTCATCTGCTCATCAACACCCGTGCTCACCTGCGTTCCAGCGATCGACGGAGCGACGAAGGACTTCACCCGATCATCAATGCGGTCGGCGGCTAGCGTCGGATAGCGCGTCTGCTATCCAAGTCAAAGTCCTCCTGGTTGTGTTGCTGCAGCCAGCCGCTAATACACCGATCCCACCTAAAGATTTCTTCTTTGCAGTCTTCATTGTTCATTAAACAAATTGCAAAAGATTCACCAACACAGATGTCCAGAATACTGTGGAATTTTGCGATGAAAACCAAGCTTTTTGTATTGGATACAATGTGTCCCAATACTTCCGTTTCAACGATTGACGTCACGCGCATACGTCATCACACCTAGACGTTTTCAACCGGAAGTTTAGCGGAAATTTAAAATTGCACTTTATAAGTTAACCCGGCCGTATCGGCATGTGTTGCAATGTTAAGATTTCATCATTGATATATAAACTATCAGACTGCGTGGTCGGTAGTAGTGGGTTTCAGTAGGCCTTTAAGTGTGCGTACTGAAAAATCAGAAAGCAGTACCTCTAAATAAGCAGAGTTGTAAATATTCAACTTCACCACTAGATAAATCCCTTTCTACACAAATGATCAATTGTCGTTGCATTTGAATTGTTCCTAGGGCTTGAAGGGAGATGCTGGTTTTAAGGGCATGATGGGACGTTTTGGACCTCGAGGACCAGTCGGCCAGAAGGTCTGGTGACTTTTGTCACTAACTCTTACATGGTTTCTCATAAAAATTGCGTTGATTTCCTACAGGGAGATCCAGGAGAAGCAGGCATCAATGGAGTCATGGTAAATACGTACAGTACTGTACGTGACCTAAATTATACTACTATTTAATATAATTATGTTACTTTAAGGGTCACAGCGGAGGCAATGGAGTGAATGGGACCAAAGGGGACAAAGGAGACACAGGGCTGCAAGGCCTGAGGGGTCATCAGGTACTTTTATGCTCCTCAAGTCTTTACATCATCATGCATATTTCACTTCTGGTTTCTCAGGGGGATGCAGGAGACGTAGGATCACCAGGAGATAAAGGCGTGAAGGGAGACAAGGGATTCCGGGGCTTCCCGGGACGGACTGGGAGTCCTGGCAGAAATGGTGACAAGGTTTGTAACTCAGCCACGTTTCAATTCGTCACGAATGCTGTGTGACCATTATCTCTGCTGAACAGGGGGATGGAGGGACACCTGGCACCCCCGGCATACCTGGCCTGAATGGACTGCCTGGACGGAAGGTAGAGCATGTTGATACTCTTTTCTCAGACCCTTCATTCAATGTGCTGTTCCATCAGGGCGACAAAGGCAACGCCGGTATCGATGGCGTTACTGGTGACCCAGGAGAAAAAGGAGTAAAGGTTTGAAACATGACTTTAAGAGAACGTATCGAATAAAGTTTGTAAATCAGGGGTCTCAAACTCGCAGCCTGTAGACCCATATTTTGTGGCCCTCTAATTAATTGTATAGTTTAGTGTAATTGTGGACCACACACCCAGGGCGGTTAATCGTTAAATATATTATGGCAAGAACACTAACTACAAAAAGGACATCACAATAAGCATACATTTGGTAACACAAATAGCAACTTCCTGTAAGCAAGAGTAAGTATCTCTGACCGTCTACTGGGAATCTCAACAGTGTCAAAATATAAAATTTTTACATTCAAGATTATATTTTTATAATAATTTAAGGTCTAGCACAGGGGTCACCAACGCGGTGCCCGCGGGCACCAGGTAGCCCGTGAAAACCAGATGAGTAGCCCGCTGGCCTGTTCTAAAAATAGCTCAAATAGCAGCACTTACCAGTGAGCTGCCTCTATTTTTTTAATTTTTTTTATTTACTAGCAAGCTGGTCTCGCTTTGTTTGACATTTTTAATTCTAAGAGAGACAAAACTCAAATAGAATTTGAAAATCCAAGAAAATATTTTAAAGACTTGGTCTTCACTAACTGACAAAGAAACAGATAACAGATTTGGTGTCCAGTTCAAAGTGTGACATGATTTATTCAAAAATTTGAGACTTGACTTTTGTATTTAACATAAGTTAATATTTGTACAAACATGGTGTAAAGTAATTCATGATTTGTTAAAAACTGTTAGTGGCTAGCTATTTAAAATGGGATATTGTGATTTCACAAGACTGTCTTAGAGGTGATCATTTGAAAATGTTCAATTTGAAAAATGTGCACTTAGAGAAAATATAAAAATAAAGTGTTGCACATGTGAGAAATCATTAAGATGATCGGTGTTTCCACAAAGATAAATATCATTAATTATTAATAATAACATAGAGTTAAAGGTAAATTGAGAAAATTGGCTATTTCTGGCAATTTATTTAAGTGTGTATCAAACTGGTAGCCCTTCGCATTAATCAGTACCCAAGAAGTAGCTCTTGGTTTCAAAAAGGTTGGTGACCCCTGGTCTAGCATAGCTCAAGTTCAATATAGTTGCTGGTAAAAGTACCGTAGTTTTTCATTGCTTGCTCTCACTGAAGGCAGACTCTTCCCTTTACCCTCCCTTAGAGTTCCCTGCTTGGCTTCTTTGCCTTGTCTTAACTTTTTAAGAGTCTGTCTTTTGCACTGTTATCCAAATCTAAAACATGGAATTGATCAATTGCTCTTGCAACGCAATTGACAATATTTTCTCAACGAGAAACTCAGGTTCGGGGGTACCTGCCTGTTCTGACTGTATTATGATGTTAGTATATATTTGATAGTATATATCTGTATCATGAATCAATTTAAGTGGACCCCGACTTAAACAAGTTGAAAAACTTATTCGGGTGTTACCATTTAGTGGTCAATTGTACGGAATATGTACTTCACTGTGCAATCTACTAACAAAAGTTTCAATCAATCAATCAATCTGATGGAACATTTGCGGCTGGATATACATACGATGGTCTCGTTGGAGAAGTGGAGTCTCATGTGCCTGGTAGTTCTTTCCGTTGAGGATATTGAATATATCTATCTATTTGGAACTACATGTATAGAGCGTTGCTCTGGTCTATCGACAGATTTGGAATATGGTGTTAGTCGTTGAAGGTGCCCAGAGGCTGCCCGTCATGATTGACGGGATGGGCAGGGCTGTAGGCACTCACACTGTGGCTATTTTTGAATTAAATCACAAACTGGATAACACCTTGGATAAGCTTTCAGCTCTGCAAGGTGAGATTATGGTAAATTTGAGAGCCTGAAAGGACAACTACAGTAGATAAATCTATTGGAATGCATCTGCTCACCCTAACCAAAACAATCCTTATCTACAATTTGGCTCCCCCTGCACTGGCCTTGGCAAGATCATGTTGTACATTCCCCTGTGGGACCATTGCAGTGAAAGACTCTCCTAAATCCCTTCCTTCAAGGACACCTGGGATGTTGACTTTGTTTGATGCCAGGCTAATGGAACTGCACTTCCTCAGAGGTGCAGTTTGGGATTGGTCTTTTTCTCTTTGCCTCCTTATTCCTCTTAAGTTTTCTTTCCCTGTCTTTTACAGGGAGGCACCCATGTAGCCACCCTTTAGTCTCATGTTATATGCAAATATAATGACAATAAAGTCCATTCTATTCTATTCTATTCTATTCTAGTCCTGTCATAGTTCTCTTTCTGTTTCTTGAAAGGGTTGACTGTTAACACGTTTTGTTGTAATTTTTGGGTGCAATGACAAAATCTTGTAGTTAACAAAGTTGGACAAATGGTTAAAATGTGATATTGAAGTGACTATTTTGTGTGGCCCAGCCTCACCCAAACCTTAAGTGGCCGCCAGTTAAATTGAGGTTCAGACCCCTGATTGAAATGTTATTTTTAAACACAAATTGTTCTGTTTTGGGGTTTATGTAAATATGTTGTATCTTCTTTTGCAGGGTGCCACAGGTTTCCCAGGCTTCCCTGGGTTCAAAGGGTCACCAGGCAAACCAGGAAAGGACGGCAGCCGAGGACCATCAGGAACCCCTGGGCTCCATGGGTTGGCAGGACCAAAGGTACTTGTTAAAATTAACTTATTTTTTTATATTTTATTAAGGGGTACCTATGATGATTCAAATCTTCCTTTGGGTCTAGATAACATGTATTGGATATGTTTCACTGTAAATTTTACAAACGTTTTGCTCCACTGTTACATTTCTAACTCACTTTCTGAGTATGTCTGCAAATTATTAACTTTAGATTGCAAATGAAACCCCCCACACCCCACCATATCTACAAGTATCAATTTATCTTTAGAAAATGTACAATGTTAAATATACGAACATCAGTACTGTGTCAATTACATTTTTTTTTGTCACAAATGAAAATAAACATTAAATAGATTCACCGGTCACAGCATTAGGTACACACTATGTGGTGCACAATGCAGCATCAAAAAAAGCTGCTTTAAGCAGCATTTATTTCACTGCACGTCAGCATTATTGTGTACACGCAATGATGATATTAAAACCATATTTTGACTTATTCTACCTTCTCTTGTGTTTCTTCAAACCAAGTTTAAATTTCACACTGGTGGCATTTTTTTCTTTAAGAAACAACAATATAGTGGGGGTAGGAGTAGTAAGTACACGTGGTTCTGTGTACTCACTACTCCTGGGTAGAACAGAGAGCCAGTTGGACGGACTGAGCATTGCTGCCACCTCGCCGCAGGCTCTGTATCGTTCTAACATGAATACTTGAGTGGAGACAAAATAATGAAAATCTCCGCTGCTGCTCGCGACCCCCCTGACACATCACCACGACCCCGCAAGTTGTCCAAACCTTTATTTGTGGAATATTCCACAAGTCACATGATCCACAGGAAGCTGCATCATTCACATTCTCTGCAGACCCCAGGAAAAACAAAAGTAATTTCCCTCATTTAATTTTCTGCGTATTTCATATTTAAATTTTGACGATGGATGGGGGTTCAAATCTCATCACAGTCATGTTACTTAAATTATGTTTTGATATTATTTGTTTATTTTTAATATTTTGTAATTGTTTGTTGTTGAATCAGCATGAAGCTGGCTATATATTTCATGCATTTGAAAATGCAATGCTAAAACACTCTTGTTACTTTGTTCTTGGAGCCTTATTCAAAATATGTTTCTGTCCGAGATGGACCTATACACATTTTAAATACAAACCCCAAAACCAGTGAAGTTGGCACATTGTGTAAATCGTAAACAAAAACAAAATACAATGATTTGCAAATCCTTTTCAACCTATATTCAATTGAATACACTGCAAAGACAAGAAATTATCAAAAAAGCTGGCACAAGTGGCAAAAAAGACTGAAAAAAGTTGAGGAATGCTCATCAAACACTTATTTGGAAAATCCCACAGGTAAACAGGCTAATTGGGAACAGGTGGGTGCCATGATTGGGTATAAAAGCAACTTCCATGAAATGCTCAGTCATTCACAAACAAGGATGGGGCGAGGGTCACCACTTTGTGAACAAATGCGTGAGCAAATTGTCGAACAGTTTAAGAACGACATTTCTCAACGAGCTATTGCAAGGAATTTAGGGATTGCACCATCTACGGTCCGTAATATCATCAAAAGGTTCAGAGAATCTGGAGAAATCACTGCACGTAAACGATGATATTACAGACCTTGGAACCCTCAGGCGGTACTGCATCAAAAACCGACACCAGTGTGTAATGGATATCACCACATGGGCTCAAGAACACTTCAGAAAACCACTGTTATTAACTACAGTTCGTCGCTATATCTGTAAGTGCAGGTTAAAACTCTACCATGCAAAGCAAAAGCCTTTTATCAACAACACCCAGAAACGCCGCCGGCTTCGCTGGGCCCGAGCTCATCTAAGATGGACTGATGCAATGCGTAAAAGTGTTCTGTGGTCTGACGAGTCCACATTTCAAATAGTTTTTGGAAACTGTGGACGTTGTGTCCTCCGGAACAAAGAGGACCTCTGTTTTATCACTGTTCATTTAAAAAAAAAATGACTAGTGAACCAGGATTTTATTTCCTTTAAGCAGGCACAAAGGGAGTAGGGAGGAAAGGTGGAAGAGGCTTTGGAGTGGGTTTCGTCCGCCTAACAGTGAAAATGAATGTTATGTTTACGGAAGATCTGACCAAATGGAAGCAGGTAGATGATGAAAAGTATAGGGCCGAGGACAGAGCCCTGGGGTACACCAGAAGAGAGGGGGGGTTGAATAGGATGAGAATGATTTTACCTTAGAAACATAGGAGTGAAACCAGGCTAGGGGTGTGTCCGATAAACCAATGGAGGCCAGTCGGTGAAGGAGGGTGGAATGATATGTCAAATGAAGGTCATTTGTGATTTTAAGAAGAGCTGTTTCTGTGCTGTGGTGTGGACGAAAACGGGACTGGAAGTGTTTATAAAGGTGATTGCTGGAGAGATGGGCATGGATCTGTAAGGCTACTGTTTTTTCCAAGATTTTTGAGAGAAATGGCAGGTTAGAGATGGGATGTAGATTGTTGAAGATATTGCGGTCTGAACCAGGTTTCTTTAGGATTGGTGTTAGAGCAGCGGTTTTACAAGATGATGGGACCGAACCAAAGGTGACGGAGGAATAGATGGTTGCAGTTATCAGAGGGAGAAGAGTGGGCAGGGCTTCTATTACCAGGGAGGAGGGCAAGGTGTCAAGTTGGCAGGTGGATGACTCTGACGCATTGATGAGTTTTGATAGATCACCAGCAGATGGGAGAAGAAAGCAGGAAAGAGTTGCAGAAAAGGGAGGTGAGGAACAAGGGGAGATGGACAACTTGATATGTGTTTTTTTAGATTTAAAGTTGGAAACAAGACATACATTTAAGTTTATTTTGAGAGTTGCAAACATAGATGTAAGCAGCCAGAGCAAGCGATGTGCCTACGTTGCGGTCATTTTAGCGCAGGGGTGTCCAAACTTTTTCCACTGAGGGCCGCACACTGAAAAATCAAAGCAAGCGGGGGCCATTTTGATATTTTTTTATTTTAAAAACCAATACAATATATGTATAAAAAAATATACATTTAGGCCTCCACTCAGGCTTGATCCCAGGGACCCCAAAGGGTTTTGGTAAAAAAAATATTAAAAATGTGTCATTATTCAGTATTATTATTTTTATTATTATTCAAGTTTTAAATCCCTAGATCAACATTAGGTCTATCTGTCAATATAACGTTTTTAAAGATTTAAGTCGTATGCTCTTTTTGTCAAAGAAAACCGTGTTTTTTTATGGAAAAAACACAAAATGTGCAATATTTTCACCCAATAAAATTTTTAAGTGGAATATTTGTGATTATATAATAATTGGAGCCTTAAAAAGGTCAATAACTCATAACACCGTTGATTTTAATTCATTATTATTTTTTGAGCGATGACACTTAAAAATAAATCACACAAAAATTATTGTGGAACCAAAAGGGTCCTACTCATTAAAGTGTTAAAAAATAAATTATAATTTTTTTTTTACTGTTCACTTTTAACACAATAATCTCGAGATCAACTTCAGATCTATCCGTCAATTATAAGTTGTATTGTTGTTTATGTTTTTTGTTTGTTCGTTTTAGGCCCTTCTTTAAAAAAAAAAAAAAAAAAAAAAAAAAAAAAAAACAGCTAAATTTTTTATATGGCAAACAAAATATGCAACGTTTTCCCCAAAAAAATATCTCAAAGTGCAATATTTCATGTGACGTAATTGGAGCCTTGGATAGGTCAATAATACATAATAACATTGGTTTTGATTCATTATTATTTAAAAAAAAAAAAAGAAACAGCCTGCATGGCAGCTTTGTGTTATTAGAGTAAACATTGCAACATTTTCTTGTTACATTTCACCTGTTTGGTCTTTCATACCACTTTATTTTTTTTAATTGTATTTTAAAATGGGCCGTGGGGCCGTTAAAAAATGACCTGCGGGCCGCAAATGACCCCCGGGCCGCACTTTGGACGTCCCTGTTTTAGCAGGACCAATTTCCCATTTAAAAGAATGGGTATATTGTGACGACTGTGGCGCATTTTAGCGCGGGGGTCGTTCTACCTAGATGCAGCAGGAACTCCGGACACAGCGTGCTGGTAGGAAATGATTTATTTGCATAAGTCATGCAGGAAAAAACAAAAGCGTGCCGATAGCACGGGTGGCAAAACTGAGGAAGAGCTTAGCGTGGAAGCTAGCATACAAACAACAATCAAAAGTAATAGAACAATACTTGCGTACGGGTTTGCATGGAAGCAGGTAGAAAATGTTGTCACTGTTGCGCAATGCAAACAAGGAGGCCAGACTGATTGTGGAAAGAAACGGTGAATACATAGCTCTCTGATTAGTGCCCAGGAGCAGGTGAGCGTCCCGAACACTAATCAGAGGCAGGTGAAACTAATCTGCAGTCATGGCAACTGAAACACAAACCCAGGGGTGCAGAAAACAGACAAAACATGATCCGGGCAACGGATCATAACATATATATTGAATAACTAGTTTTTGTCTTTATTAATTTCATGCAGTTTACTCTATTGTCATTGTAAAAATGTGCTAATAATACACATTTTATTTATAACAATCTTACCTATGAAATATTATTCCCAGTGTCCTTGTACGTCGTATTTTACAACCGTATGCAGCACAACGTGTCGTCATTCTTCTACTCTTTGTTTCCGTGCTGTCTACAACAATGAAATACACCATTGGCACTTTGCCTACTAACTTACGCACACATGGTTACTACAAAAAAATAGGACTTAATACAGGGGTCCCCAAACTTTTTGACTCCGGGGCTGCATTGGGGTAAAACAATTTGGCTGGGGGCCGCGCTATATATATATATATATATATATATATATATATATATATATATATATATATATATATATATATATATATATATATATATATATATGTGTGTGTATGTATATATATATATATATATATATATATTATATGTAAATGTGTGTGTGTGTGTGTGTGTGTGTGTGTGTGTGTGTATATATGTATATGTAAATGTGTATATATGTGTGTGTATATATGTATATGTCTATGTATATGTATATGTCCATGTATATATATATGTATATGTGTATATATGTATATATATTATATGTAAATGTGTGTGTGTGTGCGTGTGTGTGTGTGTGTGTATATATATGTATATGTATATGTAAATGTGTATATATATGTGTGTGTATATATGTCTATGTATATGTATATGTCCATGTATATATATATGTATATGTGTATATATGTATATATATATATATATATGTATATGTGTATATATGTGTATATATGTATATATATATATGTATGTGTGTATATATGTATATATATATATATGTATATGTGTATATATGTGTATATATGTATATATATATGTATATGTGTATATATGTGTATACAGTATATGTATATGTGTCTATATGTGTGTGTGTATATATATATATATATATAAATATATACATGTATTCATACATATATATTCCTCATGCACTAATTGACTTAAAGAACGCACTTGCTGCATGTCACGTTATTGATGGTAAAATGCATTTTTAGACAATATGATTTGCCTGAGTGGCTAGGAGACGGTGGAAAATGGACTAGTAAGGACAAATTTAAAAAATGAAAATAATACAAAAAAATAAAATTAAATGTTTTATTTTTTATTTTTTTTAACCTGGGGCTTCCCGCGGGCCGGATTTTGGACGCTGGGGGGCCGTATCCGGCCCGTGGGCCGTAGTTTGGGGACCCCTGACTTAATAACTCATAGATGCTTCAGTGTTAGCATGCAATCCTCTAAGTTCATGCAGAGGATGGATAATGATTGAGAGTGTGTGTGTGTGTGTGTGTGTGTGTGTGTGTGTGTGTGTGTGTGTGTGTGTGTGTGTGTGTGTGTGTGTGTGTGTGTGTGTGTGTGTGTGTGTGTGTGTGTGTGTGTGTGTGTGTGTGTGTGTGTGTGTGTGTGTGTGTGTGTGTGTGTGTGTGTGTGTGCAGGGCGTGAGAGGCCGGAGAGGCAAAGTGCAGCCGTGTGAAAAAGGAGCGACGGGCATGCCAGGACTGAGAGGACAGAGTGTGAGAATCTCTCCTGAACATTGTCATCATCGCTATATCCTTATTATAACTGTGTGTTCTTGCAGGGAATGCTGGGGAGTGGAGGTGTGAAGGGGGAGAAGGGAGAGCCTGGCCTCTCAGTATGTACACCCACACGAACACACACACACACAGACACACACAGAGGACTAGAAAACACACACTGATTATGTTCTTGTGTGTGAAGGCTCATGAAGTGAAGAACATAGTCACTCAGGAGGTGGTGCACAAGTGTGGTAAGTCTACACACTCAACTCCTTATTGCACGCCCTTGTGTGTGTGTGCGTGTGTGAGTGTGTGTGTGTGTTCTTGCATTTCTACCCTTCTTGAGACATCGACAAGGAAAAGGACATAAATCATGGTTCCAAAACGGAAAACCATTGCATGTAATAGAGAGCCAAATACTAGAGTCTGTGAACATTGCTCCAAAGTCAGGATTTTTGTTCCTTTAATGTGCCTACAAAAGTAAACATTGACCGGTGCAAAGGCAGCAATATATGATAAAACAAGACGGCAGCTAAAGAAGGACTTCCCTATTCATCCCCGAAAAAACCCGCCAGGTGAACAGCTGATTTTACGACTTCCGGTGCTGACGTAAGACAATGTGACCATCGGATGAACAAAACAGTACTAAGACTATAGTGGCCATTAACAGTTTGCTTCTACAACTGGGTTTCCCAAAGTGCGGCACAGGGGCCATCTGTGGTCCGTGACTGGTTTGTCATCGGCCTTCAGCACATTACAAAAAACAAAATATAGAGATCTCATTTGCACCCCTGGTGGTGAAATCTATCAAAACTAGGGTGGTCCCAAAAAGGAGGGATTTTTCTAATTGACTGTGTGTCGGTTTTAAAAGTGCTCCCCCTCTGGCCAACATATGAAATAACAAGTGTGTGTAAAAAAGTGAAATGTGGCCCCTTTGGCCAAAATTAATAAATAAATAATTACAAACAAAAAATTCAGAAAAAAAATTATTAACTAAAAGCTTACCTTTTTTATATTCGCATAGTATGTATATATTATTAATGTTGTAAATACAAATATTTATATACCTAGAAAGGGTGGTCCTAAAGAGGTAGGCATTTTTGGGAGGTTTCAAGAAGGTAACAAATACAAAAATGTATGTGTGTGTGTGTGTGTGTGTGTGTGTGTGTGTGTGTGTGTGTGTGTGTGTGTGTGTGTGTGTGTGTGTGTGTGTGTGTGTGTGTGTGTGAACTCCTGTGGCAGCAGCATGTGTGGGGGCCATCTGTTGTGTTCCATAAGAGGGACACACACACACCACGGTGCCACACACACACATGTAAACACACACGACAATTAGTGCAGTCGTGTTAAAGCGTGTGTGTGTGTCCAAGCAGGTTTAGACTACAAGTTCATGGTCCGGTCAGTTGACCCCGATGGAAGAACCGCAGACAGTGACCACCTTAACGAAGATGAAGACAACGTCGGGGAAGAGGAGGACAAGATGGAGGTTCTGCTCTCATCAAACAGCACTGGTAATGACACTACCGTAACGCAGCAATGGAAGAGTAGTAAAGTGTGATGGCGAGGGCCAACACGCTGCAAGAAGCGGCGACACTTCCCAGAGCTCATTAGCGGCTGCAAGAAGATCAATCAGCAGCCCAATTTATTGTGATCCGAGGCATGAAAGGCTGTCATTGCCAACGTCAATAACAGCGGGCAAGCTTTCGCCAACCCCGGGAAGGTTACTTTTTTACACCGAGTGACGCCATTTCTCCGCAGTGTTGTCTGAGAAGTTGTACAACTTAACTTTGTCGTTATATAATAATACAAATAATAATGTCCAAATAACCATCTGCACCCTCCCTTGTTTCAGGAATGATTATTTTAGCTGCGTCTCACATGAATATTAAATCTGCCGCCTCACAAAGTCCCGTTTCCACTCTTCAGATCCCGTTAAAGGCGCCGCCTCCAGGACGAAAAGACGGGTTTTTGGATCGCGGGCCTCTGGTGAGACTCACATCCTCTTCTTGTTTACTCACACTCATCTTCACGCCATCTATGAGTCATGAGTTTTCTTGCAATCATCCCAAAAGGGAATCCATGAATGTTTGACAGAGTGTGCTAGATTTGAAGGCGAAGCAGAGACAAGTCTTACAACGCCACTTTTTGTATGTTTTTTGTGTGTGTAGCGCCTTGGTTATTAAACGGTCAAATATTGCGCGTTACAAACTAGTCCTGTGTATGATTACGCAGAATCGAACACCCAAACAAAGAAACAACAAAGGGATGGGGAAATGGCGCCTCAGTGAGTACCGTATTTTTCGGACTATAAGTCGCAGTTTTTTTCATAGTTTGGGGGTGCGACTTATACTCAGAAGCGACTTATGTGTGAAATTATTAACACATTACCGTAAAATTTCAAATACTATTATTTAGCTCATTCACGTAAGAGAGGGAACCTTTTTGACTGAGAGAGCCATGAAAGCCAAATATTTCAAAACGTATTTCCGTGAGAGCCATATAATATTTTTTAACACGGAATACAACTAAATGTGTGCATTTTTAAGTAAGACCAACATTTTTAGAGAACAATAAGTCCCTTATTCGTTTTAATAACATTGTTATTCTGAAGCTAACCAATAATAAATACAATACTTCTTACCATAAATGCGGCGTCTTGAACAGGTGCGGTAGAAAATGGATGCATGGATTAAAATGCATGAGAATGTTTTATATTTTGAACGTTATTTTTAACACTGTGATTACCAGCGGAATTATTCATTACTTATCGTGTTAAGCAACGTCAGCTCAGATTTATCCGAGAGCCAGATGAAGTCATCAAAAGACCCACATCTGGCTCCAGAGCCATAGGTTCCCTACCCCTGGACTAGACGTATAAGATTTCATGGGATTTAGCGATTAGGAGTGACAGATTGTTTGGTAAACGTATAGCATGTTCTATATGTTATAGTTATTTGAATGACTCTTACCATAACATGTTACGTTAACATACCAGGCACGTTCTCAGTTGGTTATTTATGCGTCATATAACGTACACTTATTCAGCCTGTTGTTCACTATTCTTTATTTATTTTAAATTGCCTTTCAAATGTCTATTCTTGGTGTTGGGTTTTATCAAATAAATGTCCCCAAAAAATGCGACTTATACTCCAGTGCGACTTATATATGTTTTTTTCCCTTCTTTATTATGCATTTTCGGCCGGTGCGACTTATACTCCGGAGCGATTTATAGTAAAAATACGGTATGTGGCACACTCACTAGCTGTATTGACACTGCACTGATACTGTGTTCGTGTTTCATGATAGTCTGTTGGATTAAACAGGTCACTACATTTGAACTGCAAATGCAAATAATAATTATCAAATATTATTTTATAAATATCCGGGCAGCAAGGTATATAAACGTGCAACTCCAGTTAAATGAGCCAAATTATGAACAGGAAAAGAATGTTCACCTTATTTGGCACTGTTAAATCTAAATAATCCCACGCTTTGGAACTTTTCTATATCTTTAGTTCCATTTTGATCAATGATGGAGACAAAAACCTGACATTCCCCCGACTTCAGGTGCTTCACAGTCAAACGACACAGCAGTGTTTTTTCCTTAAAATGACACACACATCGAGGTATCGGAGGAGCCGGTATCACTCCTTGTGTTTCATAACGATCGATGCTTCAGTATCGTTTGACTCTCATTACGCATTGGTGTTTTGATGGCTTTTATACATTAGGACTGCAAAATAATCCACGGTGGATGTTGTTACATGTTAGTGCAGAGACTGAGATGGCGTGCAAGAGAAAATGTATTTGATTTTCCTTACACACACAAAACAAAAGTGGAAAAATAAAAGGGCAGGACAGTGAAGACACAAAGGATGCGTGTAACAAACATGTTACACTACAATAGTAAAGCGATCACTGTTCTTAAGAGGCATCTTCATTTTTGATGACAAACACCTGCACAGACAGTAAAGGGAATATGTTGGACACGAAACAGGAAACAGATGTAACAAAATAAGAGCACCGAACCGGACTCATGGTAAACAAGACAAAAAGCAAAGCCGTCACGCGGAAAGTTGTGAGTGTCAGCAGTTTGATAAAGAAAGTGAGAAACACTCTTGAATTCTAGAAAACACTTGTAGTAAAATAGGAAAATAAAAGTGATGTTAAATAATGTTCTACGTGTATTTTACAATGTTTTCTACATGCAAAACTAGAATTATTCTCTATGAAATGCGTTTTGTGTTCCGATACCACTTTTTATCTTTAAGTATAATGCCGATATTGGCCGACACCAATATTAATCCGATACGATATCAGTAGTAATCATACATACTTTTTAATATTACATATGGAATGTTAGAAAATGTTTGATCAAGTGAAAGTAGTCAAACAGAGAACCATGGTAGGTATGCAAAACACTGACCTATTTATTACTCACCGTCTGGAATGGACTTGTGCTGTCTTTAAGTAGAAGTGGAGTGGTCTTTTTTTTTTAGCGGCCACAATAATTCATGACGATAAGCTCATGACGCAGTAAGTCAAGTGATGTGGACACGTTTGTTACTGGATACATTGTAATACGCTTGTGCTTTGGAGACTGTGTGTGTGTATGTAATATGCAAGTATGATTATTTGTTCGTATTTACAAATGTGCTGTTTTAGACGGCGGTATTGTTCAGTTATTATTGCGTAGGTCTAGCTTGTGTGCTATTGTGTGCTTAGCTGTTGTGTAGCTGCTCGCTCCTAGTAGCCTATAGCAGTGGTTCTCAAATGGGGGTACGCGTACCCCTGGGGGTACTTGAAGGTATGCCAAGGGGTACGTGAGATTTTTCAAAAATATTCTAAAAATAGCAACAATTCAAAAATCCTTTATAAATACAGGGATATTTATTGAATAATACTTCAACAAAATATGAATGTAAGTTCATGAACTGAACATCAAATCAAGTAGGCTATTCCATTCATTACAATGCAACAATGCAATATTCAGTGTTGACCGCTAGATTTTTTTTGTGGACATGTTCCATAAATATTGATGTTAAAGATTTATTTTTTTGTGAAGAAATGTTTAGAATTAAGTCCATGAATCCAGATGGATCTCTATTACAATCCCCAAAGAGGGCACTTTAAGTTGATTACTTCTATGTGTAGAAATCTTTATTTATAATTGAATCACTTGTTTATTTTTCAACACGTTTTTAGTTATTTGTATATCTTTTTTTCCAAATAGTTCAAGAAAGACCACAACAAATGAGCAATATTTTGCACTGTTATACAATTTAATAAGTCAGAAACTGATGACATAGTGCTGTATTTTACTTCTTTATCTCTTTTTTTCAACCAAAAATGCTTTGCTCTGATTAGGGGGTACTTGAATTAAAAACATTTTCACAGGGGGTACATCACTGATAAAAGGTTGAGAACCACTGGCCTATAGCCTATATACCATGCTTACCTTTTGTTAATGACTTGACTAAAATAGAAGAAAAGACCAACTATGTGTGCTTATTGAAGGACATTTACATGTTAACTGACTGTCCAGCTTTGCACAAGTAAACACGCTGCAGGACTGCTTGTATCGCACATTATATCTCACATTTTACATGCAAGCACTCATAACGCCATACTGGGTTTTTTTTTTGCTGATATCAAACCGATATTAATATTGGATGGGGACAGCCCTATTTGCAAAGCATTAATAGGAATTATATTATTCCTTATGGAGAAAATTGGAATGGATTACTGAGGAAAAAGTGAGGTAGCACTTTATTAGACGACTGCTTCCACGTAGATGACGTAGTAATTGATCAGTGTTTATTATTTTGTTGTACGTCATCATGTTACAAACATCAGTACTTTTTCATTTCCAGGGTGGGATCGCTGCCTGGAGCTCATGAGCGAAGGCGCCTGCTCCGACTTCGCCCTCCTCTGGTACTTCCACGCCCACTCTGGCGAGTGCCGCCCCTTCGTGTACAGCGGCTGCGGCGGAAACGGGAACCGCTTCGCCTCCAGGCTGGAGTGTCACAGCCGGTGTGTGGCGGGAAGGTGGAGGCCGGGGGGAGAAGGGGAGATAATGGCGCCTCTCGACAAACAAAACAGGGCGTCCGACCTTTAATAACGGGTCTAATTGCATTGTCACAGACGGCGGGGGCTTAGACATGAGACAGGACACAAAACTGTACAGGATTCTTATTTATACCAATATTGGCTGTAGAAAAATCATTAAATGTGTCGACTTTAGTCACCGCCTTTCTTCTTCTTTTGGCAGCTCCAACGCCACATATGCTCCTCTAGTGGCGCTCGCAGGAGGAGGTTACTGCGGTTGATGATCTTAGCCCCGCCCTGTTTTATCAGGACCTATGCATTCTTTTTAGCTCCTATTTTTACGCCGGTCACGACTCTAGCGCGTAATGTTCCGCCACACGCCAGGACGCCTCACGCACCCGAAACCAAGACATGCTAATTGCGTCATTTTTGAAAATAACCCTCTGATTCATGTCCAAAAAAAAGCATCCTCTCTCCTAAAGTCTTGACGTGTTCCATCACACGATTTGTGCCCATGTCTCCTTAATAGAAGGAAGATGGACGTTCATCTTGGCTCTCGGTGCCGCCAACATGTGATTATCACATTCTGGAGTCAACGCTTCTCAGAGGAAGCACAAATAAACTTGCGAATGTCTGCTTATTAAAGTTGAAGAGGAGAAAGTTGTTCCCCCTCGCAGTGATCAGCGACAATGTGGGAGGACAAGTGTCATGGAGGCCGATTACAGCCGTCACAACCTCCCTATTACCACTGACCACCCTCGTCAGCACTCCCCCGACATCATGTCCTCGTCTCTGGCCAGAAAACTCTCATTTTTTAATCATTCAATCTCTGTGCTACTCACGGCCACTACAAAGCACACTTTGATAGTATTTATGCTGATAACAGCCACTAGATGGCACACTTTGATAGTATTTATGCTAATAACAGCCACTAGATGGCACACTTTGATAGTATTTATGCTAATAACAGCCACTAGATGGCACACTTTGATAGTATTTATGCTCATAGAGGGCACACTTTGATAGTATTTAAGCTAATAACAGCCACTAGAAAGCACACTTTGATAGTATTTATGCTAATAACAGCCACTAGATGGCACACTTTGATAGTATTTATGCTGATAACAGCCACTAGATGGCACACTTTGATAGTATTTATGCTCATAGAGGGCACACTTTGATAGTATTTAAGCTAATAACAGCCACTAGAAAGCACACTTTGATAGTATTTATGCTAATAACAGCCACTAGATGGCACACTTTGATAGTATTTATGCTGATAACAGCCACTAGATGGCACACTTTGATAGTATTTATGCTCATAGAGGGCACACTTTGATAGTATTTAAGCTAATAACAGCCACTAGAAAGCACACTTTGATAGTATTTATGCTAATAACAGCCACTAGATGGCACACTTTGATAGTATTTATGCTGATAACAGCCACTAGATGGCACACTTTGATAGTATTTATGCTCATAGATGGCACACTTTGATAGTATGTATGCTAATAACAGCCACTAGATGGCACGCTTTGATAGTATTTATGCTAATAACAGCCACTAGATGGCACACTTTGATAGTATTTATGCTGATAACAGCCACTAGATGGCACAATTTGATAGTATTTATGCTGATAACAGCCACTAGATGGCACAATTTGATAGTATTTATGCTGATAACAGCCACTAGATGGCACAATTTGATAGTATTTATGCTCATAGATGGCACACTTTGATAGTATTTATGCTAATAACAGCCACTAGAAAGCACACTTTGATAGTATTTATGCTCATAGAGGGCACACTTTGATAGTATTTATGCTAATAACAGCCACTAGATGGCACACTTTGATAGTATTTATGCTGATAACAGCCACTAGATGGCACAATTTGATAGTATTTATGCTCATAGATGGCACACTTTGATAGTATTTATGCTAATAACAGCCACTAGAAAGCACACTTTGATAGTATTTATGCTCATAGATGGCACACTTTGATAGTATTTAAGCTAATGACAGTCACTAGAAAGCACACTTTGATAGTATTTATGCTAATAACAGCCACTTGATGGCACACTTTGATAGTATTTATGCTGATAACAGCCACTAGATGGCACACTTTGATAGTATTTATGCTCATAGATGGCACACTTTGATAGTATTTATGCTAATAACAGCCACTAGAAAGCACGCTTTGATAGTATTTATGCTAATAACAGCCACTAAATGGCACACTTTGATAGTATTCATGATAATGACAGTCACTAGAAGGCACACTTTTATAGTATTTATGCTAATAACAGCCACTAGAAGGCACACTTTGACAATATTTATGGTAATAACAGCCACTAGATGGCACACTTTGATAGTATTTATGGTAATAACAGCCACTAGATGGCACGCTTTTGATAGTATTTATTCTAATAATAACAGCCACTAGATAGCACACTTTGATAGTATTTATGCTAATAACAGCCACTAGAAAACACACTTTGATAGTAGTTATGCTAATAAAAGCCACTAGAAAACACACTTTGATAGTATTTATGCTAATAACAGCCACTAGACGAAGTGGCTGGGGAGAGAGAAGTCTGGGCTTCCCTGCTTAGGCTGCTGCCCCCGCGACCCGACCTCGGATAAGCGGAAGAAGATGGATGGATGGATGGATGGAACAGCCACTAGAAAGCACACTTTGATAGTATTTATGCTAATAACAGCCACTAGATGGCACACTTTGATAGTATTTATGCTGATAACAGCCACTAGATGGCACACTTTGATAGTATTTATGCTCATAGATGGCACACTTTGATAGTATTTATGCTAATAACAGCCACTAGAAAGCACGCTTTGATAGTATTTATGCTAATAACAGCCACTAGAAAGCACACTTTGATAGTATTTATGCTAATAACAGCCACTAAATGGCACACTTTGATAGTATTCATGGTAATGACAGTCACTAGAAGGCACACTTTTATAGTATTTATGCTAATAACAGCCACTAGAAGGCACACTTTGACAATATTTATGGTAATAACAGCCACTAGATGGCACACTTTGATAGTATTTATGGTAATAACAGCCACTAGATGGCACGCTTTTGATAGTATTTATTCTAATAATAACAGCCACTAGATAGCACACTTTGATAGTATTTATGCTAATAACAGCCACTAGAAAACACACTTTGATAGTAGTTATGCTAATAAAAGCCACTAGAAAACACACTTTGATAGTATTTATGCTAATAACAGCCACTAGACGAAGTGGCTGGGGAGAGGGAAGTCTGGGCTTCCCTGCTTAGGCTGCTGCCCCCGCGACCCGACCTCGGATAAGCGGAAGAAGATGGATGGATGGATGGAACAGCCACTAGAAAGCACACTTTGATAGTATTTATGCTAATAACAGCCACTTGATGGCACACTTTGATAGTATTTATGCTGATAACAGCCACTAGATGGCACACTTTGATAGTATTTATGCTCATAGATGGCACACTTTGATAGTATTTATGCTAATAACAGCCACTAGAAAGCACGCTTTGATAGTATTTATGCTAATAACAGCCACTAGAAAGCACACTTTGATAGCATTTATGCTGATAACAGCCACTAGATGGCACAATTTGAGAGTATTTATGCTAATAACAGCCACTAGAAAGCACACTTTGATAGTATTTATGCTCATAGAGGGCACACTTTGATAGTATTTAAGCTAATAACAGCCACTAGAAAGCACACTTTGATAGTATTTATGCTCATAGATGGCACACTTTGATAGTATTTATGCTAATAACAGCCACTAGAAAGCACACTTTGATACTATTTATGCTAATAACAGCCACTAGAAAGCACACTTTGATAGTATTTATGCTAATAACAGCCACTAAATGGCACACTTTGATAGTATTCATGGTAATGACAGTCACTAGAAGGCACACTTTTATAGTATTTATGCTAATAACAGCCACTAGAAGGCACACTTTGACAATATTTATGGTAATAACAGCCACTAGATGGCACACTTTGATAGTATTTATGGTAATAACAGCCACTAGATGGCACGCTTTTGATAGTATTTATTCTAATAATAACAGCCACTAGATAGCACACTTTGATAGTATTTATGCTAATAACAGCCACTAGAAAACACACTTTGATAGTAGTTATGCTAATAACAGCCACTAGAAAACACACTTTGATAGTATTTATGCTAATAACAGCCACTAGACGAAGTGGCTGGGGAGAGAGAAGTCTGGGCTTCCCTGCTTAGGCTGCTGCCCCCGCGACCCGACCTCGGATAAGCGGAAGAAGATGGATGGATGGATGGATGGAACAGCCACTAGAAAGCACACTTTGATAGTATTTATGCTAATAACAGCCACTAGATGGCACACTTTGATAGTATTTATGCTGATAACAGCCACTAGATGGCACACTTTGATAGTATTTATGCTCATAGATGGCACACTTTGATAGTATTTATGCTAATAACAGCAACTAGATGGCACACTTTGATAGTATTTATGCTGATAACAGCCACTAGATGGCACACTTTGATAGTATTTATGCTCATAGATGGCACACTTTGATAGTATTTATGCTAATAACAGCCACTAGATGGCCCACTTTGATAGTATTTATGCTGATAACAGCCACTAGATGGCACACTTTGATAGTATTTATGCTCATAGATGGCACACTTTGATAGTATTTATGCTAATAACAGCCACTAGAAAACACACTTTGATAGTATTTATGCTAATAACAGCCACTAGACGAAGTGGCTGGGGAGAGAGAAGTCTGGGCTTCCCTGCTTAGGCTGCTGCCCCCGCGACCCGACCTCGGATAAGCGGAAGAAGATGGATGGATGGATGGAACAGCCACTAGAAAGCACACTTTGATAGTATTTATACTAATAACAGCCACTAGATGGCACACTTTGATAGTATTTATGCTGATAACAGCCACTAGATGGCACACTTTGACAGTATTTATGCTCATAGATGGCACACTTTGATAGTATTTATGCTAATAACAGCCACTAGAAAACACACTTTGATAGTATTTATGCTAATAACTGCCACTAGACGAAGTGGCTGGGGAGAGAGAAGTCTGGGCTTCCCTGCTTAGGCTGCTGCCCCCGCGACCCGACCTCGGATAAGCGGAAGAAGATGGATGGATGGATGGAACAGCCACTAGAAAGCACACTTTGATAGTATTTATGCTAATAACAGCCACTAGATGAAGTGGCTGGAGAGAGGGAAGTCTGGGCTTCCCTGCTTAGGCTGCTGCCCCCGCGACCCGACCTCGGAGAAGCGGAAGAAGATGGATGGATGGATGGAACAGCCACTAGAAAGCACACTTTGATAGTATTTATGCTAATAACAGCCACTAGAAGGCACACTTTGACAATATTTATGGTAATAACAGCCACTAGATGGCACACTGATAGTATTTATGGTAATAACAGCCACTAGATGGCACAATTTGATTGTATTTATGCTCATAGATGGCACACTTTGATAGTATTAATGCTAATAACAGCCACTAGGAAACACACTTCGATAGTATTTATGCTAATAACAGCCACTAGAAAACACACTTTGATAGTATTTATGCTAATAACAGCCACTAGACGAAGTGGCTGGGGAGAGGGAAGTCTGGGCTTCCCTGCTTAGGCTGCTGCCCCCGCGACCCGACCTCGGATAAGCGGATGAAGATGGATGGATGGATGGAACAGCCACTAGAAAGCACACTTTGATAGTATTTATGCTAATAACAGCCACTAGATGGCACACTTTGATAGTATTTATGCTGATAACAGCCACTAGATGGCACAATTTCATTGTGTTTATGCTCATAGATGGCACACTTTGATAGTATTAATGCTGATAACAGCCACTAGGAAACACACTTCGATAGTATTTATGCTAATAACAGCCACTAGAAAACACACTTTGATAGTATTTATGCTAATAACAGCCACTAGACGAAGTGGCTGGGGAGAGAGAAGTCTGGGCTTCCCTGCTTAGGCTGCTGCCCCCGCGACCCGACCTCGGATAAGCGGAAGAAGATGGATGGATGGATGGAACAGCCACTAGAAAGCACACTTTGATAGTATTTATGCTAATAACAGCCACTAGATGGCACACTTTGATAGTATTTATGCTGATAACAGCCACTAGATGGCACAATTTCATTGTGTTTATGCTCATAGATGGCACACTTTGATAGTATTAATGCTGATAACAGCCACTAGGAAACACACTTTGATAGTATTTATGCTAATAACAGCCACTAGAAAACACACTTTGATAGTATTTATGCTAATAACAGCCACTACACGAAGTGGCTGGGGAGAGGGAAGTCTGGGCTTCCCTGCTTAGGCTGCTGCCCCCGCGACCCGACCTCGGATAAGCGGAAGAAGATGGATGGATGGATGGAACAGCCACTAGAAAGCACACTTTGATAGTATTTATGCTAATAACAGCCACTAGAAGGCACACTTTGACAATATTTATGGTAATAACAGCCACTAGATGGCACACTGATAGTATTTATGGTAATAACAGCCACTAGATGGCACACTTTTGATAGTATTTATTCTAATAACAGCCACAAGATGGCACACTTTGATAGTATTTAAGCTAATAACAGCCACTATGTGGAACACTTTGATAGTATTTATGCTGATAACAGCCACTAGATGGCACACTTTGATCGTGTATGAAGAGAGTATGGCCAACTCGGTGTCAAGCGATCTCCTTAATGATTGGTCAAAAGGCACTCAGGTGACTTCAGGGTGCCATGATGGCGTAGCGCTACATGGAGCTGTTTCACCCGTGATAATTGTGGAAAGCTTTTACATTGTTTTCCCAAAAACCCTGAAAGAAGACAAGTATGGGAAGTGACACAACACAACACAACGCCTGTGTTTTGTTCAGGACAGAACACACAGAAGCTAATACAAACAATAATGAAAGAAAATCAATTAAAGTGATGGTTTGACAAAAACAGACTATATTTGAACCTCAGTAAAACTAAAATAATGCAATTCAGTAGCAACAGAAGAGAAATTCAAACACAAATACAAATAGACGGACATTGAATGAGTAAATTAAAACAATGGGTGTAATAATATAGATGAGAAAATGAACTGGACATTTCATAAAAAATACTACATGAAGTGGCAAGAAATACGTCAATAATGAATAAAGCAAAATATGTTCTGGACCGGTTGATTGGCAACACTAAATTGGCCCTAGTGTGTGAATGTGAGTGTGAATGGTGTCTGTCTATATGTGTCGGCCCTGCGATGAGGTGGCGACTTGTCCAGGGTGTACCTCGCCTTCTGCCCGATTGTAGCTGAGATAGGCTCCAGCGCCCCCCGCGACCCCAAAGGGAATAAGCGGTAGAAAATGGATGGATGGATGTTCTGGACCAGTTCGCTTACCAGTGTTAATATATCTGAGTTATTGTGCAGAATAATGGGAAAATAACTACAAAAGTACACTTATTCATTTACCATGTTACAAAATAGAAAGATCAGTCAGTAATACATGATGAGTGACACATGCAGTGACTACAAATACATTGGAGGCAGACACTACATAATTCATACAAAATTCACACTTTCTCTGTGACTGTTGGTCCAAAAATAGTAATGATTTTGAGCAAAATGAGGGTAACATGTTATTTCTTTGGGTCGTTTTGTGTACTTTTTAAAAATTGTTTTTTGCGCCGTCAGGTGCGTGTTAGAGTGCTTGCTGGACACGAAACACTGCAGGGATGTAGTAGCGCAGTGCGTCAAATAGGGCCACTAATTCATACTTTCACGAAATAAAAGCATGTTTTATTGTAAGTTAATGAGCTGGACTAGGTTTAACATTATATATAAACATATTATTTTGGTTTACTTCGTCAGAAAAACTAATGTCAAAACTACAGCAATTGCATGCATCTGGGCACAGCCGCACACGTCCTTGGTAGCAGTCATGGCGCCTGTCGTTCAGTTGACTATACTCTCTTTATACACCACTCTGGTATTTATGCTAATAACAGCCACTAGATGGCACACTTTAATAGTACTTATCAGAGCCGTGTATAGAGGGAGTATGGCCAACTCAGTTTCAGAGATGGTAGCAAACATGGCGCCCTGTATACTTGCGCACAGCTTTAGACCAATCAGAGAAAGTATGGCCGGAGTATCTCCTAAACTACAGGGCGCCATGTTTGCTACCAACTTTGAAACCCATCCATCCCTCCATCCATCTTCTACCGCTTTTTCCCTTTCGGCGTCGCGGGGGGTGCTGGAGCCTATCTCAGCTGCAATCAGGCGGAAGGAGGGGTACACCCTGGACAAGTCGCCACCTCATCATCGGGCCAACACAGATAGACTGACAACATTCACACACTAGGGACCAGCTAGTGTTGCCAATCAACCTACAACTTTGAAACCGAGTCTAGTATCTATGCCAACAGCCTAACGGCCACTAGATGGCCCACTTAGATAATATCCATGTTAATAACAGCCTTTAGAGGGCGCACTTGTTTATGCTAATAACACATTTTACTGTAACTATGCTGCAACATTGTCACTATCAGCGTAAAGTTAAGTAATCATGTCATTTTTTTAGTGTCCACATGCACTTTCTAGTTTTGTGCGTAAATAAACTAACCCAACACTTCTTAGCGATGCAGTGTACTTCACAAAAGTAAACATGAATAAGACATATAAAAAAACATCATAATATGCATCATTTAAACAAATATTTCATATGGTCCTTTGTTGCTGTCCATGGTGCTGAAAAACATAATATGCATCATTTAAAAAACTGTCAGCGTTCATTTGTTGCTGTCCATGGTGCTGAAACTCACAGCCCCTCAAATGAGCTCCAAAAAGTCCACGCTTGATCACGTCGCGCGTCTGTTGGTGAGCTGTGACCTCATGAAGGCGTGGCAGCCAATAAAGGAGCACCCAGGTCGGCAATAAACTAAAACGCAACATGTGATGAGGATGACGTCACTGGTGCACTGTGACGGCTACTACTAAATGGAGGCTGCAGGAAATGAGGGCACAAAAAGACGCTGCTGCTTGCACCGCCTGGACACACACACACACACACACCCACACACACCCACACACACCCTGGTGGGATTGTTTTCACTTTGGAAGGACGTGTTCTTTATTTGCACCCAGGACTCGTTTGGTAAGTTCATATTTCGTAACTTTAATAATAACACTGTTTAGAAAAATGTTTGTTTTTGCTTCAAACATTTGATAGTGCGAAAATACATGGATGTATTTGGTGAACTTGCACAATCTGACATCAAAATACATGAACTGCATGCAAGATCATTTTTTTGTTGTACTTGTCAGAGGCATTCATTGAATATGTTTGTAGTTCATTGTTGCATTTTGAAAATGTCTACAATTAGAACTAGAGAAATGGTCTTCACGAGCTGAGTTTGAGTATCTCACCAAAGGGTCGAATAATATTTGCTTAAACTCTCAGTACATATATAGTATATTAATGTGTCAATGTGCACATCAGACCATATGCATCTATTTAATGAAACATTAGCATAATAACAACCACACTGTTTGAAGTGAACTATATTTATAAAGCGAGAAAGGCATTATTGACATGTTTAAAGCTACATTTACACCAGTGTGGGTGGGTCAAGTGTCTTGCACAACGGCAGTGACTGGATTTGAACCAGGAACCCTCAAGTTTCTGGATGGCTGCTCTACCATCCGAGCCATGAAACATTGCCGGTCAAAGTAGCTCCAATAGTGGAAAAAACCTGCACTAGAAATAAATGCAAACTAAAAATACAAGATGCAGATGAACAATATGTTTTGTCTTTGATTTTTGGAATAGAAAAGATGAGTTGTGCTTACCAACATTTATTAAATCCTGCATGGCAAAACAAGCGTCGTATCTTTGTTTAGGTTAAAGTACAGTCAAGCTCTAAAAATGAGCATTAGAAAAATAAGTAACTCTCTGACATTTTTATTGTGTTAGAAGGTTGCAGGGAGAGCTGTCAAAATGAACGAGTTATCTCATGTGATTAACCACAAAAATCATCGCATTAATCACAAACACACTTGGATTAATCATACAAGCTATTTCACCTTAAGTGCTCTATGTCAGAAGAAAAATGAGTAAGGAGACTCCAAAATAAATCCTGACATAACTTTAATAAAAGTCTTAAATAAATGACATTTAAGTCAAACCTTTAAAAGCCTTCCTGGGTGACATTCT
>NC_084742.1:16286244-16341244 GCF_033978785.1 Entelurus aequoreus | reverse complement strand
GGCCGTATTGGCATGTGTTGCAATGTTAAGATTTCATCATTGATATATAAACTATCAGACTGTGTGGTCGGTAGTAGTGGGTTTCAGTAGGCCTTTAATACATGCTGACTCTGGCATACACGAGACACTGCTCTCTTGTGGCTAAAAGGTGTAATTGCACAAATAAATGTTGTTACCCCTCCCAGCTTGATGCGTGTGACGTAAATATAAATACATTTGATGACGTCATTGTTGTCACCAGCGGCTATTTTAATGTTCGGCTTCCAATCTTCGCTCTGAAGTCACATTTTTTTTCCAGACACCATCACGCTTTACAAACATAAAAATGGCACGTCACTATCTAGATGTCACGTGACACCAGTCTGCTGACATTAGGCGCCCTCCTGATTTGCTGTTGCTTCTTTTCGCGCAAAGATGGAATCAAAGCAGGTGAAATTAATCAACTCATCTCGTTGTTGCACATAAAACTGCATTTTTATGGGCCTACTGCAATGGAAGCAGCCCATATTATTATTGCTCATACTTCAAACTTTATTATTATAGTTCAGGACATTTCTCTTGGGATTAATGCGAGACGGATCGGCGTACTTACCAACCATGAGACCTCCGAATTCGGGAGATTGGGGGGGGACCGGGTTAAGGGGGGAGGAGTATATTTATAGCTATAATTCACTGAAATTCAAGTATTTCTTATCAGTGACGTGCGGTGAGGTTCATGGCTGTTGAGGCACTGACTTCATCAGTCAGATTTACAAACATATGAACCCTAAAGAGTATCTTATTCACCATTTGATTGGCAGCAGTTAACGGGTTATGATTAAAAGCTCATACCAGCATTCTTCCCTGCTTGGCACTCAGCATCAAGGGTTGGAATTGGGGGTTAAATCACCAAAAATTATTCCCGGCCACCGCGCCGCTGCTGCCCACTGCTCCCCTCATCTCCCAGGGGGTGAACAAGGGGATGGGTCAAATGCAGAGAACAAATTGCATTACACCTAGTGTGTGTGTGACACTCATTGGTACTTTAACTTTACACATACAAACTGTAGCACACAAAAAAGCACATTTAATAAAAAAACTTTATTATGGTCTTATAATAAACTTATAAATGAAGTCCATGCGCCGCTGTTGTGCTGGATAATGCAACCCCGCCGTAGAATGCACCCCCTGACGGGAGTGTTATATCGACTAAAGCCCACACTTAAACTTTCCACGTGCAAGATTGAATCTATTTAAAAAAGTTATTTAATAAGAAGCCAAAAAGTGCAAAAACAATAATGTTCGTGTTGGAGGAGTTGTGAATGAATGAAATATGAAATCCGTGCTGCAGTCTGCAGGTGTACCTAATGTTGTGGCCCAGCAATCATTCACAACTCCTCCAACACGAACATTATTGTTTTTGCACTTTTTGGCTTCTTATTAAATAACTTTTTTAAATAGATTCAATCTTGCACGTGGAAAGTTTAAGTGTGGGCTTTAGTTGATATAACACTCGCGTCAGGGGGTGCATTCTACGGCGGGGTGGTGCATTAACCGGCACAAGGAGGCGGTATTACTGCAAGCCTCAGCCAGTGCGTCTTCGCAGCAGTTTTATGATTGCTCAGCACAAGAAATACTTACACACATACAGTTGTTATAAATGATAAATGGGTTATACTTGTATAGCGCTTTTCTACCTTCAAGGTACTCAAAGCGCTTAGACAGTATTTCCACATTCACACACACATTCACACACACATTCAAACACTGATGGTGGGAGCTGCCATGCAAGGCGCTAACCAGCAGCCATCAGAGGCAAAGGGTGAAGTGTCTTGCCCAAGGACACAACGGACGTGACTAGGAAGGTAGAAGGTGGGAATTGAACCCCAGTAACCAGCAACACTCCGATTGCTGGCACAGCCACTCTACCAACTTCGCCACGCCGTCCCGACAAAAATTGTTGACAAAATACACTGTACATTATATACCTCAGCTAACTAAACTATGGAAATGTATAATATAATTCATATAGCAATATGGTATCACTGCACAGCAGGCCAGCAGTTAGCTGAGTCCGCAATCCATGTTGAGGCACACCTGAGTAACATGCCTCAACTGGCTGCTGATCACAGCAAGTCTCTTCTCAGTATTTGAAGGGCAAATGTGAAAATACTGCGATTTTGACTAAAAATAATCTAAAACTGGTGAAGTTAAATGGAAAATAACTTTATACTATAATCACTGGATACATATAACAATTTAATTTTTTTTTTTCTTTTTACATTTTTTTTCTTTCCATGATGGCACGTGAGGCCCCGCCTCACCTGCCTCCAGTGACTGCACATCACTGTCATATATATATATATATATATATATAGTACAGTACACAGTAATGAAAACACAGTTGTTCTACTAACTGTACTGTACTTGCTGCTTACTTAAAAAAAATAACACTTACCTTTCACTATTTGAGTAGCCTTTGTTCTGCCATTTGAGTACTGGCGAGCGATCTCTGAATCCGGGAACATATCCTTCACGGATTTGTTGAAAACATCCGCAAATGAGAACGGGATGTTGCTTGCAGCTATCAGCATAGCCATCTTTGTCTCGGCATGTTACACCCTCGGGTCTCCATTTAGCGAGGTGGCCCATAAAACTGGGCTGTGACCGGCGCTGCGTTGCCGCCGCCGTGTGCTTCTCTGACCGTTCATGAGTGACTATATCCATTCGGCCACCGAGTTCAATGGAGAAGTCTGATCTACAAAATTTGCAGGCAGCATACCCCTTCCCCTTCGAGCTGTCCTGGATGAAATGAAATTCTTGTTTCCAATCATTTTGGAACTTGCAAGCGTACTTCTTCTTACTCGTCGTCGCCATGACTGTCTCTTCTTTGTTCTTCTGCTTCGTCTATGTTATGATTTTTTTGAGGTGAACGATAACGGAGAGGTCTCAGACTCCACATTGTGGGAAGCCCTTAAAGCTACTGTGAGAGGATATATCATTTCATTTGAAAGGTCAAAACAAAGAGAACCAAGAAAAAGGCAGAAAGAATTAGGAAAAGAAATTAAAGAAATGGAAGAAATTCATATAAATTCTCTTCTGCAGTCTGACTACAATAATATGCTGAAACTGAAAAATTAATATAACTCTCTTCTTCACGGGGAAGTATCTAAACTCTTACTGAAAAATAAACAAAAACATTTTGAAATATCTGCTAAACCACAAAACGTTCTGTCTAGACAGCTCAAAGGAGATCAAGCCAAAGCTGCTATCCACAAAATATGCTCAAAAACAGGTGAAATATGTACAGATTTACAGGATATCAGCAATGTCTTTAAAGACTTTTATTCAGAATTATATAAATCTAGTTCAGCTATATCGGCTAATGATTTAAAAGTTTTTTAACAGACAGAACATTTTTTTAACTGGTACTCAAATGGAAGTAAATGCATAAAAGACATTTATTTCAAGGACAGTCTTGTGTCATTTGAGCAATTGCGAATCAAATTTAATTTGTCCCAATTCAGTTGGTTTTCTCTATTTGCAGGTAAGAACATTTATTAAAGAAAACATTTCAAAGTTTCAGCTGGTAAATGAAAAACACCCTGTCTTAGAATTACTAAATGTATCACCTACAAGTGAAAAGCTAATCACCAAATTTGCCAGCTGCTTCATTATGCCCATGACATCAGCAGACGATGTTAAAAGAGCATAGGAACAGGAACTAATAACAACAACACCTAAACAGCAATGGGAACGGACACTCTCAAATTCACAATTGCTCAATTAAAATATAACAGTAGACATAGGCTCATGCAGTTTGAAGTGATTCATCATTTTTATTACTCCAAAGTCTTATTACACGAATTTTATCCTTATACATCTCAACTTTGTGATACATGTAAATCAGCTGAAGGATCACTGTCTCATTCGTTTTGGGAATGTCCGATTATTCAATCATTTTGGTCCAGCATCTTCTTATTTTACTCGGGGGTATATCAGAGAAAACTTGTCCCTGACAGGGATATAATCTTGTTTGGGTGGTCTTCAGAAACACAAAAACTTCCAAAATCTATTACAGCTGTGTTGCTTCTCGGGACGGACTTGGCCAAAAGACTCATTCTCAAAGAGTGGAAAACCCCATCTGCACCCAACTTCAGGAACTGGTTAAATGAACTTGTGAATGTAATGACTCTTGAAAAAATAAGATTTATAAACTCTACAAATATGAATAAATGGAAACTAACCTGGAAACCTTTACTGACATATATTGAATCATAACTTATAGACATTTTAAAAAATTGCCGTATCTTTTTTGTAGTTTTATTCCTTTTTTATTATTGTTATTATTTTTTGTATTTATCCCACACTACTATTGCTTTTTTGTGTCCCTTTTGATATGGTTTTGTCACGGTTTACTTGCTTTTTTTTTGTGACTTTCATTTTGTATTTTTTTGCATCTGATCAAGCTCTGTGACTTTCTTCTTCTTTAAGTGTGAACGGTGAAGAGGTCCTCGGGAGGTGATCTTGTGATCACTTCCTGAGGATCTTTGATGCCGAGGAATATTCATCCATTTTGCTATGGTCTGGATAGCCTACTGATCCTGAGCCAGAGCAGGATGGATGAATATATACATAAATCTGGGTATTTTTCTAATAATGTCTATACTGTAAACCTTTAGTTGTTAAAGTCCAAGGGCACGTCTCTCCTCAAGTGGGCATGTGAGTGTGTATGAGTGGATGTGTGCCTGTATGAAAGGTCTGCGTTAGCAAAGTATGACTGTCAAATGTGATTTTAACTGTAAAATTCAATAAAATATATTTGCAAAAAAAAAGAAATGTCACAATGTTGCATACTCGTGATGGTGCAGGTCAACAGTGTTCTGTCAAGAGTAGCAGGAAGCACGGTGTCATAAGATGATGTGAGCTCAGCAAACAAAGAGAAGCTCTCATAAGTTTTTATTTGTTCTTTTTAATTATCGTCTTATTAACTTGTCTTTGTCTGTTTACATGTGTCACCAGAAGGCGAAGTGATCATAATAAGTGTTCAACGACTGAAATGATGGAAGAAACTTCAAGTTCGCTATGATTGATGGTAGTAGTGAGCTAGGCAGGGCAGTGGGCTGCACTGCATTTGTTTACCGAGTCGACACATAATGTACACTAATTGCTGTTCCTCAATTTTATGTGTTCTGATTGGAAAAATGCACCATATTTTTTTTAAACTATACAAATACATGCACTATAAGGAGTAGTAAATACTTTTATTTTGTAGTGGGTGTAGTGGTAGGCTATGCCTACATATCCCAGGGTGCTTTGGGGCTGGGGCTTACTTCCTGGATGACTAGTAAACATGACAGCAACGCTACCTCTCTGTGTCCCTGAGCCATTCTTTATACATGGTGTCAGAGAGTGAAAAAGAACTCAAAAGTTATAACTTTATACTCCTGTGAAGCGGTGGATGTTATCTCTTCATGAATATAGCCTGGAGGAAGCTCAGTGCTGACAATAAAAACGGAGATAAGTGAAGAAAAGTTGCTAAGCTAAAAAAAAAAAAAAAAAAAGCCTGCGACTTGGCTGAGCTACACAAACCTTTCCTGATCGACAACTAAGGGAATATACAATGGCATCTACACAAATATCACACCCAGAACCATTTGACTTCTCAAATCCGTCAGGATGGCCAAGATGGATCAGAAGGTTTGAGAGATTTCGTGTTGTATCTGGATTAACAGAGAAAGAAGAGGAGTATCAGGTGAATTCACTTCTCTATGCTATGGGAGATGCAGCAGATGATATTTTGGCAGTTTTACCGTTGACTGATGAAAACAAAAAGAAGTATGATACAGTTAAAGAAGCATTTGAGCAGCACTGTGTGGGAAAACACAATGTGATTTTTGAAAGGGCCCAGTTTAACATGAGGTTCCAACAAGATGGAGAGAGTGCAGAAGCATTCATCACCACTGTGCACAAGTTAGCAGAACATTGTAACTATAGAGATCTGAAGGAAGAGCTAATAAGAGACAGAATTGTGGTTGGAATAAATGACAGGAGGCTGTCAGAACAGCTACAGATGGACTCAGAATTGACCCTGGTGAAGACAATACAAAGAGTGAGACAAAGTGAAACTGTTAAGAAACAACAGACATTAATGTACAACACTGCTGGAGAAGGAGACTCCAAGATAAATTTAGATGCTGTTCAGACAAGGTTTCAGCGCCTGGGGAAAAAGCCTCAACACTCAAACAAAGGCCAAAGGTCAGACACTCAAGGAGAAAAAGAGTGTGGCCGATGTGGAAAAGGACGCAGACATGCATGGAAAGACTGCCCAGCTAAAGATGTAGAATGTCGCAAGTGTCGCAAAATTGGACATTATGCAGTGGCCTGTTTCAGAGGGAAAGCAGTAAACACAGTCACAGAGTGCCAGTCAGACGGTGACAATGATCAGGAGGACTATGCTTTTCTAGGTGAGGTGCAAACACAGACTACAAGGCCTTGGATGGAAAATATACTACTCAACGGGGAAGCCATTAATTTTAAAATCGACACAGGAGCTGACGTGACATCCATACCGGAAAGTGTCTTTAAACCAACACGAGATGGCAAGTTGGAGAAACCACTTAAGAAACTGTTTGGACCGGGACGCAACCCCCTGAATGTAAAGGGCTGTTTCCAGGGGAAAATGCTGGCAAAAGGCCTCTTTACAGACCAACATGTTTATGTTGTGGCAGGACTGACACAACCACTTCTGGGACTACCAGCCATAGAGGCCATGCAACTGGTTCACAGAGCAGAGGCTGTCACAGCGACACAGCCTGAAACAGATTTCAAAGCAGCGTATCCAGCGGTGTTCCATGGGCTTGGTGAGCTGAAGGAGCCGTACCGCATAGAGCTGAAAAAAGGAGCGACACCTTATGCTCTCTCAACACCCAGACGGGTCCCACTGCCACTGAGAGAGAAAGTGCGTGAAGAACTGGATAGAATGGAAACTATGGGAGTCATATCAAAAGTGACAGAACCAACGGCTTGGTGCTCTGGAATGGTTGTGGTTCCAAAACCAAAGCAGGACAAACTCAGGATCTGTGTAGATCTCACAAAGCTAAACAAAGCAGTGAAAAGAGAACGCCATATTCTTCCTTCCGTCGACCAAACACTTGCGATGATGTCAGAGGCAAAGGTTTTCACAAAACTAGATGCTCGATCTGGATTTTGGCAAATCCCATTAACCCCAAAATCACGACCATTAACCACATTCATCACTCCTTTTGGGAGATATCTGTTCAACCGCCTGCCCTTTGGGATCAAATCCGCTCCAGAACATTTTCAAAGAAGGATGTCACAAATGTTGGAGGATTTTGAGGGCGTGCTGTGTCATGCAGATGATGTTCTTGTGTATGGCCGTGACAGACAGGAACATGACCAAAGACTGCACAGTGTGCTCCAGAAAATGCAGGAGGAAGGCCTCACTTTGAACGAGAAGTGTGAGTTTGCTAAGGAGCACATGATCTTTGTTGGTCACAAGGTTTCGGCAAAAGGCATCGAGCCCGACCCAAACAAAACAAAAGCGATTCTTCAGATGCCAGAGCCTGAATGCGCGGAGGATGTGCGCCGCCTAATAGGCATGGCAAATTACCTGTCCAAATTCTTGCCACAACTGGCTACTGTCACCGTGCCCCTGAAAGACCTACTGAGGGAGAAAAATGAGTGGGTCTGGGGGGAACCTCAACAGACTGCTTTTCAAAAGCTGAAAGAAGGACTGAGCTCACCGACAGCACTTGCTAAATATTCAAATGCAGCAGAGACTCAAGTAGCAGCAGATGCATCAGCATACGGAATAGGTGCTGTTCTCACGCAGAAACAGGCTGATGGCTCATGGCAACCAGTGACGTTTATTTCAAGAGGACTGACAGATACAGAGAAGCGCTATGCGCAGATTGAAAAGGAGGCGCTGGCAGCAACATGGGCGTGCGAAAGACTGACCTCCTACGTGCAGGGTCTACACTTCACACTCCTGACAGACCATAAGCCCCTGGTCCCACTGTTGAGCACCAGAGGTTTGGATGATCTGCCACCAAGGGTTCTGAGATTTCGTCTGCGACTCCTGAGGTATGATTATGACATTGTTCATGTCCCAGGGAAAAACCTCATCACTGCAGACACGCTGTCTAGAGCGCCGCTTCAGGACAAGATGTCACCTGGTGACTTGGAACTTGAAAGAGAGGTCCAGGTGTTTGTGAATGCTGTTGTGTCCTCACTCCCCGCTACAGACACACGATTGGAAGAAATTAAACGGGCACAACAAGCAGATGAAACATGCAAAACAGTGTCACACTACTGTCTGACAGAATGGCCGGAAAAACACACGCTGAGGCCAGACGTTGCCCCCTACTGGAAGGTCAGAGCAGACCTGTATCTTGCAGATGACCTTCTCATGAAAGGCGAGAGACTGGTGATACCACAAGCACTCAGAAGGGAGATCATGACTAAACTTCACGAAGGTCATCAAGGAATCTCCAAATGTCGCTCTAGAGCCAAGGAATCGGTATGGTGGCCTGGAATCACTGCCCACATCAGAGAGGCAGTGGACCAGTGTGAAACGTGCCAAAAATATAGAATCCAGTACAGAGAGCCGCTGATGGAGACCACAGTACCAGATCGCCCATGGCAAAAGGTGGGGATGGACCTGTTTGAATGGAGCAAAAAGACTTACCTGCTTATTGTTGATTATTTTTCTAGGTACATCGAGGTGGCAGAGCTCAGAGTTACGACATCTGAGGCCACCATTGGAGCTGTGAAAGATGCTTTTAGTCATCATGGTTACGCACAGACCGTGGTTTCTGACAATGGGCCCCAGTTTTCGTCGGAGGCATTCAGAGCATTTGCAAAAGAGTGCAGCTTCACACATGTCACGAGCAGTCCTCGCTACCCACAAGCGAATGGTGAAGCGGAGCGTGCTGTTCAAACTGTCAAGAAGCTGTGGGAAAAAGACACTGACCAAGTCAGGGCACTACTGGCATACAGAGCCACACCGCTAGAGCACGGATTCTCACCAGCGCAGTTGCTGATGGGGAGGAACCTGCGCACATCGCTGCCGCAGCCTTCAAGCAAGCTGGACCCTAAATGGCCCGAGCTGCAGGAGTTTCGCCAGAAGGATGAGGAAGGGCGACGCAAGCAAGCTGCAAACTACAACCACCACCACCGTTCCCGTGCGCTCCCAGAGCTCCCGTCTGGACAGAAAGTGTGGGTCACCACGGAAGCGACCCCTGGGACTGTATTGGGAAATGCCCACACACCAAGGTCATACTTGGTAGAGACTGACAGGGGCGTTCTGAGGAGAAACAGAATCCACCTCAGAGCCACAGGTACTCCTCCTGGACAACCACAAGTCACCAGGTCAGGCAGAGTGACAAAGGCTCCTGAGAGACTTGATTTGTAGAACTCTAAAGTATTTCAAGTTCTTGTTTGTGGAAAAAAAAAAAAAAAAAAGAAGTGTAAGCGAAAGATGATTGTAATACTATGTCAGAGTTATTCATTTACAGTGGTCTAAGTTCATCTAAAATGTTTGAATAAGTTTGCTTATTAGTTTGTGTTTGAATATGTTGTTGCTGAACTAAGAAGGGGAGGTGTAGTGGTAGGCTATGCCTACATATCCCAGGGTGCTTTGGGGCTGGGGCTTACTTCCTGGATGACTAGTAAACATGACAGCAACGCTACCTCTCTGTGTCCCTGAGCCATTCTTTATACAGTGGGGAATGTTAGAAATGGTTTGATCAAGTGAAATACCGGTAAGTCAAACAAAAAACAATGGTAGGTATGAAAAACTAACCTATTATTAACCATCTGGAATGGACTTATTCTGTCTCTAAGTAAAAGTGGAGTGGATAGGCTCCAGCCACTTCCAAGATCCAGAGAGGGACAAGCGGTAGGAAATGGATGGATGGAGTGGTAGTTGTTTTTTTTGTAACAATAATTAATTATTGTATGCAGTAACAAACTGACACGATTGTTACTAAATACTTTCTAATACACTTCTGCCTTGGAGACTTTGTATGTATAAGTAATCTGAGTAATATCATTATTAGATATTTTACATTGACAAATGTGGTGTTTTAGACTGCAATATTGTTCAGTTTTTATTACGTCTGTCTAGCTTGTCTGCTTCACTGTTTTGTAGCTTCTAGCTCCTACGAAACTATTGCCTACCATGTTTACCTTTTGTAAATGACTTGACTAAAATAGAAGAAAATAGCAACCGTGTGTGCTTATTGGAGGACATTTAGATGTTAACTGGCTGTCCAGCTTTGCACAAGTAAACACGCTGCAGAACTGCTTGTAGCTGACATAACACATTTTACATGCACGCACATATCGATATTGGATCGGGACACAGACCCAAACACAAGCGAGCATCTCAACGACTATGACGATGAGTTTGTGTTAAATATAAAAGCAAACGCCATCTTGTTTGTCCTCTTCTTCAGCTGGGAGACCTGGGAGTGACATTAGCAAACATCTAGAAGATTAAGCTGAACTCTGCAAGAGCATGGAAAGAAGTGGGAGGATTGTGAGGAGATGTTTGCGTCCATATGCACTTTTTCAGACAGTATGGTTAACGCGTCATAGCACGACTTCTTGTTTACCGTATTTTCCGCACCACAAGGCGCACCGGATTATAAAACGCACCTTCAATGAATGGCATATTTCTAAACTTTGTTCATATATAAGGCGCACCGGATTATAAGGTGCACCTATGCATCCATTAGATGGAGCTGCGCTAAAGGGAATGTCAACAAAACAGTCAGATAGGCCAGTCAAACATTATTAATAGATTACAAACCAGCGTTCCGACAACTCTGTTCACTCCCAAAATGAATAAACAGCTAATTTATTATTTTCCCCGAGGTAAAGTCAGTGACGTGGTGTTTTGTTTATCTTTTAACAAGAGCAAAGTATAACATGTAGTGCAACATTTATATCACATAGTGGAGGGGAACTTTTCCCTGATTCAATAAACACGTAAAAAACAGTGATACTGTTACGGTAAATCAAACGTATTACACTCGAAATAGTGCAGAGCAATAACAATATATCAATAACTCAATGTTGCTCAAACGTTAATGTCACACAACACAACACACAAAATAAACATGTAAAGCTCACTTTATGAAGTTATTGCTCATCCACGAATCCCTTGAATACTTCTTCTTCAGTGTCCGAAATAAACAGTTGGGCGGATATGGCTCCGTCCCGTCGAAGTCGTCATTAATCGAGTCAGTGTCGCTGCTGCTCTATTCCCGTGTTCTACTGCGTGATTGATCGTCTTAAGTTTAAACTCTGCGTCGTAAGCCTGTCCTTAATAGGAGCCATTTTGGAATATTTACATAAACAACAAATGGAAAATAAAACGGCACGCCTCACGCAGTCATATATCCGAGCATGCACCGCACGCTTCTTCTTCTACGGGGGCGGCTGCTTACTGTAGAAGAAGAACTTCTTCTACGGGGGAAAATGAAGTCGGCGGCTGCTTACCGTAGTTGCAATCGATTGATTGATTGAAACTTTTACCTGTTGGAGGCTCAATATTGGTCCATATATAAGGCGCACCGGATTATAAGGCGCACTGTCAGCTTTTGACAAAATTGGAGGTTTTTAGGTGCGCCTTATAGTGCGGAAAATACGGTACTTTTAGCTGATCAACAGAATTGTTGTCTTGCAGAGGTTGTGAGTAATGATCAACTTCCTGGGGATTGAGCATGAAAACATTAATTCTTGTTAATATTTTTTATTTTGTCAGTATCTTAAAAACTATACAACAAAAAAACTTTAAATTACAGCTCTTCCTTTCTCATGTGTTTTTGAGTAGGTCACAACACGCTAAGCTACTCTATTCTTCTTTGGCCAATGGCGTCGCAATGAAGAGATGGTCGTCTGTTTGCTGAATATGCAACCTTTTGAACAATGCTACCTAATCATCTACACTGTAGCCAATGTTCTAGAAAAGTGCAAAAATAATGGTGATTAACACAAAACCTTTCAGTACAAAACTATTTATTGATGGGCTCAGAAGGAGTGAATAAAGTTAAAGTAAGAATTGAGGAAGCCAGTGGGGTCTTCCAGCTGGGGGTAGTGACTGATGTGCTCGTCTAAAACGCTGACTGTTGACCGCTGCACCAGCTTCCTGCAGGAATCACGGTGGACACTTAATACCTCTCTTGCACCGGTAGTATTTGGAAGTGAGAGTATTTCTAGATGGTGTGTTTCTACTTCTAACAGAACAAAGTGATGGTGGGCAAGCTTTAATAGCTTTAAACCAGCATGAAATAAGATATGAAGGTGGAAAAAGGAAAGGTACTCACTGGTAAAGACGGATGAAGCGTGGATGCGGGTTGACTGGATCCAGGGGGCCATAGATCATGTGCACTGAAAGACAAAATGGAGGGCAGGGTTAGACAGACACAGAGCAAGGCAACACTGTTGGCAGAAGTATTATAAACCACAGGAAATTATTAAAGTAAACATACCGGTATAATACAAACTAGGAGCTACAGCGTTTACTTGATGCCATATTTAAACACATAGCAAGAGTGCCAAACTTTACCCCAGATTACCAATATACTTGTGGTGGCGGGGGCGTGGCTACGGTTGTGGCCTATGTTACATTTTTGTATAATTTGCATAATAAGAGATGATGCATATATTTTCTATAGAAAGCTAAACATTTTTATCGATTTATTAAAAATCAAATCTGTGTTATTAGTATTAACATATATCTTTATCTTATATCGTTTTGCTCTATTTTTCAATTGTTGCTGCTTGTTGTAAAATGTAACAGGCTACACTGAATGTACATATATAACATATACATATAAATATATATACACATATAAATATATATACACATATATATATAAATATATACACACATACATACACACACACACACACACACACACACACACACACACACACACACACACACACACACACACACACACACACACACACACACACACACACACACACACACACACACACACACACACACACACACACACACACACACACACACTACCGTTCAAAAGTTTGGGGTCACATTGAAATGTCCTTATTTTTGAAGGAAAAGCACTGTACTTTTCAATGAAGATAACTTTAAACTAGTCTTAACTTTAAAGAAATACACTCTATACATTGCTAATGTGGTAAATGACTATTCTAGCTGCAAATGTCTGGTTTTTGGTGCAATATCTACATAGGTGTATAGAGGCCCATTTCCAGCAACTATCACTCCAGTGTTCTAATGGTACAATGTGTTTGCTCATTGGCTCAGAAGGCTAATTCATGATTAGAAAACCCTTGTGCAATCATGTTCACACATCTGAAAACGGTTTAGCTCGTTACAGAAGCTACAAAACTGACCTTCCTTTGAGCAGATTGAGTTTCTGGAGCATCACATTTGTGGGGTCAATTAAACACCCAAAATGGCCAGAAAAAGAGAACTTTCATCTGAAACTCGACAGTCTATTCTTGTTCTTAGAAATGAAGGCTATTCCACAAAATTGTTTGGGTGACCCCAAACTTTTGAACGGTAGTGTATATATATATATATATATATATATATATATATATATATATATATATATATATATATATATATATATATATATATATATATATATATATATATATATATACAGTGGGGCAAAAAAGTATTTAGTCAGCCACCCATTGACAATCAATGGGTGGCTGACTAAATACTTTTTTGCCCCACTGTATATACATACATACATACATACATACATACATACATACATACATACATACATACATACATACATACATACATACATACATACATACATACATACATACATACATACATACATATATATATATATATATATATATATATATATATATATATATATATATGTACATATATGAATATATATGTGTATATATATGTATGTATGTATATATATATATGTATATATATATACACAGTATATTTATAGATATTGCACCAAAAACCAGACATTTGCAGCTAGAATAGTCATTTACCACATTAGCAATGTATAGAGTGTATTTCTTTAAAGTTAAGACTAGTTTAAAGTTATCTTCATTGAAATGTACAGTGCTTTTCCTTCAAAAATAAGGACATTTCAATGTGACCCCAAACTTTTGAACGGTAGTGTGTATATATACATATATATATATATATTAAATATGTATTATATATATATATATATATATATATATATATATATATATATATATATATATATATATATATATACATATTAGGGCTGCAACAACTTATCGATTAAATCGATTAAAATTGATTATAAAAATAGTTGGCAATTAATTTAGTCATCGATTCGTTGGATCTATGCTATGCGCATGCGCTGAGGCTACGTTTTTATTTTTTTCCAACCTTTATTTATAAACTGCAACATTTACAAACAGCTGAGAAACAATAATCAAAATAATAGGGGTGTAACGGTACGTGTATTTGTATCGAACCGTTTCGGTACGGGGGTTTCGGTTCAGTGCGGAGGTGTACCGAACGAGTTTCCACACGGACATATTAAGTAGCGTACTGCACGTTGTGTAAACAATACTCAAAATGCTGGACATTTGAGGCATTTAAGAAACTCAGGAGAGACAGAGAGAGCGAGAGAGTTGTGATAAACGCGCATGCGTCGTCAGGCTCTGCTTTTCATCGATAGATTTATCAGATTTAATTTTTTATTATGTATAGCAGGGGTGTCAAAAGTGTGCATTTTTGTAACATTTTCCTTGTTTTATTTGGCAAGTTGAAAGAACATGGCGCCTGTATGCTGTTTTTTTTCAATAAAATACTGGAAAGGATAGAAATGTAGTTTGTCTCTTTTATCCAATTATTAATAGATTAATCGAAGTAATAATCGACAGATTAATCGATTATCAAATTAATCGTTAGTTGCAGCCCTAATATATATATATATATATATATATATATATATATATATATATATATATATATATATATATATATATATATATATATATATATATATATGTGTATATATTTATATATATATAAATAACCTAAAACATTTTTAAAGGTAAACATAATTTTTAAGTGGCGGCTTTTGTTTTGTCGTGGCGGTTTACATGTAGGGTAAACCTTGAATGCTGTGAAGGTGTATGTTTTCACTTACAGGGTACAAAGGTGGATGTGAGGGCACCAACCCATCTCTCTCTGTGCTTTAACCTCTGGTTGATGTACTGCAGAACACTAAAAACAAAGCAAAATAAAAATACAATTAAATTTCCCCATGATAAACAGCAGTATTTAAGAGAAATCTTAATCTCCCACGCCAAATAATTTAATTAAGAAAATGTTGATTCCGGTTGCAAAAATCCTTGAAATTGCCACAAATACACCAAGAGTGAAAGCTACTAGAATTTAAGCCATGTTTACTTCCGTAAACACATAAGAGAGCATGTGTAACATTATGGCATCATTTGCCACTTGAGTTGCTATTCTGTTTACTTTGGAACTTTTTTTTTTGTAGTGTGAACAACTACATGACAAGATCAAGGTTACCAAAAAGTCACCCTGCAGTGTGGACATGGCCTAAAAACCTTAATGTAAACACGCACACCTGTCCAAAACCAGGTTTCCATCATTGTATCGCAGACCCGTCCACATGTCCCAGAATTCGGCGTCTGTGGGTTGCGTGTACGGCCCAAAAACCTCCCCGATCCTGCCAGTGTAGAGAAACAACAAGAGTGAGTTTTGTACATGTTCGAAATGTAACAATATGAACATGTCATATCAGTTATTGTGACCAAAATAATCAGTTATCATTATCACAACATTGTTGAATGTGCTAAAAAGCGACACACTGAAATATTTTAACTATAGTCCATGAGCCAAAACCCTAAAATTGGCCTCCTGCAATCGAACAGATGGGCAAAAAGTTGGGATTGGTCAAGCTTTTTGAAAGTTCACTGCAGTGTCAATTTCCAGAGTTGATTTGAAACAATAAAATATGTTGATTTTTGAGTTTTGTTGTGATTACAACAGTACTGATGTCGGTTATATTATTTTGGTAAGTCAGCAGTGTTAATGTCATCTTTACTCACTACATCTTAGCCTTCTTAACCTTGGATGTGTAAATAAACCAATAAAAATGTTACCCTGTATAATGTGATTCACAAAAGTCCTCTCTTTGCTACTTCCCACTAACAGCGGTATTAAAGACAATTTTCTTACTTGCTCGCTCATGCACCCAGAGGAATTGGCACCAACTGGTGGTGCAAACAAATATTATCTGCAGGGCCTTTTGGCAACTGCCAAGGTAATTTAAAGGCCTACTGAAAATATTTTTTTTTATTTAAACGGGAATAGCAGATCCATTCTATGTGTCATACTTGATCATTTCGCGATATTGCCATATTTTTGCTGAAAGGATTTAGTAGAGAAAATCGACGATAAAGTTCGCAACTTTTGCTCGCTGATAAAAAAAAAGCCTTGCCTATACCGGAAGTAGCGTGACGTCACAGGAGCTAGTATTCCTCACAATTCCCCATTGTTTACAATGGAGCGAGAGAGATTCGGACCGAGAAAGTGACGATTACCCCATTAATTTGAGCGAGGATGAAAGATTCGTAGATGAGGAACGTTACAGTGAAGGACTTGAGAGGCAGTGATGGACGTATCTTTTTTCGCTCTGACCGTAACTTAGGTACAAGCTGGCTCATTGGATTCCACACTCTCCTTTTTCTATTGTGGATCACGGATTTGTATTTTAAACCACCTCATCTGCTCATCAACACCCGTGCTCACCTGCGTTCCAGCGATCGACAGAAGGACAAAGGACTTCACCCGATGCGTTTGGCGGCCCGGAGACGTAGGATTGATTGATTGATTGAGACTTTTATTAGTAGGTTGCACAGTGAAGTACATATTCCGTACAATTGACCACTAAATGGTAACACCCGAATAAGTTTTTCAACTTGTTTAAGTCGGGGTCCACTTAAATTGATTCATGATACAGATATATACTATCATATATACTATCATCATAATACAGTCATCACACAAGATAATCACATTGAATTATTTACATTATTTACAATCAGGAGTGTGGAGGGGGGGTGGGGTGGGGGGGTGGGGATATGGACATCAAGTAGTGGACATAGGAAGTCAAGGTGAGGTCGGCGGCTAGCGCGTCTGCTCTCCAACAAAGTCCTCCTGGTTGTGTTGCTGTAGTCCGCTGCTAATACACCGATCCCACCTACAACTGTCTTCTTTGCAGCCTTCATTGTTCATTAAACAAATTGCAAAAGATGTCCAGAATACTGTGGAATTATGAAATGAAAACAGAGCTTTTTGTATAGGATTCTACGGGGTACCATAACTTCCGTTAAACTGACTTTGTCACGCGCATACGTCATCATACCGCGACGTTTCAGCCGGATATTTCCCGGGAAATTTTAAATGTCACTTTATAAGTTAACCCGGCCGTATTGGCATGTGTTGCAATGTTAAGATTTCATCATTGATATATAAACTATCAGACTGCGTGGTCGGTAGTAGTGGGTTTCAGTAGGCCTTTAAATCATTAGTAGTGGCACACAAATGATGAAATTTGCAACATTGGAGAATGCCCACTATTGGTGAATAGCATTTTTATGGTCAAAATCGTGAAGTGAAGTGAAGTGAATTACATTTATATAGCGCTTTTTCTCAAGTGACTCAAAGCGCTTTACATTGTGAAACCCAATATCTAAGTTACATTTAAACCAGTGTGGGTGGCACTGGGAGCAGGTGGGTAAAGTGTCTTGCCCAAGGACACAACGGCAGTGACTAGGATGGCGGAAGCGGGGATCGAACCTGCAACCCTCAAGTTGCTGGCACGGCCGCTCTACCAACCGAGCTATACCGTGAATGATTCTAAATATTGTTAAAATACTCCTTTGCAAAGGTTATCATGCCAATTAATAATCTGGACATAGGAATAATAAAATAGCAACAATAATTTTCCCTTTTTATTGCGATTGGTAGTCTGGCTCACAGACTACTAGGGATGCACCGATCAATCGGTATCAGTCGATTTTCGTGAAAAAGTCTATGATCCCCATTACCGATTTTTAATGCCGATCAACTAACGCTGATCTCTTCTGGCTGACACTGTATTTATTTTTAGTCCTGTGGCTGACATGCGGCTAACAGCTAATTGTGTGTTTCCCGGCACAATGTGGAGCCGTTTTCTTAAGATAAAAATAATCATCTCTATTACATCAAATAAATTGCATTTCTTAGTGTCTCAAGAATCATCATCATGTATTCACTGGACGACGAGGCTAAACATATTACACACCAAGAGAAAGCCAGTAGCAGGCATGCTAATAGTTAAGCTAACCACTAAGCTACCTTTAAACAGCACAAGAATAGGTGCTTTGTAATGTTTAAGAAGTGTAGAATGAAGCACGTTATAGCAGAAAGTTAGCGGTTATATCAATAAATTAACAAATAGATTAATAAGAGTTACAGAGAAGATAACATAGTAAGTTGGTGTGTCAATATTAGGAATGTAACGATTAATGATATTTAAGACAACCGCTGTAAACGTCCTGACTCCTATTATTATGGTTTGACATTAAAGTTATGGAAAAAAACGTGATTGATAACTGCACTTTGATAAACTCACAAACCGACTGGCGCCAGCTCGCTAACTTTTATGCTGACATAAAAACAAGAGACAATAATGTATTTTTGTATGAAGAAACGACATACACCAATCTAAACTTATATAAACACATTGTTGTTTGAGCAACTAAGTAATTAAATTGTGCACATTGAATCTACAAGCTGTGCTCTCTTGAGACAGGAAGATCATTCTATACTCAGAGGAATACAAGACGGAGGTGTTCTTATGGTGCGTTCAAGGACTGCTGAACAGAGTAGGACAATGCCCGCCAGAAATAAATAACAATATTAGATTTTATTTGTTACACACTTTTCATTTAAAAAAACAACCACTTAGTGCTACACTACAAACCAATATTTAAAAGAATTAAAGCTTAATTAAAACATAAAAAATACAAAGACTAAAACTCTATCGGTGAAACATAAGCAATACAAAACATGAAAAATAGTGGGTTTTCGTGCGTCTATTTATTTTAGTTATTTAAAAAAAAAATAACTTGGTCAAAAGTGTTCAGTGTGTTTATCAGTACTTTTTTAGCACATTCAACTATACTGCGATAATATTAAACATGATAATTTTGGTCACAATATTTGTGATATGACATGTTCATACGGTTACATTCAGGAGTAAACAACACGAAATAGGAGGGCAATTCGATCCATAAATTGGTGGTGTTGATACCAAAGGTAGTATCAGTATATGAACAAATACTAGTGTGACTTATTTTCTCAAAATCTTTTTTTGTTGTTTTTGTTGATGTTAACAAATTCAGGGAGTAAATCCCTGGACAGATTTGAATGAAAAATAGACAGTAGGTTTTACTTACAGTATGTTTAGTGTCTACTATTGACTCTATTTTTATCAAACAATTATTTAAAATACTAGAGAATAAGGAACTAGTTTAAATATTGTGTTGATGTTTTTAAACCCTTGGTATCACTCATTATAAATACAATGAAACGTTTACAGTTAATACATTTGATCGATATTGGTATCGGACAATCTTACTCATGGATGATCAGTACCAGAATCGTCAGCATAAAACCCTGATTAGAATGTCCCTAATTTGAAACAAGTTGTATTGATTTATTTCTTTAAATGTATCTTCTTCCATTTAGATTTGGAGCAAGACATTTGCAATGAGGAAAGACGTTAATGTGTTTTGTATTCAAATTAGCATTTAAGATAGTGAGAGATTACTGTGCTAGCTGCTTCTCAAGGAATTGAGCAGTATTGCCGTAAATTAATCTAAAGTCAAATAATTAATCACGGTTTTACGATAATTACAATTGAAAACGGTAATACTATCCCTCATGAATCTTACCGCGGTTTATCATTGTACCGTTAAATGTTACATTCTTTGTTGGCATTGTAAATGTCTTGCTGGACTAGACTGACCCCTTCTGGAAGATCTTGTAGTTGGTGAGACGCATCAGGACTGGAGCCAGGAAACTGGAGTCCTTGAGGAGCTTTGGGAGACAAAATGGATCTCACTGAGACAACCTGTCATCAATTAAAGTGACCCAATTAAGGCTATGTGGAAGGGCTATTACGGGACTGACCATCTGCAGCAGGCGAGGGTGGTGGGCTTCTGGAAATAAGCCTGTGGGAACCCCAAGAGAACTAGGTTACAATGGTGAACCAGAACTTTTCAGAATATATGTTTAGAGAAAACTTGCCTCCATTGGAGAGACACAGGCTGTTGATGGTGAGGTGACCAGTGCGGTTCTGGTCACTCCTGTCCCAAAGAGATTAACAGTCAGTGAAATCATTTCAGTCCTCTAGAACAGTGGTTCTCAAATGGGGGTACGCGTACCCATGGGGGTACTTGAAGGTATGCCAAGGGGTACGTGAGATTTTTTTTTTTTATATTCTAAAAATAGCAACAATTCAAAAAACCTTTATAAATATATTTATTGAAAAATACTTCAACAAAATATGAATGTAAGTTCATACACTGAACATCAAATCAAGTAGGCTATTCCATTCATTACCATAAACCCAGAGTTTCCCCCTTGCCATGATGGTTTGACCCTCACTAAAATGTCTGTCAAAAAGAACTGTGAAAAGAAATGCAACAATGCATTATTCAGTGTTGACAGCTAGATTTTTTTGTGGACATGTTCCATAAATATTGATGTTAAAGATTTATTTTTTTGTGAAGAAATGTTTAGGATTAAGTTCATGAATCCAGATGGATCTCTATTACAATCCCCAAAGAGGGCACTTTAAGTTGATGATTACTTCTATGTGTAGAAATCTTTATTTATAATTGAATCACTTGTTTATTTTTCAACAAGTTTTCAGTTATTTTTATATCTTTTTTTCAATAGTTCAAGAAAGACCACTACAAATGAGCAATATTTTGCACTGTTATACAATTTAATAAATCAGAAACTGATGACATAGTGCTGTATTTTACCTCTGTATCTCTTTTTTTCAACCAAAAATGCTTTGCTCTGATTAGGGGGTACTTGAATAAAAAAAATGTTCACAGGGGGTACATCACTGAAAAAAGGTTGAGAACCACTGCTCTAGAATGAGAACCTTTGTTGTAACCAAACTCACCTGTAGAGCAGCTCAAGCGCCACTGTGTCTCCATAGTCATGTGAAACCAGGTTGACGCGCTGATTGGCCAGACCCATGTGAGCCAGCAGGGCTTCCACCATGCTAGCTTGCTCAAAGATGGAGTACTTGTGTGGTCGCTAAGCAAAACGAATTGACTAATAAAAGGTAATATGTTGATTGACAGATTGGCTTACTCACAGGCTTGTCGCTGAAGCCAAAACCCAAGAAGTCTGGCGCTATGACCCGGTTAAAGCGCTGAGTGAGAGGCTCCCAAATCTATTAGACATATTGTGTTATGATTACAAAAACACTAACCAAGCGTTTTCTATTTTGGTGATCTAACCTTGTTCCAGTCATAGCTGGAGGTGGGGAAGCCGTGGAGAAGGACGACAATGTCAGAGCTCCCCAAAGCGCCATGAGAGTCTGTGGGAACACACACCCACACACAAACCTTGCACTGACTGACTTGGAAAATGGAGGGCAGCAGAAGCATGTTACGAAAAATGAGAAATACACTAGTGATGCTTTTTAAAGCTGCCAACCTGCTCGTTTCTCTCAGTAAAACAAAGTGATTGTAGATTATCATTGAAAAAACAAAGCACATTATTTCCAGAATAGATATACATTTACATACATCAGTGAGGTGTGGCCATATTCATGGCTGGTGTGGCACTGACTCTTTTTTATGAAACTTTCAATTCTCGGGCTCTAATCGATGCTGAACACCCTGGCATAAACACTCTACGCTGTTGGTTAGGGCCACGGCCACCAGGGGGCCACACATGATTATGGCGACTGGTCACTTCATTATCTGATCATCACTTGGTTGGTGCGCTCTGCAGGTGTCTGCTTGTTCTACTTTGATGGACTGAATTACATCATAGATCAAATTAAATTATACTTGTTTCTGCTAAGCTGTGAGTCAACATGTCTTTTAATAGTTTTAGTTTGGTTTAGCAGCATCGCGGCCGTGTCCGTTCACATGCCTGTGGAGATAATTGCTAATTTATCATCGCTTTGAATGCCACCAATAGAACCTTTATTTAACCAGATAAGAAACTCATTGAGATCAAGATCTCTTTCACAAGGGTGACCTGGCCAAGAGGTCAACAGCACATGTCACAGAGCAGTTTCAAAAAAGTAATACGTTGAGACATACATTTTAAAATACATAAAAGAGAACTGTAAAACAATAAAGATTTACACCTTTTAAAAACACAGGCACTGTGCAAAAGTCTCTTGCTGTTTGTCCCTCAGGACAGAACGGAAGTCTCCAAATGGAAGTAGTTCAGTGAGTTTCAGTTTCGTCTGCAATGCATTCCATGCCATAGGAGCAGCAATGCCAAAAGCTCTTTTGCCAAATTCAGTCCGTACATGGGGAACAGTTAAAACATACACATTGTTAGAACGTAATGCATAAGAGCTGTTTTTTCTTTGTAACAAAGTAGACAAGTATGGAGGCATTAAACCTAAAAGAGCCTTCTAAATGATAGTCAGCCAATGTGTGTATCTACGTGCACTCAATGAAGATAAGTCTGACTTCATATACAGTTGACAGTGGTGGGTGAGACTACGACAGCCAGTAACAAATCTTAGTGCTGAGTGAAAAACAGTGTCCAAGGACTGGAGGCATTTAGATGAAGATTAGACCATTATGATAGATGAACGTATTTCTAAAACAACCCTGCTATTTAAACTTATAATGTAACCAAACGTTCCCTAATGATAGCACGTCTAAAAAAAACAGCATTTTTTTTTCCAATTTATTGTGTTTTGTTTACTTTTTTGAATAATACTGAAGCGGCATAGAAGTTTTGAATGGGCTTCAGTGCGGTAAGAGAATTTTCTGTTCCCCTTTGACTTATTAACATATTTGTATTCCCTTTCATATAAATGTATCTGGAATATAAACACGACTACTGAACATATTGGAATGAACTGAATCGTAGTTATCTATTTAGTCTTTTTGTTTATTGTTCTTACGTGATTATTTTTAGTGAATACAATTCTTTACACAACTTCTAAAATATGAATTATACATTATTTAAGAATATCCAATTATAAACGTACTTGAACTTCTTTGTTATTTGTGTATTTAATGCAGTCAGTCAGGCTCTCATAGCCAAATGCACTGATGGTTACTAAGAGTGACATATTGCTGTTAATTGGATCTCCGCAAAGTAGGATTTGAACAATGCTGTTTATTAATAACAAAGCACTATCATTCACCTGCAAAACCTCTTGTCACTTTGTTGTAAATATACTTCTTATTTTAGTTGCGCTTTTACCTATGCCAGTTTAGGTACACCCCCACCCCCTTACTGTACAGCACCCTGATGTAGATGTATTTTTGTTTTGTTAATCGATTAGCAATACTCCTTGTGGTTAGAGTGTCTGCCCTGAGATCGGTAGGTTGTGAGTTCAAACCCCGGCCGAGTCATACCAAAGACTATAAAAATGGGACCCATTACCTCACTGTTTGACACTCAGCATCAAGGGTTGGAATTGGGGGTTAAATCGCCAAAAATTATTCCCGGGCGCGGCCACCGCTGCTGCTCACTGCTCCCCTCAACTCCCAGGGGGTGATCGGGGTGATGGGTCAAATGCAGAAAATAATTTCACCACACCTAGTGTGTGTGTGACTATCATTGGTACTTTAACTTTTAACGTATGATGTCAAGCTTACTTTAAACACATTACACATGCAGTAGAAAGTTGTGTGCAATAAATGTTTCTGCAAATATTACATTTGCAACATGCTGACAAACACAAATTGACAAGCGCCATCCAACCCAGTTTGTGGAGGAAAGCATTTTTAGACTTAGACTTCCTTTATTGTCATTCAAATTTGAACTTAAAATATTAAAGTTCGGTGATTTGGTAAAATTGCAAACAGTTAAAATGATGTACAAAGCAAACTATAACCTGCTACCAAAGAATGTACAACAATTCTTCTCAACTAAAGAGAAATATAACCTTAGAGGAAAATCTAATTTAAAACATTTGTGTGCACATACAACACTTGGAACCTTTAGCATATCAGTATGTGGAATTAAATTATGGAATGGATTAAGTAATGAAGTTAAACATTGTACTGATATGATCCAGTTTAAGAGGTTGTTCAAATTAATAGTGCTTACAAAGTACAAAGAAGAAGAATTATGAGAAATACTTTCAACATGATTGAAAATACGATATTTTTCATCTCAGTATATTAATAATGACTGAATCCATTAATTACATATTACAAAACTGTTGTGATGTTATTTTATTATAAAAAGGTCAGTAAATGATTATATATATATTTGTAAACGCTCTGAAGTGGGAAAGGGGTAGGATTAAATAAGCTTTGCTTCTTCCTACTCCTTTTCGGACATGATGTAAAGTGAAATGATATGCAACTGTGATGTATTATTCTGTAAGTGTGTTCATGTTTGAAATAAACTAAAGAAAGAAAGAAAATAACTTTACAGTACAGGTAAGAACGACATTTCGTTGCATTAGCTCGTGGTTGTGCAGGATACAAGAGCAATAAGGTGCAGAGTGTTTGCATTTACAAAAGAAGGTGCAGATAAAAATAGATGGATTACTGTACAGAGAAATATATTGCACTTTTGCATATACATCCACGCTTAAGACTTTTTTGTATACGAGTATCCTCAATGGGATGTCCATGAAGACATGTCAGAATGGGGATGCCAATTTCGTCACAAGACTAACTGCTGAGTTGGTCTAAATTGGCCCTAAATCCAACAGAAGGCAATAATAGGGTCTATATTGTCTTTATAATCCAGCGAGTTAATCCGTTTTGGGGGGGAATTGAGGGTATTATGATCATGAGGGAATTGTATGAATACTGTTACCTGTGTAGAAGATGTCGCTGCCTCTGAAGGTGAACAATCTGCCAGCATTGTGCCACTTCTGAAGCGCAGGTGATAGTTGAGGCGGCGGGATGTGCAGGTAGACGGCCAGCAGCGGGACGCAGATCAGTAAGACATGTAACCACCACTCTTTCATTGTGGAGAGTTTATAGACGACGGGAGGTCATGCCTGCCTCCCCTAGGACAACAAAAATAACATGAGAAGTCAAACGTGTGGCGTTTTAACCCCCTAATACTGGGACTAGTATACCTCCCAGCAGGCTAGCTTACAAATAATGTCGATTTTATAGGCATGGCTCGTAAAATTTAACAAAAAATATCCCTACACGACCGAATGTCTTACAATGTGTAATACTGTAGTGTTAGGGAAACATGTAGATTGTTCTAGGGGTTTTGAAACTCACATTAAAATGTCGAACGGAGTCAGGAGAGGACCTTCGAACTGTGATTAGCTTCCATCCGTCGCACACACAGTACAAGCAGAGCAGAGACAAGTTACAAAAGGAGGTCTCACTCCTCTTGCATTCCATCGCTACTAGTTCTCAGTTTCGCCTTTAGAAATTAATTTATTTCAGTTCCACTTCCACAGATGAAAAAATGTGATATAGCGTGTTTTACTACGCAATATTGTTGCTGCTGTTTTTTTAGTGCAACTGACACCAGTAGTTATGCAAAGAGAGTGTGGCTCTTCGTCGTCATACACGTTCTTTGATTGTTCGGGCATTACAGGGTCACAGAGAAGAAGTGACAACAGACGCCTGTTGCCCTCTATTGGTGTATTTATGTAGTACACGTCAGCAAGTACATTTGTGTTTCAATACATTGGTTAAAAAAAACCCAGCCACTGAAAAAAATGCATTTTTCCCAAGCTTTTAATTAATCGAAGCTCTTAGTTTTACACATTTTATATGCAAAACAAATTTCATTTTGCCTCATCACAACACACTGACCTTTGTTCATGCACAACTGACAGGGGCGCCGAAAAGGGGGGGTAAAGGAGACGGATTCTAGGGGCCCATGATGGAGGGGGGCCCAGAGAGGCCCCTAATGATGATGAAATTATAATACAGGGGGCCCTGTAAAGATTCTTTTCATGGGGCCCAAAATCCCTAGCGGCGCCCCTGACAACTGATCCATATAAACATTAAAAATACTAAAGTACAGCCATGTATTAGACCTAGTTATTGTTTTTTAAATCTAAAAAAATAGGAAATTTAATTTCCTCCATCTAGACAGAGTGTTGCTGTAAACTGTGGCTTCTTAAATAAAGAGCAGGGCCCTGCGCATAGGCTAAATACATTTTTTATTTTTAAAAACCATACACATTACTCGACAAGTTTCAAATGTAAATCCAATCACGATATCCATTTAAAATGCTCAAGATAAACAGACATGAAGTACTTTTATTTTCAAATGTTAAGATAAAAAAAATCATACTCCATAAAACAGATGAAAAAAACAACATCCATTCCCGTTGCAGGAAGAAGCTACAGAACAAACTCCTCGAACAGATTCCGCTTGTGTTTCTCAAATGTCTTCGCGACCATTCACTGCTTTTTTGTCATATCACACAACCATCAAACAAAACAAGGACAACAGACGAGCGCCACCTCAATCCACCATAAGGGCTCCTTTCACTTCCAAGGGCCTGCAGGTGAGGACTGCCAGGAGGGGCTGCGGGAAGAAATTGCAGCCACCAAACCAACCAAACGTGGCAAAAAAGAAACCAAAAAATGCCTGTTCTCTCTTTCGCTCTCCCTTACGCCTATTTGCACCCTGAGATGAATGTTCCAGAACAACACACATTTATTTTAGTGGCCAAAACCCTCCCCGCAGTGTCAAATCTTCCAAAAACTGTGTGAGTACGATGAAAGGTCTCATCAATTTCATAAAAATACAAATTTGTGTCCAATGATCTGTATCAAAACTCTTGCTAGGAAATAAAGTACCCTGTGCAGATAGATACCAGTGTATGCCTCGTCTTTATTCCAAAAAAATAAATAAAAGCACATCCAATTTGTTTTGTTTGTTTCCAGTACATCAGGTGTCCAAAAACATGTGAGGAGGTTCCAACTCCCTATGCGTGTGTGTGTGTGTGTGTTTGTGGAGGAGTAGATGTAACATGGAATACACTTTAAATGATCAAATGTTCTCCACTGGGCTGAGAAACACCAATTCAAATATGTACAACTGAGCAGGGGTTTATATTTAGCAAGCATCTGCAGGGTTTAATCAGGAAATGAAGCGACTGGACCCAAGCTTGAACGTTAACTAAAGCCAAGGCACATTCACGTTTTGTCTGGTTGAATAAATAACTTAGCCACTTGTGTGCAAAAATGACATCGAAACGAGCCAGAATGTGCAGAAACTTTCCCTTTTTGTCCAGTTGTGGAAGAGGTGATGCTTGCTAAATACTAGCCCCCACAGCCCGGATTCCCTTTTTTGAGACACTTTCAACATGTGGAAGTCTTTGAACACAAGATGAATGAGTGAAAAAAGAAGACGTTTTTTTTTACCCCGGAAGGTTTTGTGCACATGGAAACTAGAGTAAATATTCATAGCGATGTTGAGGCCCTAAACGCACATCGACCGGTGGACCTCCTCTCTATACAAGACTTAGTGTTAATTGGTTTGGCTAGAAGTTTCTATATTTATCTACAAATATATATATATATATATATAACAAATAAAACTTGCAGGCAAAAATACTTAAGTTTCAATAGAAACACCCTTTTTTTCCTGAAAATACAGCAGTATCTGAAATAATCATCTCATTCATTTTTTAAATTCTGCATCATACATCAGGAAGCTCTTTTGCCTACAAACAGAAAAAAAGTATCTACAAACTTTGTAAACAGACCTGCTTTTTTTCCCTCCATAAAACATAAATAAGTCAAAAATATTAACAGCCAAATGGAGCAGAAATTAGTTTTGTGTGAACGAGGGCCAAAGAGCTAAATATACAACACAATTGAGATTAAAGAGAAGCTAGAAGATTCTGACATGTTCAAGCCAGGAGGACCGCCTCCTCTTCTTTGCAATGCAAATTATTATATTCAGAAGAATAAGAAGAAAAAAAACAGGTCACTTTCAATCAAGAGTTTATAATCACACCTCATTGAGCCAGACAAACCAAAGCCAAGGGGGTGGCAGGGGGTTTGGGGGCAAAGGGGTGGAGTCCTGGCGCGGAGGCGGTTTTAAGAAGAACCGAAAAGGAGAAAGCAAAGCATCCACACAAGCCGGTACAATCCTCCCAAAGTTAGTCCGACCACAGCCCCCTCCAGCTCGCTGTCCTCCGAGTAGAAAAGTGGTAAGGTACCTTGCAGGGGAGGCGGTCGTGCTTTTCCGATCAGAGGGAGGTCTCCAGGCTGTGTAGGGGACTGGCCGGCATGGAGGCGCTGCTCGCTTTGGTGGCCTCAGGGAGGAGGTGGTTGCTGCTCTCCACAGCGTTATTGTTCTGGTTTGGGGAGGGCGAGAGCGGCGCCACGGCGACTGCGGGGACGGTGGTTGGTGAGGGCGGGGTGGGCGTGGTGTTGCGGGGGCTGGCCGAGTTGCGCTTGGTGGGTGCGTCATCCTCGGCATCCGTGTCGTCTATGAGGGGGATATGGGGCTCCGAGTCTTCTATCCGAAATTCCGGGTGAGTCATAAAGTTGTGAATAGAGGTCCGCGATTCAGGTTTCTCCAGGCCCTCATAGAGGGAGATGGAGCTGCGGAATGCATTCACCACCCGGATCTGCGAGGGGGCGGGGAAAACACGGTTTTAGACATGGATGGAAGGACAAGTGTGTTAATCGCTGAGACACCTGGATGGCGTCGGAACCGAGGGCGCACATTTAATTGGGTCAATAAAAGGCGTGTTTTAGTGGCCTCAAAACAGTGAAGGGGGGGTGCAACCTTGTCTACTAGCCTGCAGGAACACTTCAAGCTAGCATCTTTTAGGGCCTCAAAAAGGTAGAGGAATCTTAAGTCCAATGGCACAGAACTCTTTTTTTGTAACGTTACTGAGGCATGTGTCGGAGCGCTTTCTGTATGCACAAGTGAACGAGCATCAAACCCAAACCAATGTGCTTGTGAGTGAGTGAGTAGAGTACAACACTCAAAACGCTCAGTGGGATGCCCGGCTCTGATGAATCAGAATGCAAAATAATAAGAAGAACCAAAATAAAGAAAGGCCTACAAGGTTCTGGACATGCTCAAAAGTAGGGTTGTCATGATAACAGAATTTCAGGAGTCGATACCAAAGAACTTTCACGACTCGCAATACTTTTTCTAATGCCTCGATGAAAAAAAAAACTGAAACCATGTACTTTCAAAATTGTCTATGTTATTGAAAATTATTTTAGTGTAAATTATTTAAAATCACAGTGAAACGACATAATTTAAATGTCAGTATGAGCTGCCAAGCGGTAATTATATATTTAAAAAAATAATTAATAGGCTACTAAAAAAACATTTAAAGACACATCTTTGTGATTTTATTTATTACTGGTAGTATCAACATTTCAGCCTTTTCTCATTACGTTACGCATTTTTGTTCTATATTTACTTTAGTTTTTTTCTAAAAAGTACCATTAACAAGATGTGTTCAGCAAATGACCCCCTGGCACCACTTTGACTTCCTGGAGAAAAAAGTAAAACAGTGGTGTTCAAATTGTTGCCAAACGACAGAAGAGTGCAAGCGGTGTTATCTTAGCACTTATGGAAGTGATAAATGTTGGCTTGCACGCTCTCACGGCAAATACTTTGGTGACTGCTTGTGTTTGATTAGCGAATAAACGCAAGATACACCTCTCTTTCACTTTGAATACAGTATGTATTTCTACTGGCTAAATACAGCGACAAATTGGCTAAAGTGCATAACAGATCATTTCTGCTACGTCTTATTCTTCCGCAAAGCAGGCGGGTATGAGGTGTGTTGTGAAGCAAAATTACGCCACACTGACCGTTATGCTACACTGACACACTTTCATTATCATTTGTTTATGAGTGAGGGCCAACCGGAGGCACCAAATCTGATTTGTGACAGGCTTCTACAAATAAACAAATGAAAACACTGGATTTCGTTATCAGCGTTGACTCAGAGCTCAAGTGTTGCGAATTGACGATGAAAAAGTGTTTGATACTGAAAAAGCAGGTATCGGTGTATTATTTTTTTGAGGCATCAATACTTTTGACAACCCTACCTAGAAGAGAGGACAGCACCGGCAGGAGACAAGAGAGGACAGAGAAGAGGAGACAGGAAAGAGAGACGACAGTAGACAGAAGAGCGAGAGGGTGAGTTGGGGGAGTGGCTTGAGACAGATGGTCAGTTGTAAGCATTCGCTGGTGTCCAAACAAACAAAAACAAAAAAAGCTGAGGCAGCCAAGCACGTCCACAAGCTGGTTGGCAAGTCAAAAGAAAAACAAAGAAAAAACACCACAAGTAAGTCAAAGTTCACAAACGGGAGCTGAGAGTGAAGACCCATGCAGAGCGTGTGCTACCTGGTGCTCTAACGGCAGCAAACCTTTGAGTATAGCCCATGACACATTTCACTGAATCTGAAGGAGAACACGTGGTGGGTCAGTGGGATTTGGACCGACACACACACACGCACACACACACACTCTTTTAAGGACTGGAGTTGACCTGGAATGGAAATAGTTATGCTGAGTCTGTAAAAGCATGGGACTATCAGGTACGATTTTACTCCTTAAAACTCTTCTCACGTGGTCCCAAGACCTGCAAAAGAGAAAAGCGTCACACGCATCATCCACACGTCAGAATACCGACAAGCAATCCCCCCACTGCCACTTTGAGCCTTTGACGTAGTGTCCATGGGCGTATACTCAAAAACATTTATCCAGCGAGGCACTAGAGCGCTGCGACACAGACCCATGATTGCTACAAATTGGTGGTGGGCAAGGTTTGGGGGCGCACACATTGCTGCAGACACAACCTGCTCAATCCGGAACATCCGCAATTAATCACAGTCAAAAAAACAACATTCCAAGCAGAAGCGGAACGTAAGACAAAGTGATGACACAGAAATAAACATCTCCACGCCAGAGGCCGCCTGGTCACATGGCACATAGATAAGAAGAGCGGTGTCATCCAAGCTTGATGGAGGATGCCTTTTGTTGGTTTGAAAACATTAGGAAGAAGCATGATGTTAGGCGGGAGAGAGGGCAAGAGACAGAGGTGTCGAGGAGGATGTTAAGTGAAAAGAAATCTCATGCACGAGAGGAGAACACGCACTCACACCCCACAGCGGCAGAAGCGGAGTTGGTGGCAGCGGTGGTGTTGTTGTTGTTGGTGGTAGTAGGAGAAGTAGTGGTGGTGGAGGAGGTGGAAAAAGCTACATGTGTAGGGCTAGAAACATTGGTTACATCGTGCTGTTGTTGGCTGGAGTTGGAGGCCTGCCGCCTCAGAGCCCCCTGAAAGGAAGTTCCGCTCTGGAACGCACTCACTACATCCATCTGCAAAGAACCAGACAGCGTGACAGGAAAAAGCCCAGAGGAGATACAACAGAGAGCAGGACGAGAATGAGAGAGGGAGAAGTGAGAAATAATAACAACAAAGCAAAGAAGGTACCATAAAAAACATCGCTTGGGAATTTGATTTGTTAAAAGAGGTGAAAAAAGGAGGATAGCTGAGTTTAAAAAGGCACAGATGAGACTTGTATGCAAAGATTCTTTGACCAATCAGTAAATACTAAGTTCTTTAACTGTGCCGCTGCAACAGCAATGGAGAGATTAAAGTTCATGGCTTTTGCTTCCCATGGTGTGTGCACCCGTACACTCTTGGTCCTTTACCTGAGTCTGGATTCGGTTGAGGCCACGGAACCAGAGGATTTGGCCACGGCGAAGCTCCCGCTCTGCGTGGTCGATCTCTTCCATGTCGTCGAGCTCCTCCAGCTCCTCGTCGGGGATCTCCTCCTTCTGGGTGCCGTGGCCTGCTGTTTTCAGGAACTTAAGGCGGCTGGTTGGTATGGAGGAGATGACCTGGAAGACGTCCGCGTTCAAGTCAGCGAAAGGGCATTACAAAAAGTGCACCGAGCCCATCCCAACACCGGGGGGCAGTGTTGTGCCACAAAAAAGGCAGACAGCAGCGTGTCTTACCTGCCCCCACAGCAGCGAGCCAAAGCCCAAGAAGGTGCACCAGAGCCACTGGTCGATGTTGAGAGCCACGCAACTGAACGGCTTGCCTCCAAACTGTACGATGACGATCTGCAGGATAAAGGTGGACATTAGAAGTTTTCTGGGTCGATTACTCGCTTCTGCATGAGGACCCGGCATACCTGGATGATGAAGGTACCGAAGACAATGGTGCAGAAAATGAGGTTGTTGAAGATGCCGTCGAAGACGTTCCTTTCGCCGTGGATCTTGCGGGCGTTGATCTCGTTGAAAAGCTGCATCAGGACGAAGGTGTTGAAGACGATGGTGTAGTGCTCGGAGGGCGGGGCTCGCAGGGGGGTGTTCCTGCCGCTGTCGATGTCAAAAATCTTCTCCCCTGCACACCAAAAGAGGGTGCACGTTGGCAAGGTGGAATTCCCCCGGATGAGCAGAAAATGAAGGCTTACCGGCAAAGAGCAGTGTGAAGATAATAACCAGCTGGTAGACGCCCTGGCCCAAAATGTTCTTCATCATGGTGCGAGAGATGAGGGGCTTGTTGCGGCCATACGGCTTCCTGAGCAGCAGTGCTTCTGTGGGCGGCTCCGTGGCCAGGGCAAGCGAGGCGAAAGTGTCCATAATCAGGTTGACCCACAACATCTGGACCGCTTTCAGCGGAGAGTCCTGCAGGAAGACAAGTGGGACAATTAGATCTGGAGGCAGGAGCACGAGGAGGTGGACCATCAGGAGAGCGTTGACTGAGTAAGCCTAACCTGCGTGATGCAAGCGCCAGTGAAGGCTACAATGACGGCCACCACGTTGACGGTGAGCTGAAACTGCAGGAATTTGGAAATGCTGTCATACACGTTGCGTCCCCACATGACGGCCTTGACTATGCTGGAGAAGTTGTCGTCTGTCAAAATGATGTCGGACGCCTCCTTAGCCACATCTGTGCCGGCGATACCCTGGAGATGGGAGTGGGTGATTGGCGTGAAGCATCCGTCATACTCCACCGTGAGACAAGCTGGTGTAGCAGCACGACTCACCATTGCAAAGCCCACGTCGGCTTTCTTCAACGCGGGACCGTCGTTGGTGCCGTCCCCTGTCACGGCGACAACTTGTCTCTGTTCAATAACGGTGCTGTCAATAATACCTGTGGGAAAAAAACTTGTTAGCTGAACAGCTGGCAACTTTACGTAGTTTACAATAATTCGACAAAAACATACCTTTGACTAGAGTGTGCTTGTCAGTGGGGGAAGACCGAGCCAGAACTCGCAGTTTTGGCCAGATCTTGTCAATGCGTTCTTGTTCGATCTAGAAAAAAATTAAAAATCCACTTAAGAGGACTTCTTTAAGGCGGTGGTTCTCAACTGGTTTGACCGCGGGACCCACCATTATCACATAATGACTAGGGCCACACAAACTGCAGACATTTTCCGACTAAAATGTTTGAGACAGTGCAAATTAACCCTGTGTGCTTGCATAAAATCACTTAGCAATAGGGGGGCACGATACATTTCTGACAGATAATATTTGGGAGGAATGAGGAATAATGATGTCACAATGATAAACTCAATACATGAAAAAATAGCTCAGATAAAAAATAAAAATGCTACTACCGTATTTTCTGCACTATAAGGCGCACCTAAAAACCTCCAATTCTCTCAAAAGCTGACAGTGCGCCTTATAATCCGGTGCGCCTTATATATGGACCAATATTGAGCCACAACAGGTCTCACAACCCCAGCCTCTACTGTAGCGTCTATTCTATGCGCCTTATAATGCGGTGCGCCTTCTATATGAACAAAGTTTTAAAATAGGCCATTCATTGAAGGTGCGCCTTATAATCCGGTGCCTTATAGTGCGGAAAATACGGTATTACCCGTACTGAGCTCATTGTAAACAAACATGGCGTCGAATGTGTGGGACTTCTTTACTTTTTCAAAGGAAGACATTTGCCCAAAAAATATTGCGTCTCAACACATTAAACCTTGTCAGCCAACTTATATAGTATGGTATGGTATGGTCTTTATTGTCATTGCACAAGTACAAGGAAACTTTGTTTTCAGCACAAACCCGTTCAAGTTTAGACAAACAAACAGTGTACAGGATTACAGAACAGGAACGCTGATGGGTCGCCACAAGGCGCCCCGTAAAAGATGGGAAAAAGGTAAACGCTGGGGGAGGATGATTAAAAAAAATACAATCTAGACTAGGCTCCTATGGGGGCCCAGTCTGATGTTGGAAAAAAACTCCGCAGCAAAGCACATATACAAATTAGAACATACAACTCGAGACTTGCAACAGAGGGGAGGAAATGGGGGCTACGGTGGAAGGCTGCAGCTCTACAAGCGCTGCCCAGCCGTCCATTACCCCTAGGGATTCGCGTCGAGGGCGTTGGATGGGGGGTGGGGTGTGTGTGTGGTGTTTTTTTGTGGATGCATGTTGTTTGTGTGTAAGCCTACAGTGTCTCTCTGTTCCGCAGCCTTGATATTGTGCAGCCGATAAGTCCAAAGTTAACAACAGGTGTGTCCATGAGAGACAAGAAGGGAGTTTGTGGTGTCTTTGCCGCACTGTCCTTCGGGAGAGTCTCGAAGCCAGGGAAATAATCCAAGTTAGAATGTTTTGAATGAGAGTGAAAATAACATTTGCTTTTCACTCTAAATTGTCTATTACTGGTCCTCAAATTCATCCTGCAGGGCAGACACTCCGATGTTATCCAAATCACAAAGTGTCCACAGTTCTGCCCGTATCCTCCAATCATGTGTGGCAGCTTTAGGGTACTTTGAAGACCGCAAGCAACATCCAATTTGTTGACAAACCAGAGCAACGCTTTCTCCAATCAGCAGATGTCCTGTTGTCATAATTCCGAATAGGTGGATATCTTCACGTCCTCGACTGAAAGGGGTCCCCAGACACACGACACTCCTTCTCCCAAGAGTCCGTCGTGTGTCCAGCAACAACCACTCAGTCAAGACAAGCAGGTTCCCCCAAACTCAAGACCTTGTCAATTTCGTTGAGAGGCCAGTTAATTAGTTCCAATGTTTAGATTTGGAGAGCAGTGCAAAACGAGGCAACAAGAAAGTTAAGACAAGACAAGACAAAGAAGCAAGCAGGAGAGATAAGGGAGAGGAAAGGGGAGCCTGCGCCCTCGATGAGTGCCGGTGAGAAATACCATCGCTCCAACTGTGTTTTACAATCTCTACAAAAACACTTCCTTATGGTCTATATAAAGCGCAAGGGTGGTGTTTTGGTCAAAGATAGCATTTTGGATTATGGGTTTCACTGAAGACATATTTTCAAAAATGCTTTGAGAGAAAACGTTTTTAAGTAGGGCTTTCCCAAATCGATTTGATTTTGATTCATAAGATTAAATTCCATTCGATTAGCTTTACACTGAAAGGGATCTGCACTTTTTGGGAATTTTGCCTATTAAACAATCATTATGAAAGACATGACGACAGATTTTTTTTTTTATGCATTGTACCTTGTAAATAAAAGTCCGCTTACAGCGGAGCCAATGGGAGGTCCTCTATTCCGCCCATAAAACCCAATAAAAAACCATCCAAAACCATCCAACAATACTCCATTTACATTTCGTGACTTGAATATTAACCAAGTATTAGAGATATTGCAGATATTGCAGACTAACGCAGACAAACTATTTATAGCAGCGTCATGATCACGAGCTTGCGTGCCAATGTTGACATGATCGACTGATCAGCTACTTCATCGTTTGCTTAAAATGATCAAAATGTTATTATAAATGTGCCTGTTACTACATTAAATATATACTTACATAATGTAAAACCTTAATGGAGGTGTTTGGATGTTTTTAAGAGCTCTATAGGCTCCATTGTAAGCTGACTTTTGAACGCATTTATTTAGAATGCATTTTAAAAAATACATCTGTCGACATGTCTTTCATAATTATGGTGAACGATAGGCAAAATAAAAATAAAAAATGCAGTTCCCCTCTAAATATTGAAAATGTCTCAAAACTGTTACACAACAAAAATATACTTTGTTTTCTTTCCTTATCTTAAAAAAGCTTTGAACAGCTTAAACTTCCAGTCTCAAAAGTGCAATTTTGAAATAAAAACGGAATTGAAAATGAAAGTGTAATTGATAAATCATGATTCTTATTTATAATGACTCTAAATCGATTCCGAATTTTCAAGAATCAAGAATTCTTTTAAGTTTTTTACGACATCTCTGTGCTTACTTGCTGCGCATATATATCATACGTCAGCAGCTAAAAGGAGTTTTGTAACCTATAACCTGTTTGGTAAAAAGTTTCATGATAATTTAAATACCAAATATAATATTGCAAGAGTCGGTTTGTACAGAGAATTGTGTCCCATTGAGAATTGATTCTGACTCGAATTGTCACCTAACAACCGGAATCAAATTGAATCGTGAGTTGTTGTAAGAATCACACCTTCCAGTCTACTTTCCCGTCATACCTGGGAGTCCTCATTGTGGGTGGAATTCCCCCATGCAACACAACGTGAGCTACTGTCTCTCTCTTTATGGCATATTGTTCTCCCGCTGATATCTACAACATTGTCCCTGTCCTGCTAATGGCCCAAAGGGCTTTTGCAGGGTGTATTCACAAACATCGAGACAACATTTTTTGACCTAGTGAAAACGGATCCACCAGTTGAGAATCAACTGAGCAGGTCTGCAGCAACCCACCTCTCCTTTTGCGTTGCGTATCCGTCGGTTGAACTCTTTGCCCTCCAAGCAAATGAAGTCGTCTGCCGGCTGCAGGATGCCGCACTTGGTGGCGATGGCACGAGCCGTGTTGATGTTGTCTCCAGTCACCATACGCACAGTGATGCCTGCACGTTGGCATTTCCTGATGGCGTCCGGAACCTGGAACAGAGCAAACACAGGTTCATAAAATGGATTTAACGAGTTGCACGGTATGCCGAAATTCACCTCTGGCCTCACGGGGTCTTCGATGCCCACCACGCAGAGGCAAGTGAGCCCAGTGAGGATGTCGTTTTCGTTGTCCCAGTCTGGCTCGCCGTCTGAGGCGGTAAAATCTCTGTATGCGAGGCAGATGGTCCTCAGGCCTTCGGAGGCCATGGGCTCAATCACTTTCTTCACCATGTCGTCTCGATCTCGAGGGCGAAACACCTTTGACTCGCCGTTCGCTGTGAGGATTTTATAGCACCTTGAAGAAGGGTAGAAATGTTGATACATGGCGAGAATAATAAATGGTAGCCAAATGCTCTCTTGAGGGCACACAGAGGAGAAAACAAAAGCATTTAAATGGCGAAGTGCACTAGTGTGACGTCACGCTAAGCCTTCTGTGGGTTAAAAAGAAGCCCGCTTGGTTAAGAGGCTTACGGAGTTGTTACCAGCTCATTTTATCAGCGCCTGTTTCTAAGTCGCAAAGGGCTTGGGTGGGAGGCACTTGAACTTCTTAGCTGCTCTAAGACGTGGCGCGTATCATTCACGGGAAGCTTGAACAAGAAAAGACCTCTGTTCTGTTGAGATGAAGAGATAGACAACTCGGGTAACAAAGAGGGGGAAATGTTCTCACTTTTTAAGGAGGATTTCCGAAGCGCCCTTGCTGAACATGCGGTAGCCACCGTCAGCCATCTTCAGCACAGTGCTCATTGACTTGCGGACGGAATTGAAGGTGTAGACCTTGTACAGTTTCTCCTCTGGGATCTCGTTTCGAATGGTCTGGTAGTCGCGCTTGAGGTCGGTGGAAAAACCAAGTAAGGCACATTCGGTCTTGTTACCCACTTGTCGAGGCAGGCCTCCTTCTTTCTCTGGAGGCTACGAAGGGGAAGGTGTGAAGATAGGTGATCAGCACCACATGAGCTTAAAAAAAAGAACACAGCACATTAGACGTACCATGATCTTAGTAGTGTAGGCGCAGTTGACGGCTATCCCCAAGATTAGGAAGTCTAAAATGGATGCAGGGATGTTTTCCGGTTCTGGGACTTTCTTGAAGTGTTTGCCGGCCAAGTAGGCCTGCACCACAGTCATGCGATTCATGGTGAGAGTTCCAGTCTTATCAGAGCAGATGGCTGTGGCGTTGCCCATGGTCTCGCAGGCGTCCAAATGACGCACCAGGTTGTTGTCTTTCATCATTTTCTGTTGGAAGAAAGACAATTAACAGCAACCAGAGAGGATAAGTAGCTTGGCTTCAAAGTGTTAAGCAAGGATAAGAGATGTTACCTTAACAGAGTACGCCAGGGAAATGGTCACAGCGAGTGGGAGCCCCTCGGGAACAGCCACCACCAGCACGGTGACGCCGATGATGAAGAATTTCACAAAGAACTGAATGTAGATGGGCGTGCAGGCCTTGACCCAGGGCAGGTTCTGGATCCAAAAGGTGTCCACCACAAAGAGCACCACCAGAATGATGACGGTTATGGCTGACATCACCAACCCTGTAAGAAATCACAGGTCCAGACTATATAATTGGGAACAAAAGTGTACAAATTAGAGGTGTAACAGTACACATATTGGTATCGGAATTTTCCGGTACAGAACTGAAGGTACTTATGTCCCAATAGGTACACATTAAAGTGGGGGACCAGAAGTGTGTATCGCGTCAAGAGTCATAGAAGCGCTCTTCGACTCAGAATTTTCATAGTCAAATGTGATTTGTAGGATTTTGCCCATAATTGACGATCAGTTGAATCTATGGCATTTTTCTCTGAGAGAAATAAACAGATTGTGATGATATGTAGTACTGTATACTGACTGATCACTAGGTGTCAGTAACGTCACATGGATGTAGATTTAGCCCCTGTAAGGAAAAAAAGCTAAACCACTCTTGTAAACAAATAAATACGGTAGAGTTTGGATAGTTTAGTGAGGCCTTCTGCCGTGGCAGAGCCAAGAAGACATCAAACTTGAATAAATAGAGGAAGTAAAAGTTGAACAAACAGAACTGAACATCTTAAAAGATCATCAGGAGACTCAGGAGACAGCTACAGCTTTGGAACAAGGGAGTGCAGCACGCCATCTAATTTCCCACCAGTGCCAACGGCTGGATTCGGCCGGCCTGAAGCGCCCCTTGGCATAGCAAGCTCAATGTCTGACAGTGGCGTGTCTCGACGAGACTAATGTGCCCGATGAGGAAACATTCTCCAAACACTATTAGTAATAAAAAATAAATTGTTGCCAGCTGGTTTTAGACACGTCACACCAGTAAGCACTAGGGTTGGGCGATTTAAACGATATGAGTGATCTAAATTTGGTTGACGATAGAGTTTTTAATACTATTGTCATATCGTGATAGATTGACAAATTCTCGCTGTGCCCTGCAAATTTGACAGCGACAAGCTAACAAACGCGTCCTCAACCACTGTAGCATTATCGCTAGCGGCTGATGTCCCTCTACAATGTGAGGCTGCTTCTAAATCATTAATCCTCACCTTCGTGGCAGCAAATAAAACTAGGTTTCTTAGAAGTATCATCACTTGAGGACGAGGAATAGCTAAACATGCTAAATCACCCACCGTAGGAGGATAATGCTAACCGTTAACCGCTAAGCTAGAGCGCTTGGATGTAAACAGAAGGGGCGGATCGATATAAATATAGACAGTAACAATACCAAGTATATCAGTACACTACAATAGTTATATCGATATTTTTTTATTGTCAAAAAGTATTTTGTTGTTTTTTTTATTGTTTACAAACACCGGAAATAAGGTCCTAAAAAAAGAACAACTTTGAGGGCACAAACCAAAGGATTTTAATCAGAGCCGACAGTAGGAAATAATTCAAACATTTAATATATATTAATACACCACCATACACTGCTTTTTTCTGCGTGTAATTGTGATAAAAAGGTTTATTAATGAATGATGTTGAACATTTTAAGTATGAACATCGATTGGTATGACCAATACTACTATTGTCAGTACTTGGTATTGGATTGATACTCAAATTTGTAGTATCGCCCATAACTAATGTAAAGTATTCAAACAACATTAGTGTAGATAAAACCGCGTTACAACAGACAACCAGATATTAACAGTAAATTATTAAGTAGATTAATAATAGTTTTGAAAAATAATAACTGGCAAAAATGCAATATGTAACCGCATACATCAGCAGCCAACTTAGGAGCCTTTGTGACCTGTTTTAAAATGGTTCTATTGTCATTTATATAGCAAATAATATGTTATGATATATACCGTTAATGCAGAAGGCTGCAATATGTACCGCAATATGGATTTTAGGGCATATCGCCCATTCCTAGTAAGAACCTCGTAAGTGAGAGCTGAAATTGTAAGCAGGTAAGATTTATCACTTTCTAAAAACGATTTGTTTGCATATACAAGAATCTTCTACTAATATTTAAAGAAGATCTATTCTCTCAGCACACCCGCTGTATGCAACTACTCAACTCGCCTCCCTCCCACGGAAGAAAAACATACGTTAAGACAAATATAAGTTCATAAGATGAAGTCCAGGCACGTAACGAGACGTGATTATAGTGTACGGTTACACACCTAGTACACACCATCAAAAGTTTGAACACAGTTCAAACTGCTGCTCACCTGCTTTGCCGATCTGTACAGCAAGTTTGGTCAGCTTTCCCTGGAGAACAGATTTCTCCTTCTTTGGCAGGTTGGCTTTCTTCTTCTCCTCTGCATCTGCTCCCTCGTCGCTGTTCAGAGGCTGCATTTCCATGGCAGCGCCATCCTGTGCTTTAGCTGCAGCAGAGAAAAAGTCGTTAAAATGCCTTAAATCTCAACTCATGGCAGGTAATGTACACAGAATATCATAAATAAACAATTGTATTTGCACAAATAAAGGCCAGATGGGGGTGACTGCATATTCGCAGTGCCATCCTCTCCCTCGCAGGCAGGGAATCCCAGAGACACGCAAGCAGATAAAATAAGAGAGCCATGATAAAATCATTAGCTGCGCCAGGCGGTCAGGCTACAGCTGCTGAACAACTGCAGGACAATTGTCAAAGCTTTCTTCTCTCAAACTTTGCATGATATATAATAAAAGGCATCGGACAAATGGTGCACACCTGACAAGGCTTTATCCGTCTTGTGTGTGATAGTATGCCACATGGAAAGGGCGTGGGGGGGGTTAGAACTGGGTTCCTGCAGCTGCTGCGGACTGTGGTTGGTTCTGGACTTACACCTCTGGATTAATCTCAGTCTAAAGCAGGGGTGTCAAACGTACGGCCCGTGGGCCGGATCAGGCCCGCGGACAGGTTTTATCCGGCCCGCGGGATGAGTTTGCTAAGTATAAAAATGAACCAACATTTTTGAATGAAAGAAACTGCTGTTCTAAATGTGTCCACTAGATGTCACAATAGCAATTATTTGCATCTTTGTAGATTATGCTACATATGTAAAAAAAATAAAATAAACCACATGATGTTAGTGCACCAGTTAAGGAAAATGAGCAAACTTGCATGAATGACATCCTGTAATTTGATTTTGATATAATTTTTTTATCGTAATAGATTGAAAATTAACACCAATGAGTTGACTGATGAACATTATCACATAATGTATTCAGAAAATATAAATAACGACAAATAAAGATAGAATACTATTAACCGCAACATGTAAGTGTAAAAAAAAACCAACAACATTATGATTTGTACATTTTCCGAATTTTCTTGTTCTATTTTTAAACAAAGAAAACAATCTGAATTTGTCTTTATTTTTAAGTTATCGTGCCGTGATTTTACCTGTCCGGCCCACCTGGGAGTAGATTTTTCTCCATGTGGCCCCCGATCTAAAATGAGTTTGACACCCCTGGTCTAAAGGATCACGGTTGATTCCAGGCAGACAGAATCTGTGCACCAGGGACCAACGCCAGTGTAGTGCATGGTCACCGACCTGAACAGCACTGATCACCGTCCCAGCAGGGCCGCGAGCCCGGGAGAGCCGGTTGCCATGAAACATCCTCGTTATCGTGGTTGTCAGCCTTCAAATTGGACCAGCTGCTCGTCCCACTCGCAGTGATGATTCAGATCGAGACATTAAATGGTGGGGGCCGCAGGGAGAGTCAAGGCACGGCGGGGGTTGGGGTGGGATATGAGCAGATGTTCTGGCCCTGGAATTGTTGCATAGCTTTAATCTCCTCATCACTAATCGCTGTAACTGGATTCGGTAGCACCTGCTGCCCCGAGCACAATGTGCCGGGCGAGGAAAGATGGGAGACTCGCAGGACAATGAGGATGCCAGGACAGCTTGCGCCGGGTCAAACGGGGTCACACTAAAATGTAAGATCACTCTCATAACACCACTGTAGTAATCACACAGTGCTGTGAATGGGGAAGGGAGATGTAAATGTGCCTAGCAAATGTAGGCTCTCCGTTGCCAGGCAATTACACACACAGGGGCCACTTTAATGAGAACACCTGTGTTTAACCTGCTTACACATCAGCTGTAACATTCTGCAAGCACAGCCCGGCAAAGCGCATCAAACACAGACTTTCTAACCCTGTTCCACCACATTCTAAACAAATGTCATGAAAATTACCTCACCACAACAACTCCTCAGTTTCCTCAGACCTTGCGTTTAAAAGCACTAGTGAAGAAATCAGGACATCAACAAGTCTTGGATATCCCTCAGCATCAATAAAGATTCTATCCATCCATCTCTATTGAATAGTTCTGCATTATGGCGGCCATGTATTTCCATCAGTCTTTCTAAACATTTTGACATTCATGTGCTTGTCAGTCCTCTAAAAGTATGAAACCCACTTTCTTGGCAAAAGACCTTAAAGTTACAGCGGGTGTTTTGTTGAGCGCTTTGAGCAGTGTAGGAAATCATAATTCAATATGATTTAAAGGGAACTGCACTTTTTGGGAATTTTGCCTATCGTTCACAATCATGATGAGAGACAAGATTACACATGTATTTTGTTATAACATTTTAAAGATGATAAAAAAACACTTGGAAGATGCGGTAAAAGGGAGTCACCAATGTAGCCTTCAAAGTCCTTTAAGACAACTTCAAAACCCTCTATCAACGTTTTACATACACTCTGCAAATATATATATAATGTAGTAACAGATAAGTTCGTAACAATATGTAATATGTACAATATTTACAGTATTTTGGTCATTGCCGGAACTAGTTTTTCGGCGCCATTTATTTCCATTTTCCATAGCAGCGTGTCAAGGCGTGTGTCTTCTAATGGTGGCAGACACGGTAACAAACAACAAAGACGACCATTTTTGGACAAATGAGAATTCACAACCATATCTTTTTTAAGCTCAATATACGGAGGAGGAACTACTGCTTCAAGAAGCCAGCATGAAGGAAGAGTGAGACGTTGGAGCAGACGGAAGCCGTGAGAGTGAGGTGAAAGTGAATTGAAGCTGCAAAATGTGGAACTTGAAGCCAAACTATTTCGACATAAATGGATTACTTAGCCAAAATCAACAGGAAATGTCCCAGGCCAGCTGGACTAGACGAATCGAGTGAGTCACATTTTATATTGATCATGAAACACGCAGCACGTCATGCGTGTTATTGCAACTACAGTACATTAATAGGGATGTTTGATCAGGGTGCTATGAAGCCAATTCCAATACTGATCATCCATGAGTAAGATCGGCCGATACCGATCCCATGTGCTATTGACAGTTTAACAATATCAACACAGTATTTAAAGTAGTGTCTTATTCTCTTTCATTACATACAATTGTTTGAGTAAAACAAAGTCAATAGTATACAATAGCTAAACAAAAAAGCAAAAACTACCATCTGCTCCTCTTTTAAATATTTTTGTTTTTGCCCTCAAACTATACTGTGTTATTCCCTGAATGTGTAAACATTGAGAAAAAAATGATTTTGAGAAAAATACAATCAAACGAATTACTCAATCACACCGATACTACCTCTGGTATCGACACAAACAATTAATGGATAGATTCGCCCTCCCCTTGTGTATACACCTAGCCACTACAAAGCAACAGAGCACAACAGTTGTTATATTACCGTATTTTTCGGATTATAAATCACAGTTTTTTTCATAGTTCGGCCGTGGGTGCGACATATACTCCGGAGCGACTTATGTGGGAAATTATCAACACATTACCGTAAAATATCAAATGATATTATTTATCTAATTCACGGAAGAGACGTAGCAAAATGTCAGCAATCGTCACTCACACGTCAACCAATAAGAATTCGGCGGGGAGGGTCATGGCAGAAGTGCATTGGGGGTCATGGGATGCTAACTGTTGTTCACTATTCTTTATTTATTTTAAATTGCCTTTCAAATGTCTATTCTTGGTGTTGGACTTTATCAAATAAATTTCCCCCAAAAATGCGACTTAGTATATATGTTTTTTTCCTTCTTTATTATGCATTTTCTGCCGGTGCGACGTATACTCCGGAGCGATTTATAATCCGAAAAATACGGTATTCGCTTTCTAAACTTAAAGTAATTGTTAGTTTCCTGTTAATATCTGCTTACCATCTGCTGCGATGCGCTTCAATTTACACATCCTAAACTTTAACTCAGCACTTATTTATTGTGCTGTCTCAAGCTATCTTAGCAATTAGTATGCCTGCTCTTGGCTTGTTTTTACTCGGTGTGTAACATGTTTAGCCTCGTCCTCCAGTGATAATGATACACGATAGGGTTGGCCCGATACCAATAATTTGGTACAGGTACCAAAATGTATATAGATACTTTCCGATACTTTTCAAAATAAAGGGAACTACAAAAAATGTCAATATTGGCTTTATTTTAACAGAAAATCTTACAATACAATTAACATGTTTTCTATTGCATTTAAAGAACAATTTTAGAAGGTTAAAATATAAATTAAAGGGCATTAAACACATTGGGCTCTTCTTGTTGCACTCAAAGAACAATTTACAATTTTCCACATTACATATAGTCTGCTATAATCAAGGATTAGGTTAGAATAAGCTTTATTGACATTATATTAAATACATCATGATTTATGGTTGCCAATACTGGTCTGTGCTTTAAGAAAAATACAATTATTAGTAAGTACTAAAAACAAAACTATGGATACATTTACACAGATAAGCCATGTAGCGGGTAAAACACACATTTGTTAAAGATAAAACAAAAATTGTAGAAATTTGTAACAAAATTCAGTCATTTCACTTGCATTAGTTGACACTAGATGGGTCTTAACTCCACTAATATTGGCATCAATCCAAGCAGCTCTGTGCGTGTCTACGTATCTACATGTGCACAACAGAGGAGCTGTTAACTTATACGTGTAGTGTAGTGTGTTTAAGAGAATGGCAATGTGTTGTCTGAGTGACGTCAGTAAAGAGAAGTAAAGAGAGAGAGAGAGACGTAGCGAGTGCACTGCGCAGTACAGTGATGAACCGGTCCGGTTGTGTCCTGCAAAATTAATAATAAAGCAACCAGATTGTCACGACTCAACGGCCTCGTCATTTTGATCTAAAAGGGGAGCTTAGCAGACCCATTGTAGGGTAAAGTGAAAGGTGTTACCACTGACGAAAACATCCGCTCTGGAAGGAACGTCTGCTCTGTGTTCCTCGACTACAGTCTGCACCAGAGCAGGACAGGTGTAACAACATTATTACCTGTCACTATTTATAACTCATTGTGTAGATCTGAATGCTTATTATTTAAATGTTTACTTAAGTTTGAAGCAACGGTGGTAACACTAATCACCACATTTAGCGAGGCATGTTTTAAAGCAACACTTGAAGGGTGGCGCTTCCTTGTTTAAAGTGTCACCTTTATCGTTAGTTCTGAAGCCCAAATACCTCCATATTGCGCTTCACGCACACTCTTTATCAAATAGTAGAATTGTCGTTTTTTTGCCATTAGTCCTCTCAAATATGTTATTACTTGTATGCACTTTGTCTGTGCGTTCTTGACACACTCAACATCATGCGCCTCGGTTCTGTAATCACGTCCGCACAGCAGCATTCAGATGAAAGAACGGTACCGGTACTTTTCAAAGGCAGTATGGTACCTATCTCAATCAATTAGTATCGCGGTACTTTATTCGTACCCGTACACCCTACAACCCTAATACACGATAACGAAACTTAAGATACTAAGAAAGTTAGTTCAATTTCCGCAATGGAGGTGATGATTATTATTCTAGGGGAGCAGCTCCACACTGTATGGAGATACACAGTTAGCTGCTAGCTGTCTGTCAAAAATAACTAAAAATTTAATACAGAATCAACCAGAGGGGTTTGGATTTTGTGACTGGCAATGAAAGGCATGTATCAGCATTGGGTGATCACATACTTTTTCACAAAAATCGACTGATACTGATCAGTGGCCAATTGATTAGTGCATTCTCAATTGTTAATGACATATACTATTGAATATTAAACTAAGTTGCTTTGTCATTTATAATGCTAAGCTAAGATGAAGATGTTTTGTTCAGATACTTAAGCACAGTGGCTCTCAAACTTTTTTCACCAAGTACCACCTCAGAAAACACCTTGCTATCCAAGTACCACCATAAATGACCAACATTAAAATATAATAGCATAGTAGACGTAAGTATTCATTAAAAAGAAGGCAGAGGTTTTATTTAACATGTAATTTAATATTTTAGGCCACTGTAACATTAGACACAGTTTGAACAGCAACACTGTGTTTGATTATTTAATTAAGCGATTTATTGACATACCACTAGATGGAGCCCGTGTACCACTACACAGTTTGAGAACATTGGTTTAGCATGTACTGACATACAATAGATTGGTTTGAGCACATTTAATGTACAAAATGTATCAAAATGGCCTCTGAGTCCTTAGATTTTTCTGCACGAGACTCTCAGTAAAAAGAGCTTGACCCCCGGACCTATGAGGTCAAACTTTGGGGTTAAATAACAGCTCCACTAGGTGGTGTATTTGTCATAAAAATACATGCAACACAGTAGCCGTGCATGTTTTCACAAAGTTACATTCTGGGATTTCTTGATTTTTCCAGACTCAACCAATAATAAATTGGGGTTTTGCTTTGAAGAACTGTTCTGGAAAGTCGATTCTGTGGGACAAATAATTGTATTCTTTGGATATCTGAGAAGACTGATCATATAAAGATCTAGAATACATTTTAAATCATCTTGAGGTCCAGCTCGTTTAAGGTTGAAGAACAAGAATTAAACAACAACCTCAGACTAAAACAAGGTTGTCTGTGTCAGACCAGCAGCTTACCTTTCTTGCGATTTTCAATGGACCCATCCTGCTTCTTGTCTGCAAGAAAGATAGAAGTCATGAGGAAAGCAACATTTCTACTTTTTCTGAAGCTATAATTGCAATGCAAAAATAGCGGTGGCTCATGGAACACGAATCAGGCGGATGGACACTCACTTTTTCTTTGTTTCTTCTTCTCCCCCTTTTCCTTCTTCTTTTCCTCCTCATCCTCCTCGTCGTCCTCGGCACTCCCGAGTAACGTGAAAATAATTCCAGTTTGGGAGTTGACGCCCACCGCTGTGACCACCATTTTCCCCGAGCCTTCCATCACGTGGGTGCCTTTGGAGCAAAGAGGCAAGCGAAAACAGCACTTAAGTTCCCCACATGTTCCAATTAAGAGCAAAACAAAAGCCCGAGTTGATGAATTTGCAGAGTGAGCGGAACACTGAAAAGTATGGCAGACAATAAAGTCAATTACATAACTAAAACAATGTATAGCAATAATAAACAGGAGATGGATAAATTACTTGGAGGAAGTATTCATTTCAAATACAGCAGTTAAAGTTTGGCTATAAAAGAATAACAAACAGGAAAAGAAGAGCAATGAAGAAACCACAAAAGTGAAAGTGAGCCTATTTACACAAAATAAGTGTTAGAAGGATTCTTGCAAAATGCAATGAGTCACTTCGTTGGTTTAAGATTTAGAACAGTGATACTCAACTGGTGAAAATAATATTGTTGTTTTATTCTGAAGGTTTTTTTAATCCAGCGGGCTGTTGTCTAACAATGACTCTTCCTGGTCTAGTCTCTTGTTGAGCCTTAGAAAGCGCTTGCCTTTAGTATTTTATGTGTATTTCATATCAGCTGTTTATGTGGAAATCGACATCTCGGTTGTGTATTTAATTATATTTGCTGAAAATGTGGGGATAGGTTGATTGGCAACACTAAATTGGCCCTAGTGTGTGAATGTGAGTGTGAATGTTGTCCGTCTATCTGTGTTGGCCACGTGATGAGGTGGCGACTTGTCCAGGGTGTACCGCCCGAATGCAGCTGAGATAGGCTCCAGCGACCACCCGCGACCCCAAGAGGGACAAGCGGTAGAAAATGGATGGATGGATGGATGGAAAATGTGAAATCACTAATGCTAATTGCTGGCACATAATTGTGACTTTCTAATGTAAATTAGCATTCAGCAAGCGCATTTGTTTGAATGCATTTTGGTTTTGTTGACCGTCACTCGGCTGATTTGGTATGTAATTTAAGTTATAGTAAATATTCTTTCATTTAAATTATAGTTAATATTCTCTAATAATGTAAATGCAGTTTTACAGTGCTTCGAGGGTAAGACTATGAAGTGGAACTCCTTTGGCGTTATTGCTCTACGGAGGTAGCAAGTAGAGACCAAACATTAGCGGCAACAGAATCGATAAGCTTTTTAGACACTTTTTGCCAAAACAATTTGGAGTTTGTGGAGAAAAATGTAGTGTTTCTAAAAATGTTTATCAAATATTTGTGCTGTCACACTGTTATTTTGCACTACCTCAAATTTAAATGTCTCCTTTAAACAATATACTTAGCTGAAAAATGTCCGTTTGTCATTAAGGGGTGATGGTCGCGCAGCAAAACCAGTTAAAAACGTATGCTTAAGAAGTCACTACCAACTAGCAGTGGTGCTAGATTTATTAAGTGGTTATACTTAGCAAGTACTATGCTGTGACATCATTCTGTTACCTGATAAAAGCATTAAATCTTTTTGTTGCGTTTTCTTGACATGGTCCGACTCTCCTGTGAGCGAGCTCTCATCAACCTTCAAATCGTTGCCTTGGATGAGGACGCCATCGGCGGGCAAAAGGTCACCTGAACGCCACACACAGGGAACACAACTCAGACTTTGTACAGTTTTAAATGGCTGTAGTTAAATCAATCTCACCATATTTTACTTGAGCAACGTCACCCACTACTATCTCTGCCACGGGAATTTGGATGACTTGCCCCCCGCGCACGACCGTGAACTTCTGCTCCTGCTCGATGCGGCTCTGAAGGCCACGGAACTGCTTCTCTTTACTCCAGTCGTTGAACGCCGTCACCAGCACCACGCAGATGACCGAGAGCAGGATGGCGACGCCCTCGATCCAGCCTGCATCTGACTCGGTTTCATCCTCCACGCCACCGGCAGCCTTCCCACAGTCTGAGTAAAAAAAAATTATATATATATACATATATATAAGTCAAGAGAGTCACATTTCTACAAATAAATCTAGTGCAAATAAATCTGGCGGAAATAAACAATGCGATCGAAAGCCCTGAATGTTTCTAAAAATCTTATTCTTACCTTCTCTTTCGGCATCTTGAGGTCTATAAAAAGAAAGGCCAAGTGAAACTACGGCTGCCACTTCTAGGATAATCAGCGTGACATCCTGGAGCGCCTCCCACACTAATTGCAAGAACGTTTTAGGCTTTTTGGGCGGTATTAAATTTTGCCCAAACACCGTTTTCCGCTTCTCGATGTCTGCTGGCTGCCCACTTAGACCTGTGGAAGAAGGGGGAAAAAGGGGATGGAAGAAAAGCGCAAAGTGAGACAGGTTTTAAATGAATGGGTCATGCTACATCTTTACATGATTATTTGTAAATACAGCTAAAAATACATATCACTATGTGGAACTAAAATATAGAACGCATTGAGCAAAGAAGTAAAAAAATGTACTAATATGATTCAGTTTGAGGAAAAAGTGGTGTTTAAAAAGTATACCAATAATTTTGAACTGGTGTCTGATGTCATTATCATGAAGCGTAATAATCAATAAGGCATTATCTATCATCTATTACATAATCATCTGTTTATTATGCGAGCTCAAACATCATATACAAAGCTTAGGTCAAATCTACTCTTGGACTTACTATTTAGTCTTCATTCCTCGCAATTATTTGAAGTACAAACCGCGTTTCCATATGAGTTGGGAAATTGTGTTAGATGTAAATATAAACGGAATACAATGATTTGCAAATCATTTTCAACCCATATTCAGTTGAATATGCTACAAAGACAACATATTTGATGTTCAAACTGATAAACATTTTTTTTTTGCAAATAATCATTTACTTTAGAATTTGATGCCAGCAACACATGACAAAGAAGTAGGGAAAGGTGGCAATAAATACTGATAAAGTTGAGGAATGCTCATCAAACACTTATTTGGAACATCCCACAGGTGAACAGGCAAATTGGGAACAGGTGGGTGCCATGATTGGGTATAAAAGTAGATTCCATGAAATGCTCAGTCATTCACAAACAAGGATGGGGCGAGGGTCACCACTTTGTCAACAAATGCATGAGCAAATTGTTGAACAGTTTAAGAAAAACCTTTCTCAACCAGCTATTGCAAGGAATTTAGGGATTTCACCATCTACGGTCCGTAATATCATCAAAGGGTTCAGAGAATCTGGAGAAATCACTGCACGTAAGCAGCTAAGCCCGTGACCTTCGGTCCCTCAGGCTGTACTGCATCAACAAGCGACATCCGTCTGTAAAGGATATCACCACATGGGCTCAGGAACACTTCAGAAACCCACTGTCAGTAACTACAGTTGGTCGCTACATCTGTAAGTGCAAGTTAAAACTCTCTTATGCAAGGCCAAAACCGTTTATCAACAACACCCAGAAACGCCGTCGGCTTCGCTGGGCCTGAGCTCATCTAAGATGGACTTATACAAAGTGGAAAAGTGTTCTGTGGTCTGACGAGTTCCCATTTCAAATTGTTTTTGGAAACTGTGGACGTCGTGTCCTCCGGACCAAAGAGCAAAAGAACCATCCGGATTGTTATAGGCGCAAAGTTGAAAAGCCAGCATCTGTGATGGTATGGGGATGTATTAGTGCCCAATACATGGGTAACTTACACATCTGTGATGGCACCATTAATGTTGAAAGGTACATACAAGCAACGTTACCATGGACGCCCCTGCTTATTTCAGCAAGACAATGCCAAGCCACGTGTTACATCAATGTGGCTTCATAGTAAAAGAGTGCGGGTACTAGACTGGCCTGCCTGTAGTCCAGACCTGTCTCCCATTGAAAATGTGTGGCGCATTATGAAGCCTAAAATACCACAACGAAGACCCCCGGACTGTTGAACAACTTAAGCTGTACATCAAGCAAGAATGGGAAATAATTCCACCTGAGAAGCTTAAGAAATGTGTCTCCTCAGTTCCCAAACGTTTACTGAGTGTTGTTAAAAGGAAAGGCCATGTAACACAGTGGTGAACATGCCCTTTCCCAACTACTTTGGCACGTGTTGCAGCCATGAAATTCTAAGTTAATGATTATTTGCAAAAAAAATAACGTTTATGAGTTTGAACATCAAATATCTTGTCTTTGTAGTGCATTCAATTGAATATGGGTTGAAAAGGATTAGCAAATCATTGTATTCCGTTGATATTTACATCTAACACAATTTCCCAACTCATATGGAAACGGGGTTTGTACTATATACTGTATTCTAGGGGTGCACAGATCATTATTGAGCCGATATGAGGAATTATGAAGACATATCGATAAATCCGATAACATTTAAAAACAAAAAATATCTGATAAAAATTTTAAAAAACCGTACTGTGCTGTAGGTGGGTTACGGTGAGCAAATCAGGCGCCAATCTGTGCTGTGCTGTAAACTTCCCTAGAGCTTACAAGGTAACCAAACATGGCGTCGATCGTGTGGGACTTCTTCACTGCTTCAGAGGAAGACTTTTCACGTTCTATTTGCACCAAATGTTGTGCAAAAAACACCACATACACAACAAAGCTCATCAGCCACCTGAAACACCTGCATGGCTACAAAAGCCATGGATGACGCCTGTTGCGAAAGAAGCTGCCCCAAAGTCAGCCGCAAAGATAAGTGTGCACACACTACAATTAAATCTACACACACACATTAGACATATAGATAGATAGATAGATAGATAGATAGATAGATAGATAGATAGATAGATAGATAGATAGATAGATAGATAGATAGATAGATAGATAGATAGATAGATAGATAGATAGATAGATAGATAAATATGAGTTATCCGTATCGGCCTTGAGAAGCAGAAAGTTACCCTTTTCGAATTGGCAAATAATACCGTACATCCCTAATATATTCTGTACTCATTTATTCTAGACTGCTTAGTTTGCACGTTTATTTTAACGACGTAATAAGTCTGCAAACTGTTAACTCCACTTTTATATATCTTTAGCATTGTCTTTTATCAGTACACACATTGGTTATTGGTACAAATTCAATATAGGATGTGAACAAATCAGTATATATCAGTAATTGTTGAGAAATAGAGAAGCGGTTCAGTTCTGCTCTTTTTCAGACAGGTTGAATTGTGGAACTGTAAACGTGTAATGCACTATAATGTAACCTAGCACGCATTGAAAAAAACAGACTATCGTTGAATCTCAGTAAAACTAAAATAATGATATTTGGTAACAGTAGAAGAGAAAGTCAAACACAAATACAAATACGGTAGACGGAATAGAAATTGAAAGAGTAAATGAAACCAAATTTGTAGGTATAATGATTGAAGATAAATTGAACTGGAAATCTCATGTACAAAATATACAACATAAAGTAGCAAGAAACACGTCAATAATGAATAAGGCAAAACCTGTTCTAGACCAAAAATCACTTCATATTCTCTACTGCTCGCTAGTGTTACCATATTTGAGTTATTGTGTAGAAATGAGGAAATAATTACAAAAGTACACTTCATTCACTAACGGTGTTACAAAAAAGATCAGTTAGAATAATACATAATGTTGGATATAGAGAACATAAAAATCCTTTATTTATTGAATCAAAGATACTGAAGTTCCACGACATAGTGAATTTGCAAACAGCTAAAATTATACACAAAGCAAACTATAACCTGCTACCCAAGAATATACAACAATTCTTCTCAACAAAAGAGGACGAATATAATCTTAGAGAAACATTTAATTTAAAACATTTGTATGCACGTACAACACTTAAGACCTTCAGTATATCTGTATGTGGAATTAATTTTATGGAATGGATTAAGCAAAGCAATCAAACAATGTACTAATATGATCCACTTCAAGAAACTCTTCAAACTTAAAGTGTTTACAAAGTACAAAGAAGAAGAACCATGATAAACATTCTGAATTTATTTCATCCATCCATTCAATCACTCAAAATAATCTTACTCATCTCATCATATTAAATATAACTTAATTCACCAATTATTATTTATTTATTGATTTTTATTGAGATTACTTATGGAGTATATTGTGAATAAATTGAGAACAGGAAGTGAACAAAAGTTTTAGCAACTGTTATGTAAAAGAAAAGGGGTAGGATTAAATAAGCTCTGCTTCTTCCTACTCTTTTTCGAACATGTTGAAAAGAGAAACTGGAAATTGTGATGTATCATGTTGTATGCTTGCATGTTCGAAATAAACTCAAACTCAACTCAACGCATGTTTGAAATAAACTAGAAGCATTACAGTTAAACATCAGGAAAAGTATTCTCAAGTCTTAACTATGAGCCATCTTGCCTGACAACAGATTGATGCAGCAATGTGGGGGCTAAAAGTCACAAGCTCAAGCGGACATCGAAAGTATTATCTGCACGGGAAAATCACCGGCTCTGGGAGGCTGCACTAGGGGTGAGATTCTGAAGTCAAACTCCAAGAGAATGGATTACTTAGTGTCTGACCACATTGCATTCTACTGTACTGCAGAGACCCCCGCCATAACCATTCGGACGCCTCCACATACACACTTGAAAAGGGCCTACACACAATTGATGATGCACCAGATTTTCAGCTTTATCCATGCAGACGGCTCGCGTGTGTTTGTGTGGGAGGATGGATGGAGTGAAGCGATGAGGAGGTGGAGCGGAATTTTGAGGGACGAATGACTGTGCAAAAGCTGACGGGCTACAAGTCAGGGAGTCGAACATTGAAGGGATGCTGTATACTGGGAATAGCGACACATGTTTACCACACAACTTTTTCATGTTGTCCAGAAACACTATTTTGTATAAACCAACAGACCGCCATATAGACAAAAAGTCTATTTGTGGCAGGCCGGCACAAATTGTTTTGATTAGTGTTGGGCCAAACGATACAGAAGCATCGATGCAGAATGAAACACAAGGAGTGATATGGTCTCCCTGGCTTCATACCTCAATGTGTGTCATTTGAAAAAAAAAAATTGACCAATAGAGCTGCTGTGAAATTTGACGACAAAGTTCCAAACTGTTTATCAGAAGGCGCTTCTTCTTGATAGAGATGTGGGAGGAGTGGCGTGCCATGCTCTCGTTATCATTGATTTACAGGTAAATGGAATGAAGAAAGTGTGGGATCATTATGACGTAATAGCGCTAAATCAAGTGAATGTTCTTTTACTGTTTACTATTTGTCTCTTTTAGTCACAGATGTTATACTCCTTTCCTCATTCGTAAAAAAAGCCAACTCTCCATTTTACTTGCAGATCATATGTAGTGACATTTTTCAATCCAGCAGACGGCACCATATATATATATATATATTTATATATATACATATATGTATATATGTTTATATATACATATATACACACACATTATATATATATATACATATATACACACACA
>NC_084742.1:16073744-16273744 GCF_033978785.1 Entelurus aequoreus | reverse complement strand
CAAACTCTTCCATTTTCTTATAATCAAGCCAAAAGATGACTTTGGAATATTTAGGAGCGAGGAAATTTCACGACTGGATTTGTTGCACAGGTGGCATCCTATGACAGTTCCACACTGGAAATCACTGAGCTCCTGAGAGCAGCCCATTCTTTCACAAATGTTTGTAGAAACAGTCTTCATGCCTAAGTGCTTAATTTTACACCTGTGGCCGGGCCAAGTGATTAGGACACCTGATTCTGATCATTTGGATGGGTGGCCAAATACTTTTGGCAATATATATATATATATATATATATATATATATATATATATATATATATATATATATATATATATATATATATATATATATATATATACACTACCGTTCAAAAGTTTGGGGTCACATTGAAATGTCCTTATTTTTGAAGGAAAAGCACTGTACTTTTCAATGAAAATTACTTTAAACTAGTCTTAACTTTAAAGAAATACACTCTATACATTGCTAATGTGGTAAATGACTATTCTAGCTGCAAATGTCTGGTTTTTGGTGCAATATCTACATAGGTGTATAGAGGCCCATTTCCAGCAACTACCACTCCTGTGTTCTAATGGTACAATGTGTTTGCTCATTGGCTCAGAAGGCTAATTGATGATTAGAAAACCCTTGTGCAATCATGTTCACACATCTGAAAACAGTTTAGCTCGTTACAGAAGCTACAAAACTGACCTTCCTTTGAGTAGATTGAGTTTCTGGAGCATCACATTTGTGGGGTCAATTAAACGCTCAAAATGGCCAGAAAAAGAGAACTTTCATCTGAAACTCGACAGTCTATTCTTGTTCTTAGAAATGAAGGCTATTCCACAAAATTGTTTGGGTGACCCCAAACTTTTGAACGGTAGTGTATATATATATATATATATATATATATATATATATATATATATATATATATACATTATACATACATTATATATATACAGCTACAAGTGTTTTGTAAAGCACCAACTCGGCGAGTCTAAATGAAAGAAATGAAAGGTGAGCAATACCAAAAAGAGTTAAGCTTTTACCAAAGGCAGCAATCATAAATGAAACTTTCAGCACATATAACCATAGATCTCAACTTTGTGTATTTTACTAAAGACGGCAAAAAAACGTGCACTCGTAAACGCCGTGTGCAACAACAAGTTAACAACATGGCTGTAGATGTGAAGTTAAATCATGAAATGTAACCTTAGCCGAGCAAAAACGATGCATGATTTGCCCTGGAGAGTCTTGATATCAATTTCCTTGACCCAGCCACACACAAAGAAGTTATAGCCCTCTGTGCTTTACCAAGTTTTCATATGTTTTGCGGTGTAGAATAACATCTGGAGCTCCAGATAGTTCGATATGTCTGGGACCACGACAGATAATCCTTGAAATCACTCGACAAATCTTTTGATGAAGTATAGGGATAGATGCTATTGCATAGTTTGCATTTTTTGCTTGTCTGCTTTCAGCGGTAAGAACAAGGCCCCCTTGCGTACTCAGATAGTTCACAGCAGCCATGTTGGTTTGATGGTCCTGTCCGTTCAAAAGTCATGTAACTGAATACAACCTATACTACTCAACCCTACCTGTCCCCTCGTGCTCATTAACACATTATAATAGGACCCCTCCTGGAAGAAAGGGGGAGGAATTCACATTATTTTGCGCCATTATGCACCCAGGGCCAACTATGCAAATTAGATGTTCTTATCCCGCAAACCAGCGTCTCAGATATTATGCAGTCCTGTGGGAAAATATACATAAATTGAGATTGTCTATCAATGACTCGTCCTGGAAAATGTCATTTGAAACCCACCACATAAAATCATAACCAGAACGCATATTTTTCTGAACGTCCGTTAGCGGAAAGTAGTGTAGCAATGAGTCATTGCCAGCAGAGTGACAGGCTGCGGGGTGTAGCCTGTAATAATTGCCCGTTGCAGCTCCCTCGCCATCTCATACCGTCTGCTTTGATTCCTTAAGCCTCTAATGAAAACGCGCTGACAGCTACGACCCGGTTCAATATTATGCCACATTTTCCCTCTGCGCTGGCGCAATAAATACAAGTGACAGAGCAGTCAACACCTCATCGCCGCGACGGAAACAGAAAATAGGCAGACCTTGGCCACTCAGATCGAGGGGCCAAGTCAAGCGGCTAATCATTAACCGTTTAATTTGGACGATTGTCCCCGGTTGACCTCGGGCAGGTACTTTCATTTTGGTCACCAGTGACGAGGTCAAGGTTACAATCTATTGAAATACGGCCGCGGTCCTGCTTTTTGATGTTTCAATATGACTGCGTCCAGTACTTTGAGATGATACCCAGATAGCAAGAATAAAAGATGCAGGAGACTGAGGAGAGCGTGGGTATTTTCATGCACTCTGAATGACATTTAGATGCAAGGACTGCCAGTCACATCCTTATACGGATGCACTTTGCATTAAAGTGGTCCCTGAAAAAAGAACAAATGTGATAAGCAAAGTAGACTGAAAGTATTGTATGGATGGAGTTTTGATTTATGTGGCGCTGATAGGAATGTGTGTTTGCAATCCTTCCACTAACTAATCAATTGTGGGAGTAAACAGCCTCTTCTGTGCCTTGTTATTAACCCAATGAGTGAAGCACGAACAAAAAGAAGTGACGGAAAAGTTTGTCATTTTCATGATTTTTGCTCACTTTTTGTCAATTGGGACATTGACAATTATGCAAACTGTGCAACCCGCCACAAATAGATCACAGTCTTTTGTCACTGCACAGACACCTTTAGAACTAACATCCTGAGCCACAAGAGAGCCAATGTGCTGACAAATCACTTCACTGTGACCGAGGCAAAGAGCAACGTCCAACACAATGAAGCTGATATGTGGACAACAATCCAACCACAGAAGCCTCGCAAAAGCACAGATCCGACGGGATCAACTAGCTGAAACCCAAATATTTAAATTTGGTCAACTACAGACGAGGGAAACAAATAAGAGCTCAGTCAGTAATATCAATGAGGAGAGGCCTTGTGCAATGTAATGAGCCTCATTATGCACACCATTCAGGCGATTCCATTAAGGAGTAAAGCTGCTGCTGGTACTCCGAATACTAACCACCTCAGTAAACTTTTTGAACATCACAGCTGCACACGCTGGTCACTGTTTGACACCTAAGGACATCTCAAGTGCCAGTGCGGAGATGTGGCCGCACTTAGCTTTGCAACACTGTGACCTTGAGCTGTAACATTCTAGATGGTGAGTGACAGTTTGTGTTAAAACACCACATACAATGTAAGAGTCAGACTAAAAATAGATACTTTACAGGCCAGTCCATGTATAAGTGACAACCTGTTGCCAAGTAGTCAATGCCTTCCTCCACCCTATCCTGATTGGGATTGGTGTTGTATATTATAACAAAATCACAATGTATGGCTGTCAAATTTAGCGCAATAACGAGTTAACACTAAATCCGCCGGCCCACACAGTGGTGGGGATGCTGCAAGCGAGAGCAAACACAGGACAGAAACGGACAGAGAAAAGTGCACTTTGAATGGCAATTTTAGCCCCACAAGACCAGTCAGCCCTTCCGACAACAACAAAGTAATCTGCATCTACCACCGCCGCGAGCTGAGCTATCACTGGAGCTAGTCGTGTCCTAAATGCTGGCTGCTATCTGCGAGCTGTCTGCCGATGAATAGAACCCTCTCTACCCCTGACAGAAGCAGACCATGCCGGAAAGCCAACAACAAACGACTACAACCAACAAAGTTTCTACAGCAATTGCCAAATGAGTGTCAACACACCTAATTCTGCAACCCATCAATATTGTGGAATATAATGGGCCGCCCTAAAAGTCGCATGCCCCTACTATAGGCCTGGTCCGATATAACAATATGCTTGACGATATAATGTCCCAAAAGTATTGCCGATTGTCATTATTGTCACTGCATTGTTTTGAAACAAAATTAAGCACTAATGTAATCATAATATAAAATAATACAAAATGCAAGTATTCCTTTCAAATGCAATAAACATTTATTTCTTATTGTTTTACCATTGTAATTGGAAGGTCAAAAACTTTCAAATATCATTAATAAGTAAATAAACAATACAATTAGTTTTAACTCTTAACTTCAGTTTTTTTTGTCTGTTTTGCCATCACTTTCCAACAAATTGGGCACACTCTTGTTCACTTGTCTCAATCCAAGATATTCCCACAAAGGACATTTGGTTTTGCGATCGTATTTTTCCCCCTAATTTTGGTAACCTTGCGGTAATTCTCACTAGCGAGTAGTGCGGCTCCGTTTGTGCATTCTGAGTATGTAAGCTAGCGGTCATGCCTCAACCCACAGAAACAATAATTGTGGATGACTGACAAGAGGATTCACTCTGTTCATTTAATTGTGCTATTGAATAAACGCGCTCAGATGCTGAGAGCGACGCATATAAGTGTAAAAAAAAAATTCTCATTGGTAACGTTTCTTAGTAGATTTAAAAAAATCAAAAATCTATTTTTTTAGATTTTTTTTTAAATCTACCACTCAGGCAAATCGTATTGTTGATGTACATGTTCATATATGCTGCAGAGATTTACTTTACAAAAGAGAAGAGTGAGGTACTTTTTTTGTTGCATTATTTGTATTTAACTTAATTAAATGTTTAGGTAGAATTTTATTAAACAAACCCAGTTTTCTTTTAGGTAACAGACACTTATCACTGCTGTGTATCTATTTTATGGAGGAATGTAGTTAATCATAGAACTGGCACCCAATGTTATTAAAAAGTACTGATTTTGAATTTAAAATCGTTTTGAATAGAGTATCGATTCTGAATCGAATCGTTACCGCCAAGAATCAAATCAAATCGTGCGGTGCCCAAAGATTAATTGCCCTAATGCACATAGTGAGCCCTCTCTTTTACACTGTTTTAAAGTGAGATACATAGAACACAAACACAAGGACATGGCAATTTATCGATGCCGGCAAAGTTATCCAGTTCCTTTTCATTTATTCAACGATGAAATGGTTTATTGACCCATTCATTGGTCCACACTGTCATGAAGACTGACAGGGCATTCCGCAGACATGCTTACCCTCCAATTTTTATATTGTCATTATCTTTTTTAAAGTGAGCCTGTGTCAGAAGTAGTAAGCGTGTGTAAAAGAGTACCGTATTTTCCGGACTATAAGGTACACTTAAAATCTTTTTTTTCCCTCAAAACTCCTTATGTATGGAATAATTCAGGTTTTGCTTACCGACCTCAAAGCAATTTTATTTGGTACATGGTGTAATGATAACTGTGAACAGTAGATGGCAGTCAAACATAAGAGATACGTGTAGACTGCACTATGATGGCAATACGACTCAAGTAAACAAGAACATTTTATATGTTCCATTGAAAATATAGAACATTACACATGGCGCTCAAAAATCTATCAAAATGTTTCAGTACGACTTTGGTAAGCTCTGAAGTCACACCGCTTGATTTGCTTCAATATTCGAGTATTATTATGGTGTGTGTATAAAGTAAGACATTATCTGGCGTTTTTTTTCGCAATATTATGCAAAAGCAACTTTTCTTACCTTCTGGTACCTGCTGATCTATATTTGGGATCTGCATAAATCCTGAAAAATTGCGCAGGTCCGCTTTTGTAGTCCGTGACGACACCATAGTCGATATGCTTCTTTTTGTCTATCTTCTTGTTATTGGACATTCATCTTCCGCTGTTGCCATTTCTAATATAAAGTAGTGTAAAGTTCTTACTTATATTGTCAGTAAACTCGCCATGAAAGCGCTAAAACATACCAGTGTAGTGAGTTTACATTATTCACTTTAGTTAGGAACTTTAGTTATTAGAGTTTATGTCGGACGTTTTTTTACGGGACACATTTTGGGTGTTGTTGTTTCCGGATGAGGAGATGCTGCTTCGTTATTGATTTAAGTAAAGTCTGAATGTCATTAAAACAGTTAGCTACATTTTTTGACACTTCTTCCACTCCCGTCCTTGCACGTTACACCAGTACAACAAAGATGACAGGGAGAACACGCTGCCGAAGGTGAGCCACGTAAATAAGACCGCCCACAAAACGGCGCATCCGGAAGCGACTGTCAGAAAGCGGCTTGAAGATGATCTGTAAAACATAATCTATGAAACATTTGACCAGAGAACCACCATTACATGTTATGTAGACCACAAGGAAGTGTTTTCAATTTAGAAAAAAATAATAATAATATAACTCCTTAAATGTGCCCTATAATCCGGTGGTGCATCTTATATATGAAAAAAGATCAAAAATAGACCATTCATTGGCAGTGCGCCTTATACTCCGGTGCGCCCTATGGTCCAGAAAATACGGTATGTGTTTGTGTGAGAGATCGTGTGTGAGTGTGTGTCTGTACCAGACTGTGTCCATTTTGTGTTGAGCGGTTTTAAAAAGCACAATGTTTAATAAAAATTTGCATAAAGCAAACAAATTGTACAGTTCCAAGTAAATGGTATTAAATCTTCGAAAAGGATTGTCTATCGTATACTTATTAAAGAGAAAAAAAAATGTTAAACTATCTGCGATTAATTGTTAACTATAGAAAAAAATGCAATTATTCACCTATACATATCAATCTTTTGGACAGCTATAATTCTGTGTCATTGCAGTAAGCGTTCTGCATGTAGTTTGTATGTATGGAGGAGCTGTTGCAACAGGAAAGTTGACAAAAACTTATTTGGGTGAAGAAAATGAGCTTGGAAATGTGGAGGATTAGGGAAGGATTGCCTTAAGAGGTTTTGAGACGTAACCGTCCAACTAATTAGAAATCCCTTTTCAATTGTCAAGCTCCTGTAATCCCGCGGCAATGACGAATGAGCTCATTGGAACTGTTAAATATCAAAGCTGGGCACTCGTCGTCGAACGCGCTCGGGATGTTTGGCAGCGCGGGGGAGAGGTGAAGCGAGTGCGCGCCTCGGTTCGTGTCACTCATGTTACAAAGCATGACAAGACTCTTTAAGCGCCGCCCGCCCCCAACATGACACGGTCACATACGTGTTAGAACAACTCACGCCTCTTCCAACAGTCAGCCATTCCTCCTCGCGGCTGCCACCATCGCGCACTGGCAGAAGAGCAGGAGATGGCACATCGCGCCTCGCACACTCATGTCGTTGAGGTAACCAGAGGTGATTCGTGCTGCCATGCAGCGGTGTATTTACGGCATTCCCTCTGGCGAGATGAAGCCGAAGGGAATTTTTTTTCTCCCCTCCTTGCTCTGAGACTCTGCATACAGAGGACTGTTGCTGCGACAGTGAATATGCGGTGCCGTTTTAATCTGGGATCAAACTGAAAATCCTCTCCCAAAAGAGTTCAGTCAAGGTCATACTGGCGATTACGCACTAGACTGTCTATGGAGAGATGCTGAAACACGGAGTCAAATAAACACCCGGCTGGTGAACAACATGGTGATAACAGACTAATTCAGGATCGCCTTCCTCGAAGATGAACTCACTCCTTCCACTACACGGTTGGGTCATGACTTGGGGACCTAAAAGCCTCCTGTTTTGCTGGCCCACAAGTGGGACATCAACCTGGCTGAGGCCTGGTGCTGTGCCCAGGCGGACAGCTGGTCTAAGACGCCCACACCAGAGACCCAGAGGTGAAACAGGAGAGAGGGAGGGTACAAGGGGGCCGTGGACAGGCCCTGTCTAACATATGAGTTTTCCAAGGAAGTGATGTCAAGGTGTCCGGTGATGTGTGCAACATGGCTTATGACACGCCTTCTAAACTATGAGCACACCACATTAGCATTTTGTCAACAAAACATCAGCTTGGAAGCACTAAACTAAGGTTACTTTACCATCTGTAGGTGAGGTTTTTAGCCGGTTGCAGAATCCTTGAACGTCCCCGTATGATTCCCCAATTTTGTTTATCCCCTCAGTGCCTCGCAGTTCCATGAGGGCGCGCAGTTCTTTGAGCGTGCAGCCAAACTCTCCATCATGGTTGGCCTCCACTACGGAGTTCTTCACCCCGCTGTAAGAGTTGTTTGCCATTGTCCCCGCTAGCTCTCCACGTTAATGCAAAGCTTTGAGGTAACAGAAGGGGTAAAAAAAAAGATATATAAAAATAAGTGTCCTGGAAAGGTTTAAATCCTCACGAGCGTGCACACAGAGGTAGCGCCCATAAAAAAGGCGACAAGGCCATCAGAGGCAGCTGGAGTCAGGTGGCAGCGGGTCGAAGGGCAGCGTTTCTACAAAACCAGCCATTTCCATTGGAGCGCTGAGTCTTCCTGGCCTTTCATGGCGTTGGAGAACTCAGAGAGCCAGAGATCACCATGCAGTCAGATCTAGAACGAGAAGAGCAATTATACTGTCAGCAGGCACCAAAGTAAACAGGATTCCACCAAAGAAGAAACCATTAAAATTTGATGCTCGGACAAAAAGTCCCACGTGTTTTCAGAGGCAGCAGTGGATTCTGCTAATGCGGACGAGCATTCACGCAGACGTGTTCTGTCATGCACGTACAGGTACATTGCTCTCTGGGAACACAATTCCCTTCTCTGCAGTCACACGGGCGGTGAGCTAGGACTCGCTGAATGATTACTTCAGGAAAAGCCTCGCGTCAAATCTAATTAAGACTATCTGCGGCATCGGGGAGCTCCGCAGCGCTCAACGCCAGTAGCCCATTGTAACCAGCGGCTGGCGCCCATTCAGCCTCAATATGACACAACTGGGATAGTTAATTCAGAGTTGGCTGGATCTGAACTCATTTATAGATTCCTGAGCAGACAAGAGGACATTAACAATGCTCATCTAAAAAGGTCAGCATCTCTGTGGGACGGGGCACCTTAAAGCTGTTAAGTTGGAAAAACAAGTAAAATCTCCAAATATACAAAACTGGGACACGGATGTTGCACAATAGCGCTTGCTGCACAAAATGAACGCTCGCAGCTTATTCCAGTGAGAATCTTGGAAACTATTCTGTCACATATTGGGATTCTACTTGGAGCCATCTGCTATGGAAAAAACAAGACAACATTTATTATTTATTATGCAGCGTAATTGCATATTTACCAGCCCAAGACTGCAAAGGTAGGTGACACCTACAGTTTATTTGGTTTTCCCTGGTTATTATTGCAGGCTTTAACAATTACTTCTCAGACTGTAAATTCCACAGCATCAACCACCAAAGGCAGCACATTGGTAAGTGTCAATAATGCCTAAGCCTGCTGTGAAGCTTAGACAGGTTTGTCAGCAGGGCACTATTAAAGGTCCACTGTGATGATCAGTTGATTGGCAACACTAAATTGGCCCTAGTGTGTGAATGTGAGTGTGAATGTTGTCTGTCTATCTTTGTTGGCCCTGTAATAGGCTTAGACCGATGTTTTTTTATTTGATTATTTTTACATTTTTTTATTTATTTGTTATTTTTTTTAATTTATTTATTTATTTTCCCCCAACACCCCTCCCCCCATTGTTTACCTGTATCTCACCTTTTTTGAAAGGGGCGCCGGAAGTTGGCAGAACCGTCAGCGATCCTGTTCTGTGTCCCTGTAATGTTTGTCTGATCTTGAATGGGATTGTGTTGAACATTTTAATTTCCCCTCGGGGATTAATAAATTATTTCTGATTCTGATTCTAATGAGGTGGCGACTTGTCCAGGGTGTACCCCGCCTTCCGCCCGAATGCAGCTGAGGTAGGCTCCAGCGACCCCCTGCGACCCCGAAAGGGACACGCGGTAGAAAACGGATGGATGGATGTGATGATGTTATTGTAACAAAGGGTGGTTCAGACACCCTCCTTAGAACCAGCGTCATCTGCAGTGGGCATAAAAGGACTAAAACATTTTTATGTGTAACTCAGACAAAATAGTCCACTGCAGAGGACACTGAATCTCAGGGGGTTATGCACTGCATCTAAACAATACATTTTTGGGATGTAACGATATGAAAATTTCATATGACAGTTGGCATTTTTATCATGTTATTGTTGAATGTAGGACTGCAACAATTAATAGAATACATCGATTAGAAAATGTTTGATTTATTTTCTGTTGCTTCGAATAATCGTTTAATGAAAATGTATCAAATCTGGACCGCAAAGGAGGTCCAAAACTTTGAATACGCAAACATATTTTCTGCACCACCGCTCCAAAAGAGCGCACATGAGAGCGGTGTGTTGAAGCTGCAGATTGTTTGTTTTTTTATTTATTTTTAATTAATACACATTATAAAAGTGCAATTTCATGTTGATGATATGCATTTATTGTAAAAAAAAAAAGAAGGTAATGGTAAGAAGAACATTTTGTGTTTACGGTATTTCAACTACGTTCTCTACAATATGCACTAAGGCTATAAAGTGAGTACCATACTTAATGGAACAAACAATTGATAGATTTTTGGATTAATAAATGTGCTCAAAAATATATACACACTTTGAAATCTTTTAACCAAGTTTTTTTTTTTGTCTTGTGTTTATGATCGCATTTGAGCAAGCTATTGATTAGTGCGATATTAAGCATGTTTATCTTTATACTGGTAATTTTAGTGTCCCTTTTATAAATTTATCACAGTTCCTTTCCTCCCTAGGATGCTAAAGGCACTCCGTGCTGCTGGTGGCTACCCACATGGTGCAAATGGGCCAATCATGAGTAATTAGGGGTTTGGTATCTTGCTCAAGGACACTTAGGGAAAGACTCCCTCTTGAAGCTGAAGATCAAACCAGTAACCATCCAATTAGCAGACAGCCAAAAGCAAAGGAAGGAACAGTAGGCTTTTTGTAGCATTCATTTCAAAAGCTGCACCTCCGCTGGATGCAATTCTTGTTTGCCTTCGGGCCACCATCGCGACACCCCAACCCCGCGGGGTGATGGTGGACGTGCCAACATTTGCTCCGCTGGGAGTTTCGGGTTGCCGAGCCGGTCACATGTCACAACTGCGGAAAATCATTGCCATTGGATCTCCGTGCCCGGCAGCTGGCGCGGTTTGGTTGAGTGACAGTGGCCGGGGTTAACTCTTTGCACGCCAACGCCAGGGAGACTTGACTACTCCAAGACATCCGAGGTTGCTACGACACATGCGGGTGGACATCTGCAGAAAGTGGAGACAATTAAAAGTAACGACGGCAAGCTTCTGCAGAATACAATTCATGCTAAAGAAACCCTCTGGCAGTTTGTACACCTCCGTGAGGCAACTACTCCAAGATAGCAATTCTCGGGATCCACTGCAATGAAGCCGCGTACCATGAGGGGTGGTGGTATTTTTAGCTCTTCCCCGGCCTGCCCCTCCCCCCGCCACTAGCCTCACGTCGAACTGGGTCAGGCCATGCAAATGTAGAGGGTACAAAGCAGAGACACCCGGCTTCTCCTCTCACAGCTGAGAGCTACTTCAGCGCGCACACTGGAAGCCCTACGAGGCTCTCCGACGCTGTCAGGCTGCCAAAAAGCGTACGGAGGCGCATTCAGGTGTCAGCAGTCAGCGCAGTTTTCATCTTCATCCTCTTCTACTGGGATCATGGGGACATTTGAACAAATCAAACATGCCTATTTTCAGGTAACACCTGTTTAATGGTCAGGGTTTCGTTTATTTGAAAGAATTCAACATATCTGAAGAGAATTAGGAAGAAGAAGAGTGTTTTTAATCTACCCCTTCTCGATGTGTACGCAGAATTACTGATGGTTTGGTCACTTTCTAAAAATACCTTAGTAAATGATAAATAACCTGGTTCTCAGCACACAGATTCTGCCATATACAGTGATACCTTGGTTTTTGTACGCCCAGTTTTTTGTCCACTGTGTCAGCTTAAGTATGGCCCACGTATTATTCTGCGGACTCGAGTACCCAAACAAAGAATCCCACACGTTGGTGACTCAGTTTATGTGCTCTTTTTCTTAATTTAAGTTTAACTGCAAAATTGTCCAACATGGGGCCAAAGAAGTTGCGAGGGCCAGCAATTTGATAATGAACGTGAGAAACACTACTGAATTCCTGAAAAAAGCTCAAAGTCTTACCCTAATTTACGAGCCTATTTCAGTTGCCTCTCTGTCAAACACATCAGCAGCAGCTTCTGTATATTTTCATGAATACATTTCTGCCGTTTGGATATTATTTTAATGTCCTTGGCAGACCTTATCGATTCCTTCTGCTTCGGTATGTTGAAGACTAGCAGTGCTACGTTCCAACTGCTTCACCAAGATAGCAAGGTACACATGCTGCCATGTTTTTGATGATTTCTTCCTTCAATTCAATGAATATCATCCACTTCTTCTCACCACTGTCCTCAACACTCACTTTCTTCCTTCCCATGCTTGGAAAAACAAAGTTATGTCCATCTCCAGCTTGGGATGGTAAGTATTTCCTAAAAACTATGTGGCGATAACGCCTACTGCGATAACCATATATATCACGATAATTGATTTAGTATATAAATGATGATAAAACCGTTTCAAAACAGGTTACCTGGTATTGTTACTGTCGATATTTGTATCGACCCACTCACCATTCAAGAGCTTCAGCTTGTGGTTAGCAATTAGCGTATCCTTCTACGGCATGTAGTGTAGCATGTTCAGCTAGTACTCATCCTCCAGTGATGATACTTGCAAGAAAAGTAGTTTATTTGCCACCATGGAAGTGAGAAGTGGCTTTGCACTGCGGAGGCACATTAGCCGCTAGCAAGAACGGTACATTACTTTGAGGACGTGTTTGCTAGATTGTCGGTGTGACATTTGTGGGACACAGCTAGAATGTGCCGTCAACATGCATTATTACGATACAACGATAGTATAAAAAGCTCTATTGTCGGACAAATTTATAATAAATCAACACTAAATCGGCCCGAGTCAGTGAATGTGAATGTTGTCTGTCTATCTGTATTGGCCCTGCGATGAGGTGTAGACTTGTCCAGCGTGCACCCTCTCTTGCACCCGAGTGCAGCTGGAATAGGCTGCAGCCCCCCTGAAACTCCGAGGGTCTAGTGTTACAAAATGGATGGATGGATAGTCTATATTGCACTACCCGCGTAAAACCGGATGTTTTCTGCGTATTTTATGGGGTTCATTCTGACATTCGCTACACCACCTAGTTGTGGGGAAGCTTGCAACTTGAATTTGCACTTGGATTGAATTTGAACTTAAAGTATAACAATTAGCCGAAAGACAACTTGTATCTGAAAACATTTGTATGTTGAGGTACAACTGTACGAAAAGTGACGTTCGCGCCTCTCTTTTTGCTCATTGACGTATTCAAGTTTTTGATAAAAAAGTAAAAGTGAAGTAATGTTAATTATTCAATGTCATTTTTAATTTATGTATTTCAAATTGTTTTCTGTGTATAAAACTACAATTATTCTCGATAAAATGTGCTTTTTGTCATTATTCGAATTCTTGCACATTCTCTTTTTAACTTTTGCATAGTTTTAAATGCTTACTTTACAATTTATTAACTGTAAGGTGTTAGGAATTAGGTTTAAACAACAAAAATAAAATGGACGACATAATGATAAAAATGCTACATTTTAAGTAAGATCTATTTAAAAATTATGTTAATGTGTTTCGTAAATAATAAGCAAATTCTCAGTTTGAATAATTGAGATGCAGTGTTTCCCACACATTCATTTATTTGTGGCGGCCCGCCACGAAAGAATTACGTCCGCCACAAATAGATTATTTTTTTGTCCTGTCCAGCGTCTCAGGCAAATCATATAGTTGATGTAGATGCCCATATAGAATATTCAGATTTACTTTACAAAAGAGAAGTGTAGGATACTTCTCTTGTTGCCTTATTTGCATTTGACCACGACTGTTCTGTTTATTTGTTACTGACTGTGGCAGGACACCTCTGCCTCTGTTTCACTTTATGTTGCTGGTAAATAATATGGTTGTAGTAGTAGGCTAAAGTTAAATTATTTAGTATGCACTAATTAAAGGGGCAGAGCTTTAAGAGACATTTTAGCTTTTATATTTTATAAGATATATTTTTTGTAAGAACCACAATTAATAAATATTTTTCAGTGAATAACTTATTGTTCAAATCTGTATATAAATATGTACATAAAGTGTTGTAATTATATTGTAAAATGGATGGATGGATGGATGGATGGATGGATGGATGGATGGATGGACGTTTAAAACAAAACTGTTATTAATTAGTAAGTATACATTTTTTGAGCCTTTTTAGAGAAAATCATATCATTGTAGTAAATTATGGAAATTACTCGATGATGTCATGGTGACTACGCCCATAGCCACGCCCCCACCGCCACAGGTATCTTGGCAGTTTATGGGAAACACTGAGATGTATTTATTTAAAAGCATTTAAGTTCTTCAGACGCTGCACTAAACTTTCAGCATTAATAGGATGTCCGGAAGGCATGTACGTGCACGTGTTAAGTGTGAAAACGTTACACTGCTTACAATGTTATGCAGCAGCTGCAGTGTTTTGGCGAGGCGGTCTTTCATCAGCGCCGCCTTTGAAGATGAAAAGTGCTTTATGTTTTTTATAACGTGCCGTTTCACGGGGCAGGTCAGAGCCCACAGCCCCCACGCCTGGTCAGACACAGTCTGCCTTTCCATCGGCGGCCTGACCCCGTCATCCCGGAGCTTCATACAACGGGGACACTGTGTACCATAGCCAACATTGTGACACTAGTACGAGTGAGTGGAAGTACAAGGGAATGATAACAAGAACTTGGAAGCTGGCTAAAGAATCAGCTGCACATCAGCTGTCAACCCCACACCGTGGTGTCTTCAAAGTGAACGTTGTTGTGGCAGTGATGTCCGTCCATCCATTCATTCATTCATTCAGGGTCGCGGGGGGGGGGGGGGGGGGGGGGGGGGCTGCAGTCTATCCTTGCTGCACTCAGGCGGAAGGCAGACCTTAAAAATACTGCGCTTGTTGGCATAGTGAATGTCAGTGAACCCCGTACGATCTGACCAAAACATCCAGTCTTACTCGCTGGCATATGCTTGTAGCTAGAGATAGACATAACTTTGTTTTGCCAAGCATGGGGGAAACTGCTAGTTTGCACCATACTGAAGCAGAATGAGTCGATAACACCAGCCAAGGACGTTAAAATAATATCTAAACAGTGGACATTTATCCATGAAAATATGGAGAAGCAGCTAATTGTGTGTTTAAAAGAGAAGAAACTGGAAGGAGATACCGTAGAAGTCCACTCTCCAAGGTAAATACTGTACACTATTGTTACATTACTTCATAAAACTATTGTAGTTGTTTGTACTACTTTATACTGTATTGTTTCTTTATACAATATTTCTTATCTAAAACGTTGTTTTTTAAAAAAAAACATGTTACATGTTAAAATTGTGATGTTTTGGAGTGACAACCATTGATTAAATAGATTTTAATTATTTTCAAAGGGCGACGCCGTTTCCAGTACAAGTTGTTGAGGTACGAGCTGCTATACAGAACCAAAGCTCTAAAGTTGAAGTACTACTAGTGTTGTCCTGATACCAATATTTTGGTATTAGGACCAAAATGTATCTTGATACTTTTCAAAATAAAGGGGACCACAAAAAATGTCATAATCGGCTTTTTTTTAATTTAATTTAGGTAGCCAGGGACTGCAGATGGAAATTAGCTGAACATATCTGTCTTTGAGCTTAATGTCTCTGTGCATTGTCCCTTCAAATAAAGACTAAACTAAACTATTTTAACAGAAAATATTATGATACATTGAACATATGTTTCTTATTGCAATCTGCAATCAAAGAACAGTTTTGGCATTATATAACATAATGAACATACTAGACAACTTTTATTTTAGTAGTAAATATGCAAACTGGGTTACAAAGCTCTTAATTTGGCGGCTGACGTATGCAGTAATGTATTGTGTCATTTTCGATTGTATTATTTTGTCAAAATTATGAGGGACAAGCGATAGAAAATGGATAGATGGATGGATGGATTATTAATCTACTTGTTTATTTACTGTTAATAACTGCTTACTTTCTGTTTTAACAAGTTTTAGCTAAACTCCTGTTAAAATGTAACCAGCACTTATTTTTCTGTTGTTCGGATACTTTACTTAAGTTTTGGGTGGTACTACAATATAAAAATGACAAAATATTTTGTAATCATAAAAATGTTGAGATAATCATTGTAATATGGAACATATACGACTCAGGTAGTTGGTATTGTTACAGTCGATATTTGTATAAATCCACCCATGTGTTTCAATTCAGGGGCGCTAGTTTGCTGTTAGCTATTGTATCCTCCTATGGTGTGTAATGAAGCATGTTTATCCATTCCTCATCCTGCAGGGATGATACGTGTAAGAACTGCAGTTTATGTCACCATGCAGGCGAGAATTAGTGATTTAGAAGTAGATAACACAGCGGAGACCCTTGATTGCTTTGTTTTGCAGAGCGGCACTTTAGTCACTATGTTTCCATGCACTAAATTAGTCTGATTTTAAAAATAGTTTGTTTTTTTGTATTTTCATGTGAAGTCCCAGTGTCTATGCACACTCTCTAATGCAACCATTGGTCATACGCTGTGTGCCTCCCGTACACTGGGGGTCACTTGTTTCCTTTTAGCGCGGATAAATGTAATGCAGGCATCTGTGGCTCCTTACAAATCAACATCTTATCTTTGTTGTACCTGATGTCTGCTGTAATACTGGCACAGATTACAAATAGTACGTCTCTAAAGGCTATGTTGATGTTAAATAGCAAACAACATCAAGAAATTATCTCATATTGCGCTACGTAAATGGCAATACTACCAAGAATATATTGGTGCGGATGCAGGTCCGAAGCAAAGAAAGACCGACGGGAGAGAGTTTTTTCAAAGGAATTTTTGGACGGAGAATCATGGAAACAAAACTTTGGAATGTCTCGGAGTTCAATTATAAGGCTCTGTAGACTGATGGAAGGAGTTTTATATCTGAAAGAAAAGACTGTTTGCGCCCCGGTTAATACTGTTCCAGATGAAGGTTGCTATTGTTCTGGACTATATTGCCAGTTGTGCAGAATACAGATTTATTGTTAATCAGTTTGGAGTGACAAATGCAGCGTGAAGATATGTGTACGCTATGTTATTCGCCTTTAATACACCTGCTTCATTCTCTTTCATCTAATTGGTTTTTGTTCGGGAGTCCGAATTAAGCGGGCATTTTACATTTCCTTAGCTACATTCCTAAATAAATCTCTTTCTTCTTTTCTACCATAGATGCACTTCAAAGTGTTCTGTACTTTCAATTTGTGAAGCATATTGACAGTCTCCTTTTCATTACAATTGTTGCTGATGTTTTGCTTGAACGGGATCTGCTTTCAGGCTATATCCCACGCGTTGAGACTGGTGCATGCGCGATATTAAGGGTTCCCTCAAACGGCACACATCTACTCGAGATATCTGGTTTTCAATTGCATAATCCAGGCGTGTTAGTTCCGATTTTTCAAAAACCGAATATGATTGGATTAAAGGGGAACTGCACTTTTTTGTGGAGTTTTGCCTTTCGTTCACAATCATTATGAAAGATATGATGACAGATGGATTTGATATTTTTAATGCATTCTAAATACTAAATAAATGTAAACAAAAGTCCACTTACAGCGGAGAGAATGGGAGATCCACTATTCCGCCCATAAATTCCGAAAAATAACCATTCAAAAAGCGCCAACAATACTTAATTTACATTGCGTGAAAAGAATATTAACAAAGTATTAGTGATATTATTATTATAAACGCTAAAGCAGACCAACTATTTAGAGCGGCGGGTGTGCCTATGTTTACATCATCAAGTAGTCTGCTGCATCCTTGCTTCCTTGCTCCCTGTAAGTTTATTGTAGATCATAAATCATGCCTCTCACATGAAAAATAAATGGCTGAAAATATAATCCGACAACTTGGGACACTTTGACAGCCATTTCAGACCTGGGACTGGCGAGGACGACACGAAAAGCACTTGTTCTTCTTCATGCCACCACACCACCCGACCCCGTTTCTTCGTGAGGAATTATGAGACATTTTTCCTCTGAATGGGAATATATGAACATCCTAACAGTCGGCATCCTAATGACAGCAGACATTATACAGTAAGTGGTGTTTAATTATGTTTGTTGGCTCTCAAAGTCTGCAGGGAGCATAAATCAGTGAAGAAAAAGAAAAATTTGAAATTAATGCGCCACGTATGCTTTAAATTATCAAAATACGTAAACATTAAATGTAATTATAAATGTGCCCGTGACTACATTAAATACATACTTACATCATGTATATAAAACCCTAATGGAGGTGTTTGGATGTTTTTTAGGGGCTCTATAGGCAGAATTGAACAGCTCCATTGTAAGTGGACTTACAATGGACTTACAAATGTATTTAATATTTCAAATACATTAAAAAAAACATCCAACCGTCGTCATGTTTTTTATAACGATTGTGATCGATAGGCAAAATTCCAAAAAAAGTGCAGTTCCCCTTTAAGGTGTTTCCATTGCTTATTTAGAACCAAGAGAAATTGGACTAATTTAGTGCATGGTCACATACTGAGTGTTTATAGTTTCACCTTTATCATACATTTTTAAACCAATATATGTCAATTCTCCCTCTTCTGTCTCCACCCTATTTCTGTATGTGTGTTGACTCACATGCGCCACAGCTCATATTACCAGCAATGTCACCATGGCCAGGGCTGTACGCTTACCTTTTTCAATAGTAGCACCGGTGCTACCATATGAAAAAAATGAGCAGCACAGAAAACTAAGCTAACCCATAAAAGGAAATATAGATGATTAAATATCTCCACCATGCCTTGATTTAAAAAAAATTGGGATTGATGGGGATCCCAAATACACAAAAACAGATACCAACAAGTAAGAAAAGTAGGTTTTGCATAATAGGATCCCGAGTTAAGAAAAAGCCTTGAAAAATTATAAGAAAAGTCAAATATAATCTCCATCTTCTTTTAAAAAAAAATTTTTTTATAATGAAAAATAAAACATTTTTGCTATGCTCAATTCTTCAGCAAACAAAAAAACAAAAGAACAAAATGTAAGTAAGGTGCCCTGGTTTAAGAGGACATGTTAAAACATCAACAGCAACATGAAAATAATTGACCTTTAATAATTGTGTTTTTATAGGTAAACAGTATTATAGGACATCACACAAAGATTTTAGCAAGGAACACCAACCTGCCAACTGCTTAATAATGCTTTGTGACAGGCTGTGTTCTGAAAACTACCTTTAAAAATGACTTCTGGTTACTCAGTACTTTACCAAAAAAGTAATCTAATTACTAACGGAATAACTCTCTAATGAATGTAATTAATTACTATAGAATGTAATTAACGTGTCACTTAAAAAAAAAAACTTTAAATATCTAGCATAATGCAGTTGATGCCCACTGCTCCCCAAGGGGATGGGTCAAATGCAGAGGACAAATTTCACCACATCTAGTGTGTGTGTGACAATCATTGGTACTTTAATCTTAATCTTGAAATATAAGTTTTTATATGGGAGCAGTGTGTGCGTCTGTGTGTTTGCCTTTAAAAGGCGGTGCCTGTTGCCTAGTGATTTGTGACGTCAGCGAGTCCATGTTCATGCTGCGTTCCATTTACCTCTGAAGTTGGAAGTCGGAGCTCGGAATGACGTCACAGCCGAGTTGTGAGCATTCCAGTTATGAGGTGAGAAATCAAGATGGCCACATGCACAGACTCTATTTTTCACTTGCCTTTTCTGAATATAAACAATTTATGGGAAAATATTGACTCTTACTACAAATTTCAAGCACGGTGGATGAAAGTGATTTTACCATATAAAAACGCCCAACAATACATTGTATATGGCTGATTTACTGCAACAAAAACTAATCAGAAATGCTAATAACGGATATTATAGAATAGGACATCATTGTTTACATCCAAAGCAACAATCTTTGAAAATAACTTGGGGGGTGGTGAGAATGCTTCCACTTTCTGAGTCGGAAATCTGATCTCAAGGGGCGTTCCAATTGAAATTCCAACTAAGAACTCTGAAATTCCGACTTCCTAGTTCAAATAGAACACACCGTAGGTCTGAGTCTCACAGGCATTTTAGTTTGAGTTACGTTTTTAGCTAAGCATGCTAGCAGCAGCAGCTCTTTCGAATCGTTCACTGGTTTTTGTTACCTCTGCATAATAAATACATTGAATGTGCTTTCAATGTGCAAGTTTGTCACTTCAATCATTGATTTGTTGTTCAATATTTCCTCTAACCCTCGTAGTTACTAGCGCGCAGTGCAAATTGTGTCAAGTTTTAAGGTGATGTAAAAAAACCTTGTCTTTTACTGACTAAGACCTTGTTTCTTCCATGTTGGAAGACTGAGTGTCTGAGCTACGGGCTACAGCCTCGCTTCTCTGTGTGTATGGCGCAGGTGGGATGGACACACAGCTTTTGCTGCGCACAAAGTGATCAGTGACACTTCTGCGTCAATCACGTGTCCATTTGGTTATGATTATGGTTTAAGTTTATTTCAAACATGCTATACAGACAGGCGAAACTTTTACTCTAGATTGAGCAAATGGTGATGCTTTTAGAAGCGAAATGCGATGAAACAGTTGAAATCCTTTTTTGCACATGTGCGACAAGTTTTTTTCCCCAAGTCGCACAGTCCATTTTTAGGCGCATTTGCGAGAACATTTTTCGCACTGTACAGCCCTGTTTTAAGTCACTTTGTTTTGACTAAGACTGCAAAATAAGTCACAATTGGACAAAAAATGTGTTGCAAGTGCCAGCAGGTGAGAAACACTATTGAATTCAAGAAAGAACAAACGACTTTGGAGCATGCGTGGCTCTCTCCTTGCGTCCTCCCTCTCCACTCATCGTGATCTTCACCAACTAAAGCCTCCATAATCTTTAATGTTTTTTGTATCCATTTAATTTGTGCACAACTAGAATTATTCTCCATGAAATGTGTTTTGTGTGAATATTTTCGGGTGTCTGGAATGAATTAATTGGATTCACGTTATTTCTTAAGAATACAATTTGGTCTTCGTCGGACCTTCTGGAACGGATTACTAACGACAACCGAGCTACAGTATTGTAATACATTTTTGATTCTCTTTATGGTGTTATAGTGTTTGCTAAGGCTGAAACGACGCGTCGACATAGTCGACGTCATCGGTTACGTAAATACGTCGACGCCGTTTTTGTGCATGGACGCGTCGCATATTTACGTCACACTACCGTCATGGCGGAGCGCAAAGCAGACGGTGCGAGCGAGGGGGGAAAAATCACGCCAAAAGTGTGGGAGTATTTCAATACACGGCCTAATAATGTTGTTGTATGCACACTGTGTCGAGCGGAAATGGCCTATTATAGCAGCACAACGGCTATGAACGAACATTTGAAAAGAAAACCATCAACCATCAACTAGTCAATCGTCCGCGTGAGCATACGTTGTCATCATTACACAAAAACATGAATGTGTCATTTGTATCTGCTAGGGGTGTAACGGTACGTGTTTTGTATTGAACCGTTTCGGTACGGGGCTTTCGGTTCGGTACGGGGGTGTACCGAACGAGTTTCTAAGCTAAAGCTAAAGTCTTAACAAGCTGCTTAGCTCCTTCTGCTTCTGTCTCAGCACGCAGCATTGTCCCACCCACACAACCATCTGATTGGTACACAGAAAGCGCTATCAGCCAATCAGCAGTGCGTATTGAAAACGTTAGCAGCCAATCAACAGTGCGTATTCAGAGCGCATGTAGTCAGCGCTTCAGCGTCGAGCAGATAGGTGTTTAGCAGGTGAGCATCAGGCAGCGGACTCTCCCCAAATGATAATAAACACCTCCCAGTCAACTACTAGTAACATCACTATGAGCCCGTTGACCTTCTAGAAACTTAAACTGCAGCTCAGCTCACTCGCAGTCCTGGCTTGAGGTGAAGGCTAATTACCTCTCAGTTCCAGCCACAACGACCCCTTCTGAGCGCCTATTTTCAGCTGCTGGGAATATTGTAAACAAGAAAAGAACCAGAGCATGTAGACATGCTAACCTTTCTTCATTACAACTGTTAGTCACTCACTGGAATGAGTAGGATTGGTTATTGTGTACTGTGTTGGACTGGATGTTTATTTTGCACATTTTAAAAGAAATACTTAATGTTTACAGTTCTCCAGAATATTTAGATTGGCACTTTTTTGTATTGGATGTTTGTCTTTATTTTTGCACATTTTAGCAAATAAGCAATACTTTCACTTTTGTTGAAATGTTTACACTGTTGTTACAGAATATTTCGTTTTGCACTTTTTTGTATTGGATGTTCATCTTTATTTTTGCACATTTTAAAGCAAAATAAGCAATACTTTTACTTTTGAAATGCTTATACTATTGCAGAATATTAAGATTTGCACTGGATTTTTACTTTTATATTTGCACATTAAAAAGCAAATAAGCTACTTTTAATTTTGTTAAATGTTAAAAGTTTTAAATGTTTACATTGTTACAGAATATTTTGTCGTGTTGTAGTCGATGTTGACTGAGTGGCCACTTCTTTTTTTTTGTAAATAAAAGCCATGCCTTTTGAAAAAACTGGCCTACATTTATTTTTTCATCTTCATTTTAAATAAAAAAATAATCGGTAAAAGGAAAAATAATCTATAGATTAATCGGAAAAAAAATCTATAGATTAACCGATTAATCGAAAAAAATAATCTATAGATTAATCGATAGAAACATAATCGTTAGCTGCAGCCTTAGTGTTTGCATTTCTCAGCTCTTTGTGTCGCACACAGACGGAGGAGCAATCACAATAGTTATATCCATCCATCCACCCATTTTCTACCGCTTGTTCCTTTCGGCATGTCGTATGAGTATGCCGTAGGTTTTGGCTTTACGCATTATTCTGGAGTCTTTCCCTCAATTTATTTCATAAAAGGTGATGTTATCATGTATAACTGGAGGGGAGCGATCATGTAACACTGAGATGCCTTTATTTAGATTTTTTCCGGAGATTCCTATACAGCTGACGCTCCGGGTCTAGTAAAGTTTTGATTGATACAACTTGTGGCTCATAATGCAAGCATAAAATGTAGCATAAACAAGTTGAGCCTGCATGTGTCTTACAGTTTACACAGCACACACGTCACTGAAGGTTACTGACATACAAGCTCTCATGCGCACATCATGAACTAGATACTGTACAACAAAAAGGTGCTTATTGACAACGACCAACATTTTTTTGGAACCCGGGACGCTCATAAGTTCCTGCAGAGCGCACAAGGCAGCTTTGAGCGAGACTGCGATGCCATGGAAGCACCCCCCCACAGGACAGTGTGTATTTTACATTAAGGGGAAATCAGCAGACGTGTGCTGCTGCTGCTGGCCTGTACAAAATATATCAAGTCCGGATTACAAATGTAAGTAGGGGACGGCGATCCAAATGTGCAGCGCGGCCAAGGAGTGTCAAATGTTAGGCGGCTGTGCCATAGAAGCACTGTCCAAAACAAGTGCCACAACTACCTACTAATATCCATTGTTCTGTTAGACATGCAGAACCGGCAATGCTGTCAGACTCAAGAGTCAGCAGCAATGATTATATGAGAGGCATCAATCTTTTTTTGTGTGTTTTTTGGGGTCAATCTTGAGTGACTGCAACAGCGCAAGTTCTAAGGCCTCAGGCAGAGCGAGACAATGTGTTACTGTTGGTTTACATAAATCATTAAACACGCTCTCTGCTGCTCTTAAGGCTGAAAGAGACAGCGAGCAAAAGAGCTTTAGGGGCACCATGATTGAAGAAAATAAGCATAACATTAAATATGGATGCTGATGCTGATAATTCATTGCTGAAGTAAATAAAAACATCCTCAACAGTCCTCATCTTAACACAGGTGCTTGCAAAATTCTCATTTAACCGTCATAAAGTTCTGTCTTGTTCTCATATTATTGAAACTTTTTTCCACTAATATTTTAAAACGTTATGTATTTTCTTGGGCAGCGCGGTACGACAGGGGTTAGTGCATCTGCCTCACAATACGAAGGTCCTGAGTAGTCCTGAGTTCTATCCCGGGCTCGGGATCTTTCTGTGTGGAGTTTGCATGCTCTCCCCGTGACTGCGTGGGTTCCCTACGGTTACTCCGGCTTCCTCCCACCTCCAAAGACATGCACCTGGGGATAAGTTGATTGGCAACACTAAATTGGCCCTAGTGTGTGAACGTGAGTGTGAATGTTGTCTGTCTATCTGTGTTGGCCCTGCGATGAGGTGGCTACTTGTCCAGGGTGTACCCCGCCTACTGCCCGAATGCAGCTGAGATAGGCTCCAGCGACCCCAAAAGGGACAAGCGGTAGAAAATGGATGGATGGATGTATTTTCTTGTATTACACATATTTTCTTTGTTGTTTTTTTTTAATGTATTTTATTTTGATAAAATGACAACATATCCCTTGTAATGTTACAAGCATATTCTATATATTATTTCATTATTTATTTGGACAAAATGTATATTATTACATTTTTATTTACAGTAGTATCTTATTCAAGACAGAAGTTTGCACTTTATTGATCTCAATGTTGGAGACTGTTTATTTGCAGGCAATGTGCAATGCTACATTTTTGTTAACAGAATTATTATTTTCAAGCAGAAGGATTGCTTCCCAAGGAAAGCTCTTAATTTAATTCAACGTATATCTGGCCTAAAAAGAACATTATATAAATTAGAATTTTGCTAAGAGTAAGACGCAGTGTATGCAGTGTCATTTCAAACTACGAGTTGTTGATTAAATAAAAGAAAAACTTTAGAATTTTCTCCGTCATTTGTAGAGGTGGGGGAAAAAATAAATGTTTAGAAGCATCGTAATTCGGACATGGACGATTATAGAATCGATTAGTAAACGTAAATAATCGATTTATTTCTTGTAAATAAAGTAATGCAGACAGTTCTAAAATTTGGCTGACTGCAGCGAGCAACCTCACCAAGAGATCTGACCAGCTCCTGTATTTTAGGGCTTTTATGTTCCAGTTTTGCACACATTTCCATTAATTTAATACATGTGGGAATTAATTTAACTGTTTCTTATTACAAATGCACTGGTTTTTTTTTTTTAAGTTTTACAAGTGATAAACGCTTATTTAGGGAAACGAAAAGAAAAGTAAAACTTCATTAAAAATATATTAAAGAATTCATTAATAATCGATTTTTAATCGAATCGTAGCTCCTAAATCATAATCGAATCGTGAGGTGCCCAAAGATTCCTACCTTTAGTCATTTGTATTCAATGGTATCTTTAAAAAGTAGGGGAAAAAAACTGAAAAAATGGTAAATCAAATTTTTTGTAAAATAAGATGGGATTTTATTTTTAGACCATATCGCCCAGGCCTACACCAACTCCGTTATCGTAGTACTGTGGTAGCTTGGTTTCTGTACATCCAACTTTGACAAAATAATTTGCTAACGTTAATTATAATTCCATGCTTTAGAGACTCTATTTGCAAAATAAGCCACTGTGAGTTCAATTAAATTTGTGAGTGCCAGCACTTTGATAAAGAAGAGAGAAACACTATTAATTACAGGTGTCCCAATCTGATATTGATATTGGTCTGATATCAGCAAAAACAAACGAATGATATTGAGTCCTGCAGCACATTTAAATGTACTCCAATGAGCACACAAGGTTGGTCTTTTCAGGTATTTTAGTCAAGTTATTTACAAAAGGTAAACATGGTATGCTACAGGCTACTCGGAGCAAGCAGCTGCACAACTGCTACGCACACAATAGCATACAAGGTAGACATTCGCAATAGGTGTCATTCATTGAATAATATTTAGTCTTAAACAGCAAATTTGTTTAAAATTGCATATTACTTACACATATAAAGTCTCCAAGGAAGAAGTCTATTAGAAAATGTGTCAGCATCATTCAACTTACTGCGTCATGAATAGGGTAATTTAGTACCGGTACCAAAATGTATATCGATACTTTGATACTTTTCCAAATAAAGGGAACTACGAATTTCAATATTGGCTTTATTTTAACAGAACATCTTACACTACATTAAACACTCACAGTCAAAGATCAATTTTACAAGGTTGAAATATAAATTAAAAGGCACTGAAATGGCATCGACCCTGAAGGGAATGTCTTCCCTGTGCTCCTTGACTACGGTCTGCACCGGACCGAACAGCAGGACAGGTGTAACAACTACATTGTTTTCTGTCACTTTTTATAACTCCTTGTGAAAATCTGAAAGATTATTAATTAAATGTTTACCTAAGTTTGAAGCAAAGGTGGTAATATTAATCGCCACATTTGGCGAGGCGTGTTTTAAAGCAGCTGTTGTAAGTGTAACGTATGGGAGTGTGTGCTCCTTTAAGAATGGCAGTTTTTGGGGTGAGTGACGTGAGTAAGTGAGTGGGCAAGTTGGAAGAGGTAGCGTTAGCATGTGCAGGAGTGTTATTAGTGGTTGTCCGGTTGTGGCCTGTGGAAATTATAAATAAAGTGACCAAGTTGTAACTTATCGACGGCCTCATCATTCCGGCCTAAGAGCGGACCCATCGTGAAGTTAAGGGTGTTATCCCCGACAATACATTGGTCCTGGAGGGAACGTCTTCCCTGCTCTCCTCGACCACGGTCTGGGAGTCGACAAGCAGGAAAGGTGTAAAACAACACTTGCAACGCGTCACCTATATTGTTAGTTTTGAAGCCCAAATACCTCCATATTGCGCTTCACACACCCTCTTTATTAACCAGTAGAATTGTAGTTATTTGCCATTTTTCCTCTCCAAGATGTTATTACTTGTATGCACTTTGTGTGTGCGTTTTGACACACTCAACATCATGCGCCTCGGCTCTGTAGTCACCGCCGCAAAGCGGCATTCAGAGGAAAGAACTGTACCATAACTTTTCAATGATGGTATAGTACCGATTTCAATTGATTAGTACCGCGATACTTTATTAGTACCGGTATATCGTACAACCCAAGTCATGAAGTTAACTTTATGAATTATTGTGACCACTAGGTGTTGCCAAAAAACAAATAACCACTCCACTTCAAATTCAAGACAGCATAAGTCTCTCATAAGGTTAGTGCTTTTACAGGTAGTTTTTAGTACCGATTCCTAATTGGGCCAGTCCTCCTGGACCGTGAAGCTTCTGAAGTGAAGAGTGAAGTGAATTATATTTATATAGCGCTTTTCTCCAGTGACTCAAAGCGCTTTACATACTGAAACCCATTATTTAAGTTACATTTAAACCAGTGTGGGTAGCACTGGGAGCAGGTGGGTAAACAATAATAATAATACCTGGGATTTATATAGCGCTTTTTTAAGTACCCAAAGTCGCTTTACATGTAGAAAGTAAAGTGTCCTGCTCAAGGACACAACGTTAGTGACTAGGATGGTGGAAGCAGGGATCGAACCTGGAACTCTCAAGTTGCTAGCAAGGCCGCTCTACCAACCGAGCCACGCCGCCCGGTTCGATTTCTGGACTAACGGTACAACTACCTGTATTTTTTTATCCACTTGACCGTCACAATTATGACACGCTGTGACATTCGGTTCAGCTGCCGCTGCATACACATAACAAATCAACTTATAATAATTACTAATAGGAAGCTACACCACACAAAAGTTTGTAACACTACAATTCATCATCAAAAGTCCCTCAAAGTCACACATGCGAATAAGAGTTATACAGTTTCAAGGGAACGCTGCATAACTCACGACCGCCTCTACCGCGTTTCATCAAACATCCTCATAGTGATCTATCAATCCAAAGGTTAAAAAAAATACACGCAAAAAAGTGAAAAATTAAAGTAATACAATAATCCATAAAGTTGCTTTGACGCAAGATAAAATCCGCTGGCAGGTCCGTAGTCGCTGCCTGACATCACTCCATCGCGGCATTAATAGACACCTTGTTAAAATGTGTTTCGGTTAGTTATGTCTCTTGACTCTACAACTGGACAATTGAGCATTACACTTGATCACTGAGTCTTTTCATTTTTATTGTTCACACAACATAGACACATACATAGGCCGGTAGCTGTCAACCTGACAAGGAATATCGATAAGGGTATTGTATCGATAAAATCTTAACGATATACTGTACATCCCTACATACCACTCTGAGTTATTTCACTTGATCAAGCCTTTTCTAATATTGTATGATTCCTGCTGATATCGGATTGTTATTGGTATCGGCCGATACTCAAAGCTCCAAACTTGGTATAATGTTGGAGATGAAAAAGTTGTATCAGGACAGCCCCTCTATTGAGTTCAAAAATAACTTTGTAATTATTAATCTTCCCTTTTACATTTTTGCCATCAATAGTTTTTTTTTTAATTAGGGTAAAAGTGATGTTAAAGTACCAGCATAATAGAAAAACAAGTTGACTTTATATTGAAGCAATTATCAAACTAAACCCAAAACCAGTGAAGTTGGCATGTTGTGTAAATGGTAAATAAAAACAGAATACAATGATTTGCAAATCCTTTTCAACTTATATTCAATTGAATGGACTGCAGAAACAAGATATTTAATGTTCGAACTGGGAAACATATTTTTTTTTGCAAATAATGATTAACTTAGAATTTCATGGCAGCAACACATTGCAAAAACGTTGGCACAGGGGCAATGTTACCACTGTGTTACATGGCCTTTCCTTTTAAAAACACTCAGTAAACATTTGGTAAGTGAGTAGACCAAAATTTTAAGATTTTCAGGTAGAATTCCTTCCCATTCTTGCTTGATGTACTGTTTAAGTTGTTTAACAGTCCAGGGTCTCTGTTGTGGTATTTTACGCTTCATAATGCGCCACGCATTTTCAATGGGAGACAGGTCTGGACTACAGGCAGTTATATTCAACTCACGACATGTAAATGGAGTATTATTGGCAGGTTTTGAATGGTTATTTAGAGGGCTTTGTCTGCGGAATAGAGGAGCCTCTATCGACTCCATGGGTAGCTCACTTTTGCAAACATTTATTTTCGATTAAAAATGCATTAAAAAATAGAAAAACGTGTGTTATTGTCTTACATAGGGATTGTGAATGATAAACAGCACATACCTTTCCCATGTTTGCATATTTCCAATATAACTGATCTGCTGTCTAAGGGCATAGAGCAGAGGACTTCCTACAATGACGTCATCAGATGTACGGAAATTGCAGATGTCTTTTGGGGCGAAATATTCAAAATGGCCGTTTGAAATTGTGGCGGTTTGTGGATATTTACACAATATTTTCACATACTTTGCAGTTTGGAAATATAATTAGATATAGTTCAACAGATAAAATTAAACAGTTCTGTACATAAAGTCACCTTAGTTTTCAATTATACTGGTACTTTAAATGTTTACTTATCCACTTTATTCCTAATTTACAATATATTGCGCTTGTACAGCTACAAATATCCTTTAAAACATTTTATTTGAGTTAATATTTTTGGGCGTCTAGGAACAAATAAAGTGTTGTGTTATTTCTTATAAGGAAACTTGCTTCGGTTTTCGTACGATCCGATCTTTGTCTGAACTTTTGGAACAGATTACTAGAAAAAATCAAGGTAAAGTGTGAAACATTGATCTGTAGATTTTTTGGGTAAAAAATGTTACAGTAAAATGTTTGTCTTTTTTATTTACTCAAAATTACTGCAAATGAAAACACTGTACCACTTTTATTTTTACAGCAAAATTCTGACTGAGCTGCCGTTTTTTTTTTACCATAAAAACTAGTTTACCACTAGGCCTAAGCCAATAAATGATTATTGTCAACGTTATTTTGAGACCAAATTAAACATTAATGTAATGATAATACATAATAATAATAATATAATTATACTGACTTGAATGTCTCGTATATTTTAACATTGTAGAATGTAAACGTTTAAATATCTAAGTTAAATAAAACAACCAAATAATACAAATAAAACTTGCTCTGTTAGCAAAATGTTGCACTTGAATAAAAATCACAACCAAAAGCAATGAAACAGGTTAAGGAAGAGGTGGGGATCCTCAAAAATACAAGACCAAAAGAAATATATAAAATGGCTAAATAATATTATTGTGACCGAGATTATCATGGTTATCCTTATTATTGCGATATTGTTAAATGTACTCAAGAAGTACTTATACACACAATAAAGTATTTTAACCAAGTTGTATGTTTTTAAATATCTAAAGCAAATAGACAATATACTTTCTTGGCAGAGGAAACATCAAATATTGTATTTTTGTATTTAAATGTGTTTATCTACTTCCATTTTAATTTGTTAAATTTTAGAATGTTTTTTTTAATAAATGCAAATTGGGTGATCACCTTGTTTTACTTCCGGTTTATGTGATGTCCAAAAGTTAATTTCCTGTTGAACAAACTTCTATTGGTTTTAACGCGATACTGTTGAATATATATCGATCACTTAGTGCAAACACAGCACAGCACTTATATTTAAGGTGAATACTGTATCTTAGTAGTTTAGACACTAGTATGTTTATACAAGTTTAGATTGGGGTATGACGTTTCTTAATAGGGAAAGACGTTGATGTCTCTTGTTTTCATGTTCACATTTAAGATAGCTAGCAAGCTAATGCTAGTCATCCCACATTTTTATCAACGTGTGGTTATCAATCATTTGCATCATTTTAATTTAATACTGTAATATTAACCGTTGGGAGTTTAACCGCGGGTATTATTATTTTACATTATTATATGCATGGAGTACAAACGCTCGAACCTGCTGAAACTGATACAAAGACTGACCGCTATTGCAGCCCCGAAACACCCATGCACAAAGCGATTATCAAGGCTGGCAAAGTTATCAAGTTTATTTTCATTCATCGTACGATAAATTGACTTATCGAATACCAGCCCAGTGTATTTTATTTTCAGAAAATTACAACATACCCCTTTTAACGTTACACGCATATCCTTGTAAAATTTTACAATCATGTAATGTGAACATTCTTCACGTAAAATGTATTTTATTGTACTACAATTTCCCTGTAAAACGACGACTTTATATTCTCAATACTGCTTTTCTGTACTCTTGGGAGTTATTATGAATCCCACATAGCATGCTGCAAACAATTATCGTATGTTTTAACTAGTGCTGGCAAATGATTACATTTTTTTGAATCAGATTAATCGTGATTAATCACATTCAATTGCTTTTGTGCATAATTTAAATGAACTTTGAAAAAATACCCCATTATTTTGACACAAATGTAATTGTATTGTCAGCATTTCAAAAAGAAACATTTCAAATGCTTTACTTGAATGTGTGTATTTTTTAAATCTTTTAAATACTGTTGGGGTGTGTTTTGAAGTGAAATTTGCCAGCGATAAAGTGAAGTCACTTTTCTAAACATTGCACCGACGTACGCATTGTCCATATAACAACCCTCAGGTAACCATCGGCGGTTAAGGTAAAGGAACGTGAACGGTCAAAATAAATTGCACGATTAATCTGTGTTTATACATGATTCATGTGATAATGTTTGGTAAACAATTGCGTGAGTTAACCCGTTAAGATTTACAATAGGGTTGTGAAAGTTAAGTTAAAAGCTGCACAATGGTGTGCACCTTTGCATGATTATGAAAATGCTTAGCTGTCATCACATTACATAATGCCTCACGATAATTGGACCATTGTACAGTGGCACACGTTGCATCACTGAATGGAAGTCAATTAGCCTCATTGTGTTTATATATTAGGACAATTATGCATTAGCAATGCAATTGCAAATGGCTGCATGGGAGCAGACGGCGTCCCTGTAGCAGAAGCAGCCCTGCACCGTTTAATTGGATAAGCAGTGATCCCTTCATCTCGACACCAAAAAGGGGCTCAGTGGCTCCAGAACCACACGAACCAGCAGGTAACGTGAAGGAATGCAAAAAGCGTTCCAACATCCATCACGGTCACGGGAAGAAGGAATTCCTGCAGACCGAGGCTGCAAAGGATGAGGGTATTTTGGACATTTCCACGTTTAGTAGGGAGGTTGGGGCGGGGGGGGGTGTTGCAAAAGTCATACTCGGGTTGACACCTCAGGTGGTCGGGGGAACTTGGATCCACAGCTCGGTCTAAACGTGGGGATCACAAGTTAGAATTTAAGGCTGAAATAACACCCAATGCAGACAACCAATGACAAGGAGTGGGCAACTATGCACTATACTTTCGTGTCATTTACCATAAATCATATTTCGCTGGAAATCTTCCTGACCGTTTTAAAAAAAAAACGTGCACGGTTAGCATATTAGCTGGCGGGCGTTAGCCTATGTTAATTGAAAAGAACACACAAACCCCGCAACACACAGATTGACAGCTCGGGGGTGGGGGGGAAGTCATCCAGGAGCAGAGAATAAGGGAAAGCAAACGAGGAAGGTGCATCGCAGATTTGGGAGCACGCCGGCTGATGAGCCACCATGGCTGGAAGACGAGCCGCCCAATGCCCGACCTCAGTGCCTTTACCCGGGATAGAGAACGTTAGCCACGCTAGCTTGATGAAGCTAACCACCAACTGCAGCGACCGAGCGGCGGCTTGCTCGTGTTCGGACATTGCCCGCCAAACGAGAGACTTCACGGCCGGTAGCTTGCCCTCCGAGGCGGCGAACGCAAGCAGCCCGAGGCAGACATGGACGTGTGGTTATGTCGAAGCGGGAAAGGTGGGCAGAATTAGGAGAAATACTTACTGCTTTCTCTGAGGAGCACCCGGAGTCCCTCCAGCCCTCTCTCTCTCTCTCTCTCTCCCCCTCACTCTCACAGACTCAGAGGCTCGCTCCCCTGGACTGGAGGTACTGGCCCCGCCTACCGTGACGTCACAGCCACAACCAAGCGCGTACACAGAGCGTCGAGAGCAGTCAAGAGAGTTGTGCCCCTCTTTGTCAAGAAAGCTCGCGTTAAAACTGAGGCCACGTGTGAAAAGAATGTACTGAATGTAATAATTAAACCATATTTAATGACGAAAAACATATTTGTATCATGTATCTGTTACAAATCATTTCACAAGATGTCGGCCACAACTGCCGTTATCTGGTTTGTAGGCAAAAGCGGAAGTGCTTGTTGTGCACATCTTGCGTCTCCGTGGTCCCTTTTTCCACAACTCCCCTCGCGTCACAGGAGGCGGGACCTAAGCGGCTGGTGTGGATTCCCATTGGCTCACCCTGCATATCAGTCGCCAATGGAAACGGTTACGTCATGACACATCCATCCCCTCCCTTTCTTAATACTCCCTCACTGCTCTCACGTCGCTGTTTAATAATTATAATAATAATTATTATTACATAATTCAATAGTTCACAGCATCTTTTAACACAGCATGCGAAAATCGCTCACCAATATCTCTTTGCTGTTTGACAGTCAGCACTGACTCCACCGAGGCTCCTCTCCGGGTCCTCCCCCTTGCACCTAATCAAACCTGACGTCATTCTTTCCATGACGTCGCGTTTCTTTCTTCTTCGCCTTCAGTAATCTTTGTGACTGTTTTAGTGATCTATTCAAGCACCGCTGAAATCCAACCAAGTGTATTTGCACAACAATGCAAACAGAGTGCACTTTTTTAAAGTTGTACTTTTTATTTGCACATTTTTGCACGTGTAATTTGTTATGATGCCAAAAAGATCACCGGGTTAAAATTCGTCATTAGTGGTTGTAGATGATAAACAGAGCAGGCGGGGTCATGCTTGGGGTCAAACCTCAGTGTGTAATATACTTGCTGCCTCGACATAATGAGACTTATCATTAACGCCTCAGAGTGCAGGAGTGCCTTCACCACACGGCCGCTCTGTAAACAAGGAGGTGGGGAGAGTTCGACAAGTTAATGCCAGTTTTTGACACTTTTCGGGAACTTCGCCGTTATTTCCAGGTCTGGTGGAAAGACAAAAGAAAAGAAAAGAGGAAGCTCATGAAGGAGGACAGCAAGTTTAGATTTCCTCAGGTTTGCTTGTGCAATCACCGTCAGTTAGATTTGTCAGTGGTAAGCAGTGTTGGGTTAGTTACTGAAAACTAGTAACTAGTTACAGTTACTTGTTACTTTATTTCAAAAGTAACTCAGTTACTTACACCAAAAAGTAATGCGTTACTGTGAAAAGTAACTATTTAGTTACTTTTTTTTTTTTCTTCTTTTTTTTAAAAAGCTCCCATTAATGCCCTTTTAGCCTTCATTTCAGTACTGTTATTGCACTGGAGAATAATACAATGTGTTGATCAACTTGACATGCATTTGCATCACTGAACTCTGCTAAGCAATGTGGTCTACATACAACACACAAAGACAAAGATGTTTTAAAGGGCCAATTTATTTCAGGCCAGAACAAATTGACAAAACTATTTTAAATAGCTGCAACATAACATACATAAGTAACAAACAGCATAATAACAACATAGCTGTAAACCTGGCTTCACCTAAGGAAGGCACACGTGACATACACAAAGCCTAAACAAGCAGATTTGAATTGTTGTTTTGGGCAGTAGATGGGATCTTTGATCCAAGACACAACTTACATTTAACTAAAATGTTCTTTTCTTTGTGCTCGACAAAAGAAAAGAAGGGAGAATATCTCATACTTGCCAACCCTCCCGAATTTCTCCCGATTTCCAGCCGGACTTAAGGCACGCCCCCTCCAGACCTGAGTGAGGACAGCCTGTCATCACGTCCGCTTGGCCAACCAAAAAGTAACCACAGAACAATAGTGTCCTGTGGTTACTTTTTGGTTGGCCAACAGTTTACGTTGTATTGCGCATTCGCCCCCCCCCCTCCCTCCCCCTCACCACACCCAGACACACACACAGAGCGCGCCTCCGGCTTGTGACACAAGAGATTCAGAAGGACGACACTACAGCGCTCCAATAAAACACACTCAGATCTTCTGTTTCTAGCCGATACTACATAAATAAATAACGTAAAATAACGCAGTAACGCATCATGTAGTAACGGTAACTGAGTTACAGAATATAAAAAATAACGCGCTAGATTACTAGTTACCGCCGAAACTAACGGCGTTACAGTAACGCGTTACTCTGTAACGCATTAGTCCCAACACTGTTGGTAAGTCATAAAACAGAAATAATTATACAACATTTATAAGTAGTGTGCGGTAAGCTTGCACCATAAACTTAAACCTACCGTGGAGGCTTAAGTAGCTCCCTCAGCACATTATATATTTAAATTATATCAGCAGTACTAATATGATGTAAATTAGCACTAGGTAGAATAATGACTTTTTTCAGTAAAAACACACATTTTCATTTTTTAATCAGTCCCTACAGGCTTTTTTTGTGTGATTGTTGCAACTTAAAATATCTGAGTTTGCTGCAGCTTTTTCAGAAAGTTGCAGCAAAAGTTGCAATGTTTTGACGTTTATTATTTTTTTCAATAACATTGAATCAACTTGTAATTATATGAGCTTGCTATCAATGTTTTACGTGTTCTGTGTAACCTTAACCTCAAAAAGCACAAATATTGGAAATAAATATTTCATATATGTTTTACTCGTTTTACACCACACGGGCTTGAAGAGGTCATTGTATTATTTTATTTTTTTTACATTTTAAAAAACTTCCTTGTGGTCTACATAACATGTAATGGTGGTTCCTTAGTCAAAATGTTGCATAGATTATATTTCTTCTGACTTTCGCTTTCTGACCTCTTCAGTATGCAACATTTTGTGGGTGGTCTTACATACATGCCTCCACTTCAACAGCATCGTCTTTCCGCCATCTTTGTCGTAGTTTTTAGTGCCTCCATAGCGAGTCTACTGACAGCTATAAGTTAGAACTGTATGCTACTTTGTATTAGAAATGGCAATAGTGGAGGATGCATGTGCATGTACGAGCCAGTCTGCCCCACAACAAGAGGATAGTGAAAAAGAAGGAGCTTATTGACTACAATGGCAGACCCGCAGACCAAAGCAGTTTGGGTAAATTTAAATCATATACGGATAATCAGATGATGTTAGAGATGGGAAAAACGTGCGAGAATATGAAGGCAGGCAAGATTGTTAACTAAATATATCCGCAATGCCTCCAAGGTTGGATTTCAAATTTACAGAACGTATGAAGATCCTAAATACACAACAGCAGGTACCAATAGATAAGAAAATAGGGCCCTTTTAAAAGTTGACACTAGGTGGCAGTAAATGCAAAAATTCAGAGCTCTTTGTCAAATTATTGTACTGTTTTATTATTCATAACAAATAATTAGGGATGTGCTGATTGGTATCGGATGATTTTCGTGAAAAAGTATGTGATCAGTTTTTGCCGATTTATGCCTTTTAATGGCATAACAACAAAGTGTTTTAACAAACGCTAATCCTCTCTGGCAGACAAGCGGCTAAAAGGTAATGATGTGGAGAGGCTCTCCTAAATTAATAATAATCACCTGTATTAAGGCAAATAAACTGCATTTCTTAGCAGCGTAAGAATCATTTTCATGTATTATTATCACTGGAGGACAAGGCTAAACATATTGCGCACTGAGAGAAATCCAAGAGCAGGCTTGCAAATAACCGCTTAGCTATTTTTAGATAACACAAGAAATCAGTGCTTAGTCAAATTTAAGAAGTGTAAATTCAAGCATGTTACAATAAAAAGTAAGAAGTTATTAACAGGAAATTAACAAGAAGATTATTTAAAAGTTACAGAGAGGATAATATAACAACGACTGTTGTATTAGCACTGTCACAGTCAGTACAGGACACGTAAAAGATCCATAAATTGGTGTTTGCGATATTAAGGGTCAACATTTTTATTTTCTCTATCATTTTTCGTTGTTTTTGTTCATGTTTACAAACTCAGGGAAAAAGTCATTAGACACAAAAATATGAGGGAAAAAAATCTAAGGATTTAAAAGAGGAGCACAGAGTAGTTTTTGCTTTTGTTTAGTTGTTGTTTACTATTAATTTTGTTTTGATTAAACAATTGTCTGCAAGGGAACATTACAAGGAACACGTTTGAATATTGTGTTGATATTGGTCAACTGTCAATAGTACTCACCATAAATACATAAAAAAGTGTACAGTAATACATGTGATTGTTATCAGTATTGGTATCGGCTGATGTCACTCATAAATGATCGGTATCAGAATCGGCAGTACAAAACTTAGAATTATTACTAATATTAGTAGGGACGTTCTGATCTAATTACAGAAAGAAACACCTCCAAAGGCTTCCTTATTGTCCGTTTTCTGCTATGTCATGTATGTTCTCCGTGTTTGTTTTACACTTTTCAAAGTGTTTGTTCATCTTAAACATTCATGTATGTTTCAACACATTTAGCCCCGCACAAATAAGAGCATTTGTGAACTAGTGAGGAGCAATCCATAGCGCTAGTTTTTGTTGGTAAATGAGAGATGATGAGTGATGATCATCACACTTCAACATCTCTAACATGTACAGTAAATGTTGCCTCTCTGGGTCAGCATTGGAAATGAGAATATGTTTTTAGTTGTCTTTACCCAAATTATTTATTCTTACATAAAAATAAAAATATACATAGACTAGGAAGTGAGGATGCCGGTGTGTTGTGTGTTTGTTTACTACATTACCCAGAAGGCTTGGCACTGTAAACAGGAACAGGAAATAGGTCTGAACTAACATTTGAGAGGCCTCACACTATTTGTGGAGATACGTTGAATTTGCATGAATTGGCCCAATCGTGACATCACAATTTTCTTTAGGGACTTATAAGTAGCTCCTTCAGCAACAGATAATTAGCACTGCAGGAAGGAGCTCAACCAGGTAGAACAATACTTTTTTTTTATGGCGATAGTATACGCTTTTCTTTTTAAAATACTGAATTTCATAAAAGATAATTTATCTCTTGTCATATAATAACCATAATCTCTGTAAATCATATTCTCGTAATTCAGCAATTATATTCCAGTAATCTGCGATGAGGTGGCGACTTGTCCAGGGTGTAACCCGCCTTCCGCCCGAATGCAGCTGAGATAGACTCCAGCACCTCCCGCTACCCCGAAAGGGACAAGCGGTAGAAAATAGATGGATGGATGGATTCCAGTAGTGTTATTAGCAACATATAGCATAATGCAAACAATTAGCTTACGTGTTAATATACATTAAACGCTACAGAAATGAATGAACAACATTCATAAAGTAATGTAGACTTGCAGCTTAAACTTGAACCTTGTATAACACAGATAAAACAAAGATAACAAGAAGAAGACACAGTCGAAGTGGAGGTGCGTAAATAAAACCGCCCACAAAACGGCGCTTCCTGAAGAGACGGTCAGAGTAGCTTGAAGATCGTCTGTAAAACATTATCTTTGCAACATTTTGAACAAAAGAACCACCATTACATGGTTATGTAGATGCCAAGAAAAAGACCCCTTTAACGGGCTTTATCTTATTACGCCTTTTGTATGTAAATCGACCTGAATAGACCTGAATAGGCCTTATCATCCGGTGCGCCCAATGGTACGGTCCACTGTTCCCTCGCCACTTTGTGGTTGACTTACTGCAGTCTCAGTGCACTGCAGATTTCAAACTACTGTTGAGTACATTTGAGCACCCATCAAAGTGTTCATGTTAAAAAGACATAGGTTTTACAGTTTATGATGTACTTTAAGAGGGAGTTTATAAGTGTGTGAAAAAGCTGTGTGGAGAATTTAAAGTATTTATTGAAAAAAAAAAAAAACTTGGTTGATTTCAATGTGTGTATAAGTACTTTTTGAGCACATTCAAGAATATTGTGACAAGAAGGAAAATCATGATTATTTTGGTCACAATTATTGTGCTAATGAATGTTCATAATGTTACATCCCTAACTGTATAATGTTCATACTTGAAGTCAATTTCACTTTACAATATGGCTATCCTAAACACATAGTCGTTCATCGAAATGTGTTACCGGAACTTTCCATGAAATTAACAAATTTGCACTTCAATTCTATCACACGCTTAACAGCCGCTGCAGGCTCTTTGGCGAGACGCACAATAACGACTGATCTTTTGATTTATCCCCCCCAAAATAAATAATATCCCATCCTTGATGCGGATGGAAATGTGATGTTTCACATTGGGGAGCTCAGTCCTTTAGCCCACAGCTGTTGTCTTGTTTGGTGGCTGGGTTGCCGGGTGGAAACTTGCCATATGCTCCGGAGCATCTCCTGAACTACAGTGAATGTCAAGTGCCATTAGTCCTTGTGCATGCTAATGAGTCGCCGCGTGCTTCGTCACTACTTCTCATTGCTCACACGGCGGCGTCATCATGAGTGACAGGGCGTGCCCGAAAAAAGTCTGAAAGGATGGAAAACAAAACCGCCTACTTTTACAGAGTTTCGGGAATTCAAAAAAAGTGGAAAAAGTATTTGTGGACAAACCAAATTAGCTGTGGTTTGGTGTGTGTGTGAGTGTGTGCGTATGTGTGTGTGTGTGTGTGTGTGTTTGTGTGTGTGTGCTCGTCCCAACATAGAACTTTAATTGCTGGGCCATGCGACAAGCCAGCTTGACTAATAATTAAAGGTTCAAGAGCAAGTGCCACAATGAGAACATGGTTGCTGCAGCTCTTCTTCTTAAATCCTATACCTAAATTGTAGGCTGCCATTTTTTTAAATGTAATTACATTTCATTTTCATTTTATTGGTATTATTATTCAAAACATCGAGTTTGGCTGTAATTCTGTCTGAAGGGATTTAGGAGCCGTTCCATTTCTAACTAGAAATCACTTGGCGAGCACAGACCTCTGCCAAGCCCTGTCTCCTAATAAACAAAAAGTCCTGAATCCGGACTGTAATCCGGATCAGCCCCAAAATGTAATCACATGTTTGTTTCGTAACCCATTTCTTGTCATACTCTGGTGGCTGTTATAGACGTGTGTTGTTGTTTTTTACCACGTGTGTGGTGTTTAAGTTCCTGTCCAGTGCTCTTAATTTGTAGTTTCACTTCCCCACTCAGTGCTGGCTCCCACACCTGTCCCTGATTGGAAACCCGGACACACCATGGCTCCCAATCAGGCTCTTTTATATGTCTGCCCTGCCTGTCTGTCAGGGTCGGATCATTGTTCCTTGTACACGGTTGCCTTTGTTAGCTTTTGAGAGTGTATGTTTTTTTCTACAAAAGTTTCGTGTCTTGTGCACTTCCCTTCTTTTGTTCATAAAATTTTCTCTTACTTTTGTTCTGCCTTCCGGCTGTCGTCGCTGCATCCCTGGTGTCATGCTGCTAACGCCGCTCGCTTCCCGCATCGTTACATTTCTGACACTTCCGAAAAGTTTCATCAAAATGTGACTATAACCTTTTGAGCTATCCATAGCAAAATAAAAGTCACCCACTAGCTTTGTCTCTGTGGGTGGGGCGGTGCCACGAGCATACAATGTTGCAAAAAGCATCCGGATCCACCTCAAAATCCAAACCAAAAATCCAAGAATTTGGGGAGGAAAATGTATGATTCTGGTTGCACAAAGTCCTTAACATGACCACAAATACGCCAGGAGTGAAACTTATTAGAATGGGAGCCATGTTTACTTCTGTAAACACACAACAGCGCATGCTGCAGTATATGACTTCACCTGCACATGCAGGTTACTTCAGGGACAGATTCCGTTCACATTAGTTTAGTTTTTTTTTGTCACGTGAACAGGTTTCACAAAATAATTTACATTAGTCCTTACACCAGGCTGTAGGTTTGTCAAAGGTATTCGTGGAAGTCTCTCAAGACGGCGGATTGGTTGCTTCCGGTTGGCCCTCGCTCATAAACAAATGATAATGGAAGTGTGTGTATGAGTGTAGCATAACTGTAGCTGTCGCGTAACTCCGCTTCACTACACATCTCTGCTTTGCCAGAGAATAAGACGTAGCAGAAATGATCTGTGATGCATTTTAGCCACTTTGTCACTGTATTTAAAGTTAAAGTTAAAGTACCACTAATAGTTAGTTAATTATTTCTTCGGTCAGTGGTCAACAAAATAAACAAACAGTTTTACATAAACAAACAGTTGTACATTCATAAATTGACAATGTTAGTCAATAGTCACACACACACCCACACACACTAGGTGTGGTGAAATTACCCTCTGCATTTGACCCATCCCCTTGTTCCACCCCCTGGGAGATGAGGGGAGCATTGAGCAGCTGCGGTGGCCGCAGCTCGGGAATCATTTTGGTGATTCCACCTCTTGATGCTGAGTGCCAAGCAGGGAGGTAACGGGTCCTATTTTTATAGTCTTTGGTATGACTCAGCCGGGATTTGAACTCACGACCTACCGATCTCAGGGCGGACACTCTAACCCAGTGGTTCTTAACCTGGGTTCGATCGAACCCAGGTGAGTCGGGCTCAGGGGTTCGGCGGAGGTCAAAACACACCCGACTCATCGTGTAAATAAAAACTTCTCCCTATCGGCGTATTACGGATACGGCAACAGCAGAAGTCACACTGATTTGCAGGTGTGTAATTTGTTGTGAGTTTATGCACTGTGTTGGTTTTGTTGTTTGAACAAGGTGATGTTCATGCACGGTTCATTTTGTGCACCAGTAAAAAAAACATGGTAACACTTTAGTATGGAGAACATATTCACCATTAATTAGTTGCTTATTAACATGCAAATTAGTAACATATTGGCTCTTAACTAGTCATTATTAAGTACATATTAATGCCTTATTCGGCATGGCCTTATTATAACCCTGGCCCTAACCCTCTAACCCTAACCCTAACCCGGGGGTCGGCAACCCGCGGCTCTAGAGCCGCATGCGGCTCTTTAGCGCCGCCCTAGTGGCTCTCTGGAGATTTTTCAAAAATGTATGAAGAATGGAAAAAGATGAGGGGGGAAAAAGTAAATTTTTTTGTTTTAGTATGGTTTCTGTAGGAGGACAAACATGACACAAACCTCCGTAATTGTTATAAATCACACTGTTTATATTAAATATGCTTCACTGATTCAAGTATTTGGCGAGCGCCGTTTTGTCCTACTTATTTTGGCGGTCCTTGACCTCACCGTATAGTCTGTTTACATGCATAACTTTCTCCGACTTTCTAGGACGTGTTTTATGCCACTTCTTTTTCTGTCTCATTTTGTCCACCACACTTTTAACGTTGTACATGAATGCACAAAGGTGAGTTTTGTTGATGTTATTGACTTGTGTGGAGTGCTAATCAGACATATTTGGTCACTGCATGACTGCAAGCTAATCGATGCTAACATGCTATTTAGGCTAGCTATATGTACATATTGCATCATTATGCCTAATTTGTAGCTATATTTGAGCTAATTTAGTTTCCTTTAAGTCCTCTTAATTAAATGTATATCTCATGACACATGTAATATGGCTTTTAATTTTTTGCGGCTCCAGACAGATTTGTTTTTGTTTTTTTTGGTCCAATATGGCTCTTTCAACATTTTGGGTTGCCGACCCCTGCCCTAACCAAATAACTCTAAATTAAGTCTTTGTTACTTAGAATATGTTTCCCTAGTGTCCAAAAAACTCTAAATTAAGTCTTTGTTACTTAGAATATGTTCCCCATACTAAAGTGTTACCAAAAATATATAACTTTGTCTTGAATTTGAAAAAAACAAAACATTTTATTTTTGACTAAAGAAGGGTTCGGTGAATGTGCATATGAAACTGGTGGGGTTAGGTACCTCCAACAAGGTTAAGAACCACTGCTCTAACCACAAGGCCACTGAGCAGGCTTAGCAAGTAGAGGTACATATTCAAAGTGAAAGAGAGGTGTATCTTGCGTGTATATCCGCTAATCAAATACAAGCGGTCACGGAAGTATTCATAGAGCATAGATCCGCCACCACAAGCCCAAACCGAGCATGCAGAAAAGCTCTAGAGGCGTGCAAGCCAACCTTTATCACTTCCGTAAGTGCTCAGAAAACAACGCTTAGAGACATTTTTATGTCGTTCAGCAACACTTTGAACACCACATCTTTACTCATTTCACCAGGACACTGAGCACTGACATTCTTACTAAAGAGGAGGATTAGAAGTCTCTTGGAGGACTTTGTCACAGTGACACATAGATTCTGTAACGGTAAGAATGATGTCATCATTGCTCTTATCACATGTTTAAATAGTTATCTAAACATGGAACAATGTCCCACTCAAACCTCCCGAGAAAATGGAAAAAGTCCATCAGCAATTTCCCCAAGACACATATTTCAAAAAGTGACTGGAAAGTGCCAGTGTTGCACTCGCTCAGTTGTTGTTCCTCTTTAGGTCAAAGGGAGCGAAAAAAAAAAAGAAAAGATTCTTCTTACTCAAGCGCCGCGTGAATATTGCTTCCTTTAGGTCATCTGATCTTTCTTACACGACTTTGTTGCTCGTCGCATTTTCCACTGGCTCAGCACTTTGGCACAGGGTGGATGTTCAGGGTTGAAGGGCGGGGGGAGAGCGAGGGGGTGGGCGCTTTTTAGGCTTCCTCCTTTTGAAGGGGAAAAAGAAGTGAGAGACTTATGATGTGTGAGGACTTTCCAAAAGGGCGGGTGAATAATACCTTAGTTCGGAAAGCATGTCACCCTGCGGGTCTTTTTATTGATCACGTTTGGGCTACAGGGGCGACGTCAGTCAGCTCTCTTGCAAATTGCAACAACAAACCTCTCTTGGCTAGCGTGTCATTAGTCTGCCGGAATGACTGTAATCACTTTTTGTCTCCAATTAGCGGATTAGCATGGTCAAAAGCGGGTGGCGGACACCAGCCATTGAAGGGACGAATGATACAGGTGTGCAAAGATCTGAAGGGTGACCTTGTAAGTCCGCCGCACAAAGCCTCGCTTGTGTGCAAGAGGTGGTGGTCGGCGGGAAAGGAAGGCGGAGGAGGTGTTGTTGGTTTAATCGTGAACTGGGCATGTTTGTGTTTCCAACCGCCTCAGGAATTTACTGCAGGCACTCGCGAGGGCAGCTGCGCGGCTACGTCTGCATGGCCGGCAGGACAAAGGCCAGACTTGTGCGCAGAGGGAGAATAAATAAAAAATGGGATGGACAAGGATTTATTGTGAAAGAAGATCAGAAGTAGGCTTGAAATACACCCATTGAATCAAACTAGAGGCCAAACCTCCCCACCCACAGGTGGCGCTATGACCCCTTTTAATCAAGTTTGTGTTACGGGTGTACAGGGGAAGAAGACGGCACAGACAGGAGGGACGACGTTTTAGCTCTATTTATTATATATATATATATATATATATATATATATATATATATATATATATATATATATATATATATATATATATATATATATATACAGAAGAAATTTAGTGTGAAACTACTCCAAATGTGTATCTGCTGTGTGTTACCAGAGTGTTGAGCGAGAGGCGGAAGTCCCGGAGGGGAAAGGCAGGCTCGAAGGTCCGTGAGACAGGCAGGTAGTCGGGGGCAATAGCGAGGCGTCAGAGTCCGTGTCCAGGCGGGAGGTCGAGATCCAAGAGGCAGCCAGGGAACCAGAGGGAATACGGGGAGACAAGACACACTGCTCGTAACGCGGGGAACGGAGGAAATGCTGCTGGAACGACACGGCACAGGATAGCGCACAATGAACACGGAGGGGGAGAAAACACAGAGAGAGAAATAATGCATAAAGCTTGACAGGTTTGGCTTACTGTACAGGACATGTAGCTATGTTCTGGCACTGGATGCAGGTTCGCACTGGCTTATGAAGGCAGATCCTCTCATCAGCGACAGGTATGTTGATTGCTGATGATTGACTGAATGTAGCTGCTTGCTGGAGCTGGAGTGACGCGCGCCGGCGCGCTCTTGGAGGTGCGCCCAGCGCAGCGCACAGATGAATGCCTACTGGTGTGCACCCGGGCCGTGACAGTTTGTACAGAATTCACAAAATCACAAAAGAAGCAGTTTTTCTTTACTTTTTTCATATCCTCATGAGAGTCCTCTACAGTGGATATTTGTGTTTTGTTAAAAAAAAAAAAAGGCTATATTGTAATTCTGACAAAATAAACAAACCAAAAAACAAATATCCATTACGTGGGTGCATCTCATTAAATTAAATACAGTATAAAATAATTGCCTTTGCCAAGAGGTTATGTATTTGATAGGGTTTGTCTGCTAGTTGATTTGATAGACTCAACATAACTCAAACAGTTATGGGTGAATTTTGAGGAAACGTTCAGTAAATATAATAATTAATAAGGAATAGGGATAAGGAACACATGATTTGATTTTGGGGGCAGTCCAGATAATTTCTACGGCGTTAACTTACAATTACGTCACGAGGCTGAACTCTTCTGTGTGGGTACAGTGTGTACGTTAGCGGCCCTACCTACACCCACAGAGACAAAAAGAGTGGATGATTCACTCCATTTATTTAAATCCACCCCTCCTCCTATCCTCAATATCACAACAGTAACTATGATATACTGTATCTACTTTTTTGTTTACTCCCTGTGTTGAGTATATTGTACACCACTCACAAGTTATGTCTGCCTTATAAAACTAACACCAACGTGTGCGCCACAAGAGATATGCACATATATTCTTATCAGTGACAAAACAGGAAAGAGTTTGGAATACCTTTGCAGTAAAGAAGCGACCTGTTATTCATTAATTTACTTTTTACATGCGCTTCTTTACGGCCCCCACGGATGGCAGGGGGATGCGCACAGCTCGTGATCTGCGTGCAGGGAGGGGTGGCCCTGCGCTTTTACATGAAATAGATATGGTCAATACAGACCGGGCTGAAAACATTGGGCTGTCCACAACTGATTACTACATGTAAGACAAACACTTATATATATTTGTGGTTAATGTAAGGGTAGTAACGTTGGGCGTGAGTTGGGAGAGTGGCCGTGCCAGCAACCTGAGGGTTCCTGGTTCGATCCCCCACCTTCTACCAAGTGTCCTTGAGCAAGACACTTCACCCTTGCTCCTTTTTTATTTTTTTTATTTTTTATTTTTTGTATTTTTTTAATGAATTTATTAACCAATCAACAAAACAATACACAACAATACCACAATAATGCAATCCAATTCCAAAACCAAACCCGTCCCAGCAACATTAAGAACAACAATAAACAGAGCAATTGAGGACACACAAACATGACACGGAACAATCCAAATGTAGTGAAACAAAAAGGAACATTATCGACAACAGCATCAATATTAGTAACAATTTCAAAATAGCAGTGATTAAAAAACCCTCATTGATATTATCATTAAACACATTAATAAAAAAAAAAAAAAAAAAATTGAAATTAACAATAGTGTCACGGTGGCTTACACTTGCATCACATCTCATAAGTTTGACAACACACTGTGTCCAATATTTTCCACAAAGATATAATAAGTCATATTTTGGTTCATTTAATAGTTGAAACAAATTTAAATAATGGACCCCATATTCCAATGCCCTTGAGCAAGACACTTCACCCTTGCTCCTGATGGGTCGTGGTTAGGGCCTTGCATGGCAGCTCCCGCCATCAGTGTGTGAATGTGTGTGTGAATGGGTGATTGTGGAAATAGTGTCAAAGCGCTTTGAGTACCTTGAAGGTAGAAAAGCGCTGTACAAATATAACCCATTTACCATATGTGTTTGAAATTATTCAAGCCTTTACCGTGTCTGAAAAAATGAAAGAGGTGACCATTTGTATTAATGAGATTGTAAAGGACTGTTATTTATCCGATATTGATGTGTTAAAACCTCTTTCTTGTTTAGAAGCTACTTACAATATTAACTGTTCTTTGTTCGTGCACATGATACATATTAATAATGTTTGGATGTATTTATTATTTGGTTGCCAAAAAGTGATTCAAAGTAATATTTTGGAAATGACACATCTATTCCCGTGTATAAATTACTAGCATACCCTTAGGAGATGCACAGATGAGATGTGTCAATACCAAATTATTACTTTGACTCACTTTTTGGCAACCACAAAGTTGTAGGTGGGGATTGATTTAATCTTTTTAAAGGATACATCAACATGTAAACAGTACAGTATGTGCTTAATTTTCATATATGTAAGTCCAGCTAGTCATTTATGCACAGATGAGATAAGTATTATGTTAGTGCCCAGGGACTGGCTAAATACATGGCGCTTGCTATTTTGCTCATTTAAGAGACAATCCTTAGCGCACAAGCCCACTAGATCAGCTTTGGGTGCTATCAAGTTTGCACATGTTTTAGTACACAGAAACATTCAGTAGATCAGACCCTAATGATACCGTGATGTTTTTGTTTTATTCCCCCCATGTAAAAACATCACTGCATGTACGCTATCTTTTTCTGTCAGGTCTGGTTTTGGTGGTACTTACCCTAATTTGATATTTCCTCCAGCATGATTTAATTAACAACAAGCTGGCCAAGTTTCCTTCCACTCAAAGACAATAAGTCACGTCAAGTGCAAACTGAGGCCTGTCAGGACGACGACCCATCCAGCCGAGTAAGTGCACGTGTGAGTGACAGAATAATAATACATAGGCACAGTTTCGTTAGAGCCACTGCTGCACCACCTCCATCTGTTTTCCGTCAGTAGCCTCCGTATTTGTGGGACAGCCAGCATCCAACACGTCACAGAACCCAGGGCACATAAATAGACGTGATTCGGTTATAGCAGAGGCTGAGAAACCACCTGAGATCCCGCATTTAGACCACGGGATGAAGAACTGGAGCGAAAGTGGAAAAAAAACCAAAAAAACACACAGCATACCAAAATATCAGGCAGAAGAAAAGTGGAAGCACAAACGAGCTCAGAGAGGAAAGACTGCCTGTGGCCAAGACGACTCTTGCTAAATTGGACGTACCAGACGGCAATTAAAAACTGTTTTCCTAACGTTTGGGTGTTCAATTGGTTACATTAAATTGAGTTGTCGTCCACAGGGATGCGGCCTGGCCTGCATTGGGCACAGATGGGGCAGAGTTGAGGGCAGATCCAATGGGAACTCGGCGCCCTTTACACCCCGTTTCATCTTTCTCGCATTGGAGCTTTACCCCCGGGAGGCAAGGAGGGCAAGAGGAGGAAGAGACGCAGGACATATGCTATTTAGAAGAAAAAACACATGCATGCATGCTAGGAATGCAACGGTTTATGAATAAATACATTATTTGGTTGACCTGACACGGTTCGGGGCACGTGTGTAGATCAGATTATGTTGTTTTTTTGTTTTTTTTACAACTCAGTTTAAAGTGTGTGTGAGTGTAGTTCTGATTACACGCATGCGGGTTGCGCAACATGAGGTGAAGGAGAAGCATTTGTGTTGGAGACATGATGAGCAGACTTTTTTTTAAACAAACAGATATAGAATTTGCATCCGTGGCATTGTTTAAGTGTGCTGTACAGGAGCATGTTGGCAGAGTCTCCAGAAGACTCCCGTATTTTGTCCCAAACACACATCTACAGCTCCAAATGTATCTTGCGGTGTACTCCAGAGATTAATACTGGGACCAAGATTGTTCAATCTCTTTATAAACATTTGTAAAGGTATACAAAAATTTAAAGTTAGTACTATTTACAGAAGACACGACCATACTTGCCAACCCTCCCGAATTTTCCGGGAGACTCACGAATTTCAGTGCCTCTCCCGAAAATCTCCCGGGACAACCATTCTCCCGAATTTCTCCCGATTTCCAGCCGGACTTAAGGCACGCCCCCTCCAGGTCCGTGCGGACCTGATTGAGGACAGCCTGTCGTCACGTCCGCCTGGCCAACCAAAAAGTAACTTTTTGGTTGGCCAACGGTTTACGTTGTATTGCGCACCCTGACGGCAAGTGTGGGAGTCGGTTCTGAAGTATGAAGTAAAGAGACGTAACTTCGTCATCTCGCCGGGTTATTGACACCCACCCAGAATATTACACTGCCCATACCTACGCTACTTCAAAGGCTGTGCTACTGACTGCAAAGCATTGCACTTTCAAATACAACAATGAGTACAGAGGAGTGTTATGTGTGTATATGTGTAAATAAATGAACACTGAAATTCAAGTATCTATTTTATTTATAAGTACAGTATATAATAATAAAAAAATAAATAAAATAAAATTAAAAAAAAAATATATATATATATATATATATATATATATATATATATATATATATATATATATATATATATATATATAGCTAGAATTCACTGAAAGTCAAGTATTTCTTTTATATATATATATATATATATATATATATATATATATATATATATATATATATATATATATATATATATATATATATATATATATATATATATATATATATATATATTGTTATAACTGTGTATAAATATACTCCTCCCCCCTTAACGCCACCCCCCTGCAAATCTCCCGAATTTGGAGGTCTCAAGGTTGGCAAGTATGGACACGACTGTGTTATGTTCAGGAGAGAACACACAGAAGCTAATACAAATAATAACAGAAAAAATTAATACATTCAAGAGATGTTTTGACAAAAACAGATTATCTTTAAATCTCAGTCAAATTAAAATGATGCCATTCAGTAACAGCAGAAGAGAAAGTACACACATACATATAGACGGTGTAGTCATTGACAGAGTAGAATAAATCACATTTTTGGATGTAATAAGATGATAAATAAACTGGAAATTTAATTCAAAATTTACAACATAAGGTGGCAAGAAACACTTCAATAATGAATAAAGCTGAATATGTTTTGGACCAAAAAATACTTCCTATTCTCTACTGCTCACTAGTGTTACCTGAGTCGAAATATGGGGAAATAACTGCAAAAATACACTTCATTCACTAACTGTTACAAAGGAGGTCAGTTAGAATAAACCACGATGTTGGATATAGAGAACATTCAAACAATTTGTTTATTGAATAAAAAATATTGATATTTAATGATTTAGTGCATTTGCAAACAGCAAAATGTATGCACAAAGCAAAATATAACCTGCAACTCAAGAATGTACAACAATTGTTCTCAACAAAAGAGTAGAACTATAACTTTAGAGAACATTTTTACTACAAACTTTTGTATGCACATACAATACTTAAAACCAGTATGTGACAATGAGTTATAAAATGGATTAATAAACAAAGTACTAATATGATCCAGTTTAAAGGCCTACTGAAATGACATTTTTTTATTTAAACGGGGATAGCAGATCCATTCTATGTGTCATACTTGATCATTTCGCGATATTGCCATATTTTTGCTGAAAGGATTTAGTAGAAAACATCGACGATAAAGTTCGCAACTTTTGATCGCTGATAAAAAAAGCCTTGCCTGTACCGGAAGTAGCGTGACGTCACAGGCTGAAGGGCTCCTCACATTTCCCCATTGTTTACAATGCAGCGAGAGTGATTCGGACCGAGAAAGCGACGATTACCCCATTAATTTGAGTGAGGATGAAAGATTCGTGGATGAGGAACATGAGAGTGAAGGACTGGAGTGCAGTGCAGGACGTATCTTTTTTCGCTCTGACCGTAACTTAGGTTCAAGGGTTCATTGGATTCCACACTTTCTCCTTTTTCTATTATGGATCACGGATTTGTATTTTAAACCACCTCGGATACTATATCCTCTTGAAAATGAGAGTCGAGAACGTGAAATGGACATTCACAGTGACTTTTATCTCCACGACAATACATCGGCGAAGCTCTTTAGCTACGGAGCTAATGTGATAGCATCGTGCTTAAATGCAGATAGAAAAAAATAAATAACCCCCTGACTGGAAGGATAGACAGAAAATCAACAATACTATTAAACCATGGACATGTAACTACACGGTTAATGCTTTCCAGCCTGGCAAAGCTTAACAATGCTGTTGCTAACGACACCATTGAAGCTAACTTAGCTACGGGACCTCGACAGAGCTATGCTAAAAACATTAGCTCTGCACCTACGCCAGCTCTCATCTGCTCATCACGACCCGTGCTCACCTGCGTTCCAGCGATCGACGACGCGACGAAGGACTTCACCCGATCACTGATGCGGTCGGTGGCCCGCAGACGGAGGAAGTCAAGGTGAGGACAGCGGTGCGGTGGCGGGCGTTGTAGCTTTCGACGACACCCCGGCCGCCATCAGAGTCGGCAAGAAACATATATTTCCCCAAAGTTATGTACGTGACATGCACATAGCGCCACGCACGTACGGGCAAGCGATCAAATGTTTGGAAGCCAAAGCTGTACTCACGGTAGCGCGTCTGCTATCCATCTCAAAGTCCTCCTGTTTGTGTTGCTGTAGTCCGCCGCTAATTCACCGATCCCACCTACAGCTTTCTTCTTTGCAGTCTTCATTGTTCATTAAACAAATTGCAAAAGATTCACCAACACAGATGTCCAGAATACTGTGGAATTTTTCGATGAAAACAGAGCTTTTTTGTATTGGATTCAATGGTGTCCGAATACTTCCGTTTAACTACTGACGTCACGCGCATACGTCATCATACATAGACGTTCTCAACCGGAAGTTTAGCGGGAAATTTAAAATGGCACTTTATAAGTTAACCCGGCCGTATTGGCATGTGTTGCAATGTTAAGATTTCATCATTGATATATAAACTATCAGACTGCGTGGTCGGTAGTAGTGGGTTTCAGTAGGCCTTTAAGAAACTAGTCAAACTCAAAGTGTTTACAAAGTACAAGGAAAAATAACCTTGATAAACATTTAGGAACCTTATTGATTAATGAAATAATCTTATTCATCTCATTATGTGAATCACAACCTTTAAACAACAATTTATTCATGATACATTTATTGATTGATTGATTGATTGAATTGTTTGTGTTACAGACTGAGCACAGGAAATAAACAAACGAGAGTGTTAGAAATTGTTTGAAATGGAAACAGGGAGAATAAATACAATAATATAACAATAATAATAATATCTGCTTCTTTCTATTCCTTTACTTCATTAAATGTTATAATGAGAAACTGTAAATATGTTGTATGCATGTTTAAAATAAACTAATACCATAATAACCATAACACAACTTGAATGGATATAAAGTATGGTAGTTTAGCTTTTGAAAGGGTACTTCAACTTGAACACATTCCAGCATGTACTTACCATATTGTAATTGTATGCATGTTTGAAATAAACTAGTACCATAAAAAACATAACCATAACACAATTTGAATGTATACTAAGTATTGTAGCTTTTGCTGTCAAAAGAATAACGAGGAGGTGGTCGATCAACAATCACTTTATTAAAACAATCCAAACAACATCTACAAGGGTCTCGCCAGAAGTGCCTACTTTATATCAATTGCTCATCCAATCTCCAGTCAGGACACATTCAATGACGAGCAAACTGTCGGCAAATACAACATTAAAAAAAAACACACATTTGGCGCTAAAAACACATTCACCAGCTGTTATGTGCATTTTGTCCAAGCCAGAAAAAGTGATGACTGGCACATAACACCTCTGTTTATCAATAGTGATAAATTAGATGCACAATGACGTGTATATTATCTCTAAAACAGTGCATAGGAGTTGTCTCACAGAGGAACATCTGCTGCAATCCATCCTGAAAGTCTCAACAGCAAAGAACTTTAACAAACATTGATAACGTCTTTAAGTATCGAGGGCATGCAAGGTAATCCACTGCATTGCAAACTCCAAATGTTGACAGCTCTGTAACTATAGATGACATAATTGATTTTAAGACATGGTAATAGTGAATTCGTAACCCAAAAAAACTATGTCTGCAAATGGTTCTCAGGAGGATATAAAACAATAGACACGTATGTTCCGTCACCATTACCACTGACAAACTGACAAACCCCTAAGCCTGAATTAGAGCGAGAGAAAGGAAGGAGAAATGCAAAGTGGGGGGGACACTATTACCCTACTGTAGCAGATGGATATGTCAGATATGCCTGTATGGCTTTATAGAGATGTTTATAGAGACGCTTAGCGGTAATGTAATGACCTGTGTGTGTGTTTTTGTGTATTGTGTTTGTGTGTGGCAACTACCCTTTTGGTCTGTCTGGGGAAAACTCACTTAGCTGCGGCAAAAACAGCAGGACAACTAAGCAAGCCAGTTTCGCTCACTTGGGTTGTCCAGTCTTCAATGATAGGATTTGTTTTAGCCTTTTGTCCCAATACATTTGACTTGGAGTTCTTAAGAACAGCAAAATCAGAGTTGGGGATAGTGTGGCCAGTAGGGGTGGGCGGTTTAGATATAGACTTGGACTTAGACTTCTTTTATCTTCATTCAAATTTGAACTTTACAGTACAGATAAGAACAACATTTTGTTGCATTTGATCCCAATACCGATCGATCGGGCACCAAACAGTGTCGGACGATTTCTGTGAAAAAAAAAAAAGATCAACCATTGCCGAGTAATGCCTTTCGATGCCGATCACACAAGCTTATACCCTTTGGCTGATATTTAATTATATTTGGTCCCATGGCTGGCAGAGACCGTTAGCATCGAACCGTGTATGTTCATACAGTGTGGATACGCTCCATGCACTAAGGTAATAATCATCACCTCCAATGCAGCAAATAAACTACATTTCTCACGAGTATACCATTATCACTGGAGGACAAGGCTAATCATGTTACACACCGAGTAAGAACAAGCGGGAGCAGACACAAGGGACTGCTCATTGCCAAGCTAGCCGCAAAACTAGCACGAAACAACAGAAGAAATAAGCGCTTAGTAAAATTTAAGTGCAGATGGAAGCATGTTACATCAGAAAGTAAGAAGCTATTAAAAGGAAATGAAGAAGTAGAAGTTAGAGAGAGGATAATGAAATTTTGTATTAAAAAAAAAATGTCTTGTTTAAATTTATGTTATATATTATGATATAGTTTACAAACTCAGGGTCATAGGACACAGGAGGGGGTTGGGGTCAAACGCCAAGGAATTTGAATGACAGGCAATACCGTAATTTCCGGACTATAAGCCGCACCTGACTATAAGCTGCACCAGCTAAATTTAGGGGAAAATACAGATTGCTCCATATATAAGCCGCACCCGACTATAAGCCGCAGGGTTTTGATGTGTAATTACCGTAGTATATAGGGGTTCCTGCTACCACGGAGGGGATTGTCGGGACAGAGATGACTGTTTGGGAACGCAAAGCGTCCCATTTATTAACTATAAATCTTTCAATCATTCAATCAAACTTTCACATCTTTGACATGGCGAACAGCATTCGTGCAGAGTACAAATAATACAACGGTGCAAAGTAATACAAAGTGCTCGCATGTACGTTATCAAAATAACCAGCCTACCGGTATATGAAAAGTCAGTCTTTAATCATTGTGTCATCGTCTTCCTCCTGCGTACTAAAACCCCCGAAATCCTCTTCGTCGGTGTCGGAGAAGAACAGGCCGTATATAAGCCGCACCGTTGTATAAGCCGCAGGGACCAGAACGAGAGGAAAAAGTAGCGGCTTATAGTCCGGAAATTACGGTAGTTGTTTTTGTTTAGATGACATCATCACAGCAAGAATCATACATACTTGTATTAGTTTGTAGTGTGGAATATTAGAAAAGGTTTGATCAATTGAAATTAGTCAAACAGAAACTAATGGTGGGTATGAAAAACAAACCTATTTTTTATTAATCATTTGGAATGGACTCATGCTGTCTTTAAGGTGAAGTGGAATGATAATTGTTTGTTTTTTTGTGAAACCTAGTGGCCACAATAATTCATGACGTTAAACTCATGATGCAAACACGTTTGTTACTGGATGCGCTTCTGCCTTGGAGACTTTGTGTGTGAACTATAATTATTTGATACTTGTTTATATTGACAAATGTGCTGTTTTTGACTGCAGTGTTCTTCAATCTAGCTTGTGTGCTATTGTGTGCTTGGCTGTTGTGTAGCTGCTAGCTCCTAGTAGCCTATCACCTATCATGTTTACCTTGTGTAAATGACTTGACTAAAATAGAAGAAAAGACCAATCTTGTGTGCTTATTGGCGGACATTTAGATGCGTTGCACAAGTAAACACTCTGCAGGACTGCTTGAATTGGACATATCACACATTTTACATGCAAGCCGATATCAACAGATACTTGTTTTTTGCTGATTTCAGACTGATATACGATATCAATATTGCATCGAGACACCCCTTCTAATAACCCTAAAGAGGACAAGCGGTATTGAAAATGGATGGACGTTGTGGACAACACAGCTTTTGGGTCCTCATAGGCCAGACCGCATGGTCCTTATAGCCTAGTTAATGACTACCCTACTTTCAGCTGTAGCCCAGTTCCAGAACCACCCAGAGGAGTCCAAATAAGTCAAAGCAACTGTGAGCTGACACGGGACACCTCGCCCTAAAATTGAGTTGTTGCAGTGCTCGCCTCGGACAGCCAACCTTTTCTTAATACGGCGATCTGCCTGCTGTGCCGAAACGCTGATGGTATGATCAAAATGCTGCGTCCAAGGTCTGGTTGGAGAACATTGGCCATGCTTGGTGATGTGCTCCAGGCTGAAAGAGAATCTTTCCAGTTTATTTCCCGATGTCAAACAGTAGATCGTCAAGTGCAGGAGGGGAGTGTGCGACCCAACACGAGAGGCATCTTGCTAAATAAGGCAAATAGAATGGAGGGAGTAGCTCAGAAGAGTCTGCAAGTTGTCATGCCTGAACTTCATAGTGCTGCACGGGGCCAGTTAAAGTCCACTCATCAGTTCTTTATTATCAAGTAGACTAATAAACACGATCCAACATTTCCATAATATTTTCATCCTGACGTTTACTCGCTTCCAATTTTCCGTTCGCCACCTCGAGACATTGTCCCCGCTCCTCGTTTATGTAGGTCACAACCCAGAAAGACGCCGGCGAGGCTCCAGGGCGGCGTTGAGCTTTTTCCGGGTGGTCGTGGTGCAAAGGGAGCGTCGTTTCTGCGGACTGTGCGGCATTGTACCTGCCTCATCCATTATAGATGTGGCCAGCAATAATGGATGAAACCGATGAGTAACCTGAGGATTCGGAGGGACACGGAGACTGGACTCACGGTCTCCTCTTCCTTCTTCTGCTTCTTCTCCTGTCGTCAGCCTAGCGGCCCCTCACAGAGAACATGACGCCGCCTTGGACACCAATAAACACGGGGACGTGCTAATAAATCTAAGAGCGTAAACAAGTTGCTTCGCATTGGTTAAGAGAGGGTTGACTTGTTCGACGCTATCAGAAAAAAAAACACGCTCAGAACTGTGCAGGTCAACTGAACGGTTTGGAGCATGTGTATTGTTCAGACTATATTTTTTTATTTGTGTTACTAATCAGTTTGGAGCACAGGGCCCTGTGATTTACGCATTAACAGATTTGCGGAATGGGCCAATACAAATATAATCTACTATTAAACGCGGAAACCAAAGACATGTAAGGGAAATCATCGTGAGGAGAAAACAACGTTTTGAGGAGATTGCAGGGTCGTCCCTGGCTAAATTGGGGCCCTATGCAGTATCTTATTTTGAGCTCCATGCCCCCTTTTTCAAACTTTTTTTTAATGTAAAAACAATTGTTAGATGTTTTTTATTATTAAACTTCAATTCACATTGAAGCATGTTTTATACTAAAACTAATTCATGTGAAATAAAATGGTTTAAAACATGTTTTTCTGCAAAACATCAATTTCAACAGATTAATAAATATCAATATATCAATATAATTGATACATTTCTGACTGAGATTATAATTTGGTACACACCTTTAGGGTATGTAGAGTTTAATGGGACAACATTAAATGATTAAATATGTCTTTATATACTTAAATTTATCATAAACTAATTATAATTGGAATCAACTAAATAAATATTTCATTAAATGTGTCATTAATGTATCTAATGGAAAAGTACATTTAATTATTTAACCATTTAATTAATTATTTCAATATTCAATTACTTATTTGCTAGGATGTTGATATATTCCCGTTTAGATGAAAAATAACTCACAATCCTCCCAAAGCAAAAAGGAGGGTGAAACCAAGCGTCTTTTTGTGTCTTTCCTGACATTTCCAGGTCTAAATTGGCTGCCAAAGTTGACCAACTTGTCGTATTATGTCCTCATCCTTCTACTATCGAGTTGAGTTATTATTTATGATTGAGAATAAACTTTCACCAGCTCCGAGGCGAGAAAGCAGCTTACCATCTGATGACATCAACATAGCCACACAAGCTAGTTAGCTCTCTCTGATCACTGCGCCACTAAAAAATAGTTTGTCTGCGTTAGCACTTATAATAACAATATCACTACAACTTGGTTAATTTTCAAGTCACAAAATGTAAATTGAGTATTGTTGCCGCTTTTTGGATGGTTTTATGGGCGGAATAAAGGACCTCTCATTGACTCCATTTTAGGTGGGTTTTTATGTACGTTTATTTACGGGATACAATGCATTAAAAAAATAGATTGTTAACAATAGGCAACAATTCCCCCCAAAAGAGTGCAGTTCTCCCTTAATTCATGACACATTTAAGTAATTATTTAAATATGTATTTTTTTTTTAAATTTTGTCCCACTGACCCTCCATATCACGGCACTGACAAGCATACTGTATATGTGTTAAGGATTGGTGGAAAAACATGACCGCCATCAAGCTAGGTATCTTTGCAAGGCTACAGACAGGAACTACTGTAATGGTCCATAATCATTAATTATTTGTCTAATGTTTATTCACATTTGAGGGTATCTGTGTTAGATATTTGATGTACGTATGTATTGTCCATGATGAGATGCTTAAAAGGGAACTGCACATTTTGCCCATCACAATACTTATGAGACAAGAAGACAAAAGGTTGTTGTTTATTTCGCTTTCTAACATATAAAAACTGTCTCGTTCTAGGTGGCAAGCAAATCCCTTCAGAAATGCATTCAAAAACGGTCAACGATACATCATTTATTCCGTGACCTGTATAATAACCAAACTGTAGCAACATTGTTATTGTATATGCGAACACAGAGAAATTATTTTTCTATCGTAGTAACACATCGGCGTGCTACTGTATTAGCTGTAAAAGCTAACTACGGCAAGAGATAAGCTAGCTTCTATGTCAGAACAAAACAGGTTTGAATTTGTAATGCGCAACACAATGCATACTGAATGAAAAACATGAAAAGTCATGACAGTATCTGTAAAGTATTAGCTCAGGTTTCATGTTTTGTTTGTACACAGCTAGCTCCACAGTGTATGTACTGTAGTGTACGGTGATGTGCTGCATGTATTATGAACAATAGTATAGTGACTCACTCCATGGACAGTTGTCCGTTGGGTCAAGCTGGCTGCAGACTTTTCTAGTTGATTGGGCAATCCATTAATTCGACATAGCTTGGCTCAAAAGTTCCAGATTTGCAGCGTGACCAAATCGTGCCGACCTCACTCTCTGGACTTCCGTTTGCTCCAACGTTTTACTTTCCTCTTCGTGCTTGCTTCTAAAAACAGAAGTTCATCCTCAGTTCATATATTCAGCTTCCAAAATATAAGGTTGTAAATCCTCATTTGTCCAAAAATAGTAATCTTTGTTGTCTGTTACCAAGTCTGCTATGATTACAACTAGGGATGTCCGATAATATCGGACTGCCGATATTATCGGCCGATAAATGCTTTAACATGTAATATCGGAAATTATCGGTATCGGCTTCAAAATCATCGGTATCGGTTTCAAAAAGTAAAATGTATGACTTTTTAAAACGCCACTGTGTACACGGACGTAGGGAGAAGTACAGAGCGCCAATAAACCTTAAAGGCACTTCCTTTAATCACATAATATCTACGGCTTTTCACACAGACAAGTGAATGCAAAGCATACTTGGTCAACAGCCATACAGGGCACACTGAGGGTGGACGTATAAACAACTTTAACACTGTTACAAATATGCGCCACACTGTGAACCCACACCAAACAAGAATGACAAACACATTTCGGGAGAACATCCGCACCGTAACACAACATAAACACAACAGAACAAATACCCAGAACCCCTTGCAGCACTAACTCTTCCGGGACGCTACAATATACACCCCCTGCTGCCCCCTCCCCAAAGAACCCCGACCCCCAACCCCACCCACCTCAACCTCCTCATGCTCTCTCACGGAGAGCATGTCCCAAATTCCAAGCTGCTGTTTTGAGGCATGTTAAAAAAAAAAAAAGCACTTTGTGTCTTCAATAATAAATATGGTAGTGCCATGTTGGCATTTTTTTCCATAACTTGAGTTGATTTATTTTGGAAAACCTTGTTACATTGTTTAATGCATCCAGCGGGGCATCACAACAAAATTAGGCATAATAATGTGTTAATCCCACGACTGTATATATCGGTATCGGTTGATATCGGAATCGGTAATTAAGAGTTGGACAATATCGGAATATCGGATATCGGCAAAAAAGTCATTATCGGACATCTCTAATTACAACACACTCACGTGTTTGTTTGCGTAAGTAGGGACACACAGTAGTAGAAATAAATGCCCCAGAGGAGGAAGTCCCGCTATTGATTAAAATGACCAAAATACTGTAAATATTGAACATATTACGTTTTGTTATGAACTTGTCTTTTACTACATTATATTAGTGTTGTCCCGATAACAATATTTTACAGGTACTTTTTAGAGGCGGTGTAGTACTGAATATGATTCATTAGTATCGCGGTACTATACTAATACCGGTATACTGACAACCCTACATTATATGTAGACTTGCAGCATTTTTTAAACCATCTTTTAACCCCCTCACCCTCCCCCCAAAAACATGCGTGTTCTTGTCTCTCATAACGATTGTGAACTATAGGCAAAATTTCCCCAAAAATGTGTTCCCCTTTAAAGGCAACCGGCTCGCCACAATGGAAGCGCTGGTTTGTGGCTGTAGTTTGAAACTCAATAGTGACGGGTTCAGCCCACCTTCTAGTAGCAATCAATGACCAGCACTTTTGACAGGTGACACTGCGCTTGGCTGAGTAGCGGGTGACAGATGGGGAGCGCGGAGACCAGTGTGTGTGTGTGTGTGTGTGTGGGAGGGCACTATCGAGTCTCATCACACTGACAACGGCACGCTTAGTCACACACCTGATGGACTGTGAGAATACATGTGTGTGTTTATCACAACACGAGCCAGACTTTGGGTCATTTCATTAGAACCTTCCTCTCTTCCAAGCAGTTTGAGTCCCACAATCAAGTTAGTGAGTGGGCAAAAACGAGATAATAGATAGATCGATAGTACTTTATTGATTCCTTCAGGAGAGTTCCCTTAGGAAAATTTAAATGAACCTTGAGGTGTTGCAGTCCAAAAGGATTTCCGGTGGGCTTACACTGCGAAGCTTGGGACAAATCACTGAGACAAATGGGCCAGAAAATGGATAACCGTGCGAGTATATGAATCAGTCGTGTGAGGAAATGTCTCATTGAACTTGTAACAATGTAAGTCTTTGCAGTGAAGAAGAGTTGAAACATGCACAAAAAAAAAGTACTTTGTTTTAAGAAGCAAAGTGTCCTGCACAAAGCTATTTATATAATTATAAATAGTGAAGTGAAGTGAATTACATTTTATATAGCGCTTTTTCTCAAGTGACTCAAAGCGCTTTACATTGTGAAACCCAATATCTAAGTTACATTTAAACCAGTGTGGGTGGCACTGGGAGCAGGTGGGTAAAGTGTCTTGCCCAAGGACACAACGGCAGTGACTAGGATGGCGGAAGCGGGAATTGAACCTGCAACCCTCAAGTTGCTGGCACGGCCGCTCTACCAACCGAGCTATACCGCCCCATATAATAATATAAATAGAAATGTATTGTCTGTCCTCCTAAAATTTGACTATTTTTATTTTTATTTTTTGCATATTTATGTTGCTCCTTATCCCACCTATACTTTACGTCAATTTCCTTAAAAAAACTAACACAATTTAGCTGAAATAATTTTTATTTAAAACTACTGCTGTCAAATGATTATTATTATTTTTTTTTTAATCAGAATAATCACATTTTGGAATTTGGATGATTTGTGATTAATCATGTTTAACCACTCGCTTGCATAATTGTAAATAGCTAAGAAAAATACCCCAATATTTGTACACAAATGCCACTTTATTGTTAGAATGTCACCCAGGGATGTTTTGAAACGTTTTTTTCTTAAATACAAGACTTTTATTTGCACAAAACGGGGTAACAGTTTTATCTACAGTTCTTTCATGCTGTTTTTTGGAGTGAAATTGGACCAGGCAGCGTCTCCTCACACATTTTTGTACTGACGTATGTAGGGCTGCAACTAACAACTAATTTGATAATCGATTGATATGTCGATTATTATTTCGATTAATCGATTAATAATCGGATAAAAGAGACAAACTACATTTATATCCTTTCCAGTATTTTATTTTTAAAAAAAACCCCAGCATACTGGCACCATACTTGTTTTGATTGTTGTTTCTCAGCTGTTTGTAAATGTTGGTTTACAAATAAATAAAAAAATTAAATAAAAAAAAAAGCCTTTGTGCATGCGCATAGCATAGATCCAACGAATCGATGACTAAATTAATCGCCAACTATTTTTATAATTGATTTTAATCGATTAGTTGTTGCAGCCCTAGACCTATGCATTGATCAGGTTTAGGTAAGAGAGAGTTTATACGGTCAAAATAAATTTAATGATTAACCTAAGTGTGTGTGGGAGGGTGTGCGGCTCAGATGGTAGAGCGTCTGGCCCGGTTCGATTACATCTAGTCACTGCCGTTGTGTCCTCTGGCAAGACACTTCATCCACGTTGCCAGCCACACTGGTGTAAATGTCGCTTAAATGTAGATCATGGGTTTCCTCATGTAATGCGCTGAGTCACTAGAGAAAAAAGTACTATATAAATATAAAGCGCTATATAAATATAATTCACTATAATTATAATTCATGATTAGTGCCATTCTTTTTGTGATTATCCACTCATTAATTTTGCAGCCCTTGTTAAAACACATGGAGTCACTCGGTTACATGTATCATTCACATCCAGGCCATAGTAAGTTAGTAAGTTAACTCACTAAGCTTTATTTTAGAAGTATAGCGAAGCCTGCTTTTTTTTTTTTTTTCTTCAATACCCACAGTATGTGGGTATAAACATATATAGACATATGTCCATGAGAGAGGAGGTTGTAAAATAAAATATATATATTTTTGTTTTTTCCACAAATTTTCAGCGACATTTTTTTCCCATTACAAATGAATGGACACTATTTCAAATTACATAATTTCTCAACCGATTCTAACATTCCACCGTCAACACATTCCACTCATCCTGGAATTTGAAACTAACAATTTTCTAACTATTCCCTTTTTTTGCTGCTAATTTTGTAGGTGTAAACCCCAGGGGCAGATGTGTTGGTGCTTAACGCATGCTAACTGTTAGCATGTAAGCATGCTAATTAACATGACGGCTATTTTTGAGCTAATTTTGCAGGTATACACCTCAAAGTTATATGTTTTGATAGTTGACACGTTTGGTGCGAGAACGCTAACGTTAAAATGGTCAAATTAGCTTGCTAGCTTTTTTTTGGCTAATATTGCAGGTGTACACCTCAATGTTATTTATTTTGATACTTGACACATGCTAACGCTAGTAGGTTAGCTTATTTTTTTTTTAGCTATTTTTGCAGATACACACCTCAGTGTCGTATATTTTGGCACATGACACATGCGTACCGTTAGCACGCTAGCTTTATTCTCTACATTTGCAGGTATACATCTCAGTGTCATATTTTGGTACTTGACACAAAAGCACCGTCAGCACGCTAGCCTTTTTAGCTATTTTTGCACGTATACACCTCAGTGTTATATATTTTGATATTTAGACTTAGACTTAGACAAACTTTATTGATCCACAAGTGGTAAAATGGGTTGTACTTGCATAGAGCTTTTCTACCTTTTTTAAAGGAACTCAAAAGCGCTTTGACACAAGGGAAATTGTTCCACACAGTAACTCAGTTACCAAGGATGGAAAGGGTAAGGATGGAAAGGATAATGCAGGTATAAAGTAAACTAAAAATGTACCATAGTAGCAATATAAAATATAACATATGTAATATTTACTTATTTTATATACAGTATATAATATATACAGATACATTATATTATTATATTATATTTTTATATAATATATAAAAAAATCCCAAATACCATGTACAATATACATAAACATATTTGACGAATAGTTACTGTTAGCATGCTAATGTTACCATGTTAGCTTTTTAACATATTTTTGCAGGCATACACTTCAATATTAGTACTTGACATGCTAGCTTTTTAAGCTACTTTTTGCAGGTATACACCTCAAAGTCATATATTTTGGTAATTAAAGCATGTTAATTGTTGGCATGCTAACATTTAATGCTAGTTTTTGTAGCTCATTTTGCAGGTTTACACCCAAGACTCCTACTTGTTGTTACCTGATGCTATCTGACTGGCATGCCAACTATTATTACTTCAGTTAAGCTTCAGTTTTTCGGCATTCGGATGCAATTTCTACCAAAGTCGCTTTTTATAGTTTGTGTATGACATCATCTTCAAAAGTAAGTATATGCACAAATCACAGTCGATCGTCGCTGTGATGGATTGAGAGAAGTCAAGATGTAAACGCATCAACATGGTATTCCCGCAATGCTCACTCAGTTCTCTGCAGGCTTTTTTGTTAATCATCCTCACACATAACAATGAAATTTTGAAAAAAACAAAAACATGTCCAAGTCCGATTGTGACACTGATAATGCTGCTAACTCTCACTTCCATTTGACACCTTCATTTTGCACATTCTGTGTCGCTTCGGGAGACTGTGGCGCGTGAATCCATTAGTCAAAGCGGGAAGCATGCACTCGCAGCTGAGGAACGTCACTGCATGACGGAAGTATGAAATATTGCACACAATTGAGCACATACACAAATCACTGCACATTCCAAGGTCACTTAATAACCACTTTGACTACTCTACTGGAAGTTTTTTTAATCTTACCCAGACAATACGTGGGTATGGAGAAGGTGGTGTCCAGGCAATGAAACATGGTACAGACGTGACATTGACAAGGTGTTTCTGATTGGATCTTTAATTACCGACAGTGACTGATGACTCATTAGTGCTGAGATAAATTGTTCGGAGGTGCGAATAGGACAGTCTGGATCAAATCTAGATGAAAGTCGGTTAAACAGTACAGTGCACAGGAGCATAAGTCCAAATGTTTAAGGGACATTCCGATGAATGCAATCAAAGGGCATGATAAAATTGACTGTAAAATACAATTTTATTGTCCCGTTATGTGAGGTAACCTTCACAACAGGTGATATTTTTTCTTTTTTAACTTAAATTCCTGTGCTCTAATCTAGTGGTTCCTTAACTTTTTTTTAAATTTTTTTACCAAGTACCACCTCAGAAAACATTGAGCACCACCATATTGACAAACATTAAGATACAGCAGCATAGCAGGCCTACATATTCATTAAAAACAAGAAAGAGGTTTTATTTAACAAGTATATATAATATTTTTGGCCACTGTAACATTACACACAGTTTGAACAGTAACACTGTGTTTAAATATAGGAAAATAAAACACTGTACTTTGATTAATAGATATTTTGGCTTACTGCTAGATGTAGCCCACATACATGCCGCAGTTTTGGAATCATTGCTCTAATCTAGGGGTGTCAAACGTACAGCCCGCGGGCCTAGGTTTTATCCGGACCGCGGGATGAGTTTGCTAAGTATTCAAAATGAGCCGAAATTTTTGTATGAGAGAAACTGCTGTTCTATATGTGTCCACTAGATGTCACAATAGCAATTCTTTGTACCTTTGTAGATTAAGCTATATATGTAAAAAAAAAAAAACCAAAAAAAACACGTGTTAGTGCACCAGTCGAGGAAAATGAGCAAACTACATAAATGACATCCTGTAATTTGATTTTGATATTTTTTTTTATCTTGATGGATTGAAAATTAACACCCATGAGTTGACTGATGAACATCATCACATAATTTATTCAGAAAGTATAAATAACGACAAATAAAGATAGAATACTATTAACCGCAACATGTAAGTGTAAAAAAAACAACAACAACATTACGATTTGTACATTTTCAGAATGTCCTTGTTCTATTTTTAAACAAAGAAAACAATCTGTTGTCTTTATTTTTAAGTTATTGTGCCGTGATTTTACCGATCTAAAATAATTTTGTCACCCCTGCTCTAATCATTGTTAACAAATGTTGCTCATTAAGTTGATAAGAAAAAGAAGGGAGTAGTTCATTTTTATAAAAATATTATCAAATAGTTATTGGTCTCGTTTTGTTTTGCTTTGATAAAATAAAACAAAATATTTGGAGTCCTTCTTACCTTCTACGGATTTTGTATGTGAAGTACATCAACTTTCTATCCTCCATGAAAATAATCACCTCCGTTTTGTCTGAAAGACCACTCCAGAGAAGTCTTTGATTTTGATTATATAACCCTCGATATTGGCAGTCACATTCATTCATTCTGTCATCCATTTATCCAGTAATCCAGTCATTCAATCAATCATTCAGCAAAGCATTAAAACAATGTCCTGGCATCTGTCAAAACCCCCCACCACAAATGCTGGCTTCCTCACTAATAAAACATGGTAGCCACATGCATCTGCTTGCTCACCATCGCCACCACTCTGCCCAGTGTGGCGATGGTGCAATTATTTTATTAAGCGTCCTCGGAATGTTGCAGAATTTCTTCAAGCAAGATGATCTCATTTGGATAGTTATTTTTTCAATGTTAACATTTTTTGAACTAGAAAAGACAAAACATAATTATTGACGCCAGTATAACGATTATAATGTAAAGTTAAAGACTAACAGTAAGCATATTATTTGCTGATGATACAGATGTGTTTTGTTCAGGGCGTGATCTCCAGTGCAGAAAAATCAATATAGAACTGGAGAAGATGACACTGTGGTTTGATGCAAACAAATTATCTTTATATTTGGGGGAAACAAAGTTTATAATGTTTGGAAATGTGAAAAACACGAGAAAGTTGAATTTAAGTTGTATGGCAAAACTATTGAAAGAGTAAGTAAAATATTTAGATGAACAAATTAACTGTGTGCAGAAAAGTCTCAAGAAGTATAGCAGTAGTAAGTCAGGAAAAGCAATTTTTTTTAGATAAAAAGTCATTACATACACTCTATTGCTCAATAATTTTGCCATATTTTACTTACTGAATGGAAGTGTGGGGGAATAATTACAGTATGACATTACGAGCACTTGTGAATCTTGCAGAAGAAAGCCATTCAGATAATACACAGAGCAGATTACAGAGATCACACAAACATATTTTTTGTAGAATCAATCTAGATCAGACATTGGCAAATTAAGGCCCGGGGGCCGCATGCGGCCCGTTAAGCTTTTCAATCTGGCGCGCCGGACATTCCCAAATAATTTTTTTAGATCTTTAAGATTGAAACTGTAGCTGCCATTATGATGTGCAGTGATGTTTTCAAATTACCGTAAGTCTTGAACTATACAAAGTATTTCAATGGTTGGAATCTGCGCTTTTGCATGATTTACTAGTTACTATGGTAATCTACGTCACAGCAGCTCAGACGAGGCACCAAGCAGTGTGGGTGGGGAGCGTTTCCACATAGTGTTTCCAGAGCGGCAGGTGTCAGGGACAGACGCGGAAGGAGATTTTTACTACAAAGTTCTAAAGCTTAGTGATATATCAGATATATCAGATCATAGGTGGGTTTATTTTGTACCCTTCACGTTCATCTTTGTTTGTTGCATTTTTGTTGCTCACTTGACTGTAAAATATGTCGATCGAGAGGGGGTGTGACGATCATATGCTGTCAATATTCAGTGTTTTATCGTTCATAGTTAATATTGTAAAATCCCACATTCTTTATTTTTATGTACATTCTGGGTTTCTCATTCAGTAAAAAAATATTAAAATTCCATTCCATTTTTTAAGGCAGTCTGTCATAACGTTTTTAGCATTCTATCAGACATTATTGTGAGGTATTAGTGTTCCTAAAAATAGATATACCGGCCCCCAGACACATTTTTTTCTCTAAATTTGGCCCCCCGGGTCAAAATAATTGCCCAGGCCTGATCTACATGGTTAAAGTTAAAGGATATTGTGGAATTCTTAACGCTACAAATTGTGTACAAGGCTAAAAATAACCAGTTACCTGTAAACATCCAAAGGCTATTTACAAAAAGGGATGGAGAACATAACAGTGAAGAGCAACTCAAAAAGTGTTTGTGTCTCTGTGCAGGGATGTAGAAATCTGGATTAAATTAGGACTGTGGTGGAAAGTGTACAAATTTCAACAAATTCAAATAAACTTTGAAGGAAAATACTTTTGAAATGTATAAATCTGAGGTTAGGGCATTTCTAAACCATTACTGTCATTGTATTGTTTTGAAATCTGAATGATTGTCACTTTATTGTGTACCACTGTAACCATTTAGGGTGAAACGACCATAGGGTTTTTTCTTTTTCCCCATTCCTTTTCAGGCTCATCCGGAGCAAAACAATGTTGGTTTTTGTGTGTTTAATATACGAAGAAGGTGTAAATGTGGATGTTGTACTTGTGTCGGAAATATTGTACACACTGTATCGACTCGGAATAAACAGTTAAATTAAATGAAATAAGCTCTTAAAACTATGGTGTGGCTCAGATGGTAGCGAGCAACTTGAGGGTTCCCTGTTTAAGTTAAAGTTAAAGTACCAATGATCGTCACACACAATCAGTGTTGGGTTAGTTACTGAAAACCAGTAATGAGTTATAGTTACTAGTTACTTCATTTCAAAAGTAACTCAGTTACTAACACCAAAAAGTAATGCGTTACTTTGAAAAGTAACTATTTAGTTACATCTTTTTTTCTTTTCTTTTTTTAAAAGCTCCCATTAATGCCCTTTAGCCTTCATTTCAGTACTGTTATTGCACTGGAGAATAATACAATGTGTTGATCAACTTGACATGCATTTACATCATTGAACTCTGCTAAGCAATGTGCTCTACATAAAACACACAAAGACAAAGATATGTTTCAAAGGCCAATTTGTTTCTGGCCAGAACAAATTGACAAAACTATTTGAAATAGCTGCAACATAATGGCACTTGAACTTGAACTTGAAGTAGATAGGATATTTGATCCAAGACACAACTTACATTTAACTAAAATGTTATTTTCTTTGTGCTCGACAAAAGAAAAGTATTGAGAATTTCTCCTTGTTAAAAAAATCGACTCTTGGCTTCGCCTTGATGTCTTGTTAGTTGTTATGATAGTAGCGTTTATGTGTGTGTGTGTGTGGCCCTTTAAGATATGACAGCATGTGGGTGAGGGACGTCAGTGAGTGAGTGGGCGAGAGGTGCTCTCTCTAGCTTGGTGGATGGCTGCGTCCAATAAAGTCACAAAGTTGCAACAAACCGCCGGCCTCGTCATTCACCCTCAGCTGTAAAGACCACTTCCGGGTAAAGTGAAGGTTGTTAGCCCCGAAGGAACGTCTCCCCTGCGCTCCTCAACTACGGTATGGGAGTCCCCCCCCCCCCCCCCTGCCCCCACCCACACAAAGCACGTACGCCTTTTCTTTTCCACCGCAGCGCTGCCACAAAACATACTCAGATCTTCAGTTTCTAGCCGAAACTACATAAAAAATAACGTAAAATAACGCAGTAACGCATCATGTAGTAACGGTAACTGAGTTACTGAATATAAAAAATAACGCGTTAGATTACTAGTTACCGCCGAAACTAACAGCGTTACAGTAACGCGTTACTTTGTAACGCGTTAGTCCCAACACTGCACACAATAGGTTAGCGAAATAATTCTCTGCATTTAACCCATCACCCTTGATCACCCCCTGGGAGGTGAGGGGAGCAGTGGGCAGCAGTGGGCAGCAGCGGTGGCCGCGCCCGGGAATCATTTTTGGTGATTTAACCCCCAATTCCAACCCTTAATGCTGAGTGCCAAGCAGGGAGGTAATGGGTCCCATTTTTATAGTCTTTGGTATGACTCAATTTTTAGCTTCCGCCATCCGAGTCACGGTCGTTGTGTCTTTGGGCGAGACACTTGGCCCAACTTGTTCCCAGTGCCGCTCACACTGGTGTATGAATGTGAATAAATATTTGGTTGTGGGGGGCCGTCGGGAACAGATTGGCAGCCATGCTTCCATCAGTCTACCCCAGGGCAGCTGTGGCTATACCACCATCAATTGTTAACATGGAGTGAATGAATGATGGGTTCTCAGGTCTTAGGTGTGGAAAAGCGCTATAGCAATCTAATCCATTATTAAACCATTAGAAATTGGGACATTTCTAGAAATAACATTTTAAATCTTGGCAAGTGGCGAATAATTTGCGGTGTGCCTGAAATGGACCAACACACATCTTATGAGTTCAATATGCGTAAAATGAGATTTAAAGTTAAAAAAAGACAGAAATTGAGGTTTATTTTGTGATAAGACAAGCAGAGTGGCACTGATTCAGTGGAATGTCCCCAAAGTTGTTGCAATCATTTGAAGGAAATCCATTCATTCTTCGGCATGAAGAGCTCCAAAGCACGTCCGTGTAATTTTTCACCACAGTTTTGACAAATGACCGTCTGTGAAATTTCCCCCCCCCAACGCCGCCTCTCCGAAAAAGGCCACAACTAAATGTGACGGCGTGACACATTGCTCGCGTCAGAAACTGGAAGATCTTTTTTTTCCCACCCTCTTTCCTGACCAAATCCAGCAGTTACTTTTAGTTTTCAATATCTAATAGTACATCCCCACGGGCTTTGGCTACACGTGCTAATCCAGCGTGATGTGATTGGCGAATATCTCAAAACAGTGACCTATTTTTTTTCCCCCAGGAGGTTAACACGGCTGACATGCCAGCGTGTGGCTTAACTGATCGTATCAAACCTATAAGATGATGCTCTCTTGTGCTGCAATAATGGCATTGGCTGACGGGCTCGCCGATTGTGTGTGCGTTGCATGTAAGACCGCTTGGAGGAGAGCGGGGCTTTTAGTGCGTCTGTTGTACACTATGGCAACACAACAGCGAAGCCCCCAGGGAGGACGTCTAATGGTGGTTCAAAGGCAGCATCATTCACAACTGTTAGCGTCTGCACCTGATCTTCCTGTGTATGTCGTCATGATGCGCCCTCGCGGGGGCACATGGACGAAACAGGATAGGGGGGGGGGGGGGGAATACTTGTACCCTTGAGCACAAAAACACTTTATAAATAACCGGGAGACACATGCATTAGCATTCCAATGCACAAGTTGGACATGCTCAGCTTTGTAGTCCCTGCGACGTGGCAATAATTAATAGTAATATGGAGGTTTTTTTGTCTTTCAGTTTTTTCTAATCACAGTAAGGCAATAGGCTTAGTTTTTAATGTTAGAAACCTTTCCAGATAACCCTCCAATAGTGTTGGGGCCCTGGCTGGGAATTGAACCCACGTCATTTGTATGTAAGGCAGCTGCATGTGTACTAGGACTGTGAATCTTTGGGTGTCCCATGATGCGATTCAATATCGATACTTGGGGTCACGATTCGATTCAAAATCGATTTTTTTTCAATTCAACACGATTCTCGATTCAAAAACGATTTTTCCCGATTCAAAACGATTCTCTATTCATTCAATACATAGGATTTCAGCAGGATCTACCCCAGTCTGCTGACATGCAAGCAGAGTAGTAGATTTTTGTAAAAAGCTTTTATAATTGTAAAGGACAATGTTTTATCAACTGATTGCAATAATGTAAATTTGTTTTAACTATTAAATGAAACAAAAATATGACTTATCTTTGTGAAAATATTGGTTACAGTGTGTTGTCAAGCTTATGAGATGCGATGCAAGTCTAAGCCACTGTGACACTATTGTTCTTTTTAAATTTTTTTTTATAAATGTCTAATGATAATGTCAATGAGGGATTTTTAATCACTGCTATGTTGAAATTGTAACTAATATTGATACTGTTGTTGATAATATTCATTTTTGTTTCACCACTTTTGGTTTGTTCTGTGTCATGTTTGTGTCTCCTCTCAATTGCTCTGTTTATTGCAGTTCTGAGTGTTGCTGGGTCGGGTTTGGTTTTGGAATTGGATTGTATTGTTATGGTATTGCTGTGTATTGTTTTGTTGGATTGATGAATAAAAAAAATTACAAATAAATAAATAAAGAAATAATATAAATTGATTTTTTTTAAATGAGAATTGATTGATTGATTGATTGAGACTTTTATTAGTAGGTTGCACAGTGAAGTACATATTCCGTACAATTGACCACTAAATGGTAACACCCGAATAAGTTTTTGAACTTGTTTAAGTCGGGGTCCACTTAAATTGATTCATGATACAGATATATACTATCATATATACTATCATCATAATACAGTCATCACACAAGATAATCACATTGAATTATTTACAATCAGGGGTGTGGAGGGTAGGATATGTAGCAAGTAGTGGACATAGAGAGAGAGAGAGAGAGAGAGAGAGAGAGAGAGAGAGAGAGAGAGAGAGAGAGAGAGAGAGAGAGATCAGACGGCATAAGAAAAAGTATCTGCATTTGATTGTTTACATTTGATTATTAGCAATCCGGGGAGGGTGTTAGTTTAGGGTTGTAGCTGCCTGGAGGTGAACTTTTATTGCGGTTTTGAAGGAGGATAGAGATGCCCTTTCTTTTATACCTGTTGGGAGCGCATTCCACATTGATGTGGCATAGAAAGAGACAGAATCAATTCTGAATCGCATAGCGTGAGAATCGCGATTCGAATTCGAATCGATTTTTTCCCACACCCCTAATGTGTACCATTACATCACCAACGCAATAATATCAAGTACAATACCAACTGAATTCCATCCACACTACGGGGTACTGGTTTAAGTCAAATCAAATGGTACCATATTTCGATTCCTTTTTCCTTGCAGACTGCCTCTAAGCAATGTTGTAATTTTCCATGCCAACAAAGCAAGCATGCCAGATAGAAAGCATTAAAAAGTAAAGCTCTATTTTTTAAAATGCGCTAGCTCGATTGGATATGCCATAGACATGCTACTGGTTTGCATTAACGATTTCACAAGGCGATTTGAACACCTCCAAATTAAGTAATGGAAAATACAACTAAGATGCACGTTACAGAAGTAGAATACTTACAGTACAAACACTTTGTAGGACTCAAAAGATATTTCACTTAATGGAAAAGACTACTTCCTGACTACAGCAACCCACCCAGGTCAAACTGAAATGAATGACTACTTACTTGCAAATACTACTCAAAAGTGTAAGAAAACTGAACAGCACGGTTATTATTATCAGCTTACCATTAAGTCACATTGAAAAAATGAAATATTATTAGACAATTAACTGTTGTGTTTTTAGTGTGTTCCTGCCTTCTCTTTTTTGTCTGCACCTGTTTTAGTGATTCGTCCTCGGCGAGGGGCGGACCTGGTGACACACCTGCTCACAATTAGCCCGCCAGTATTTAAGCTCGTCACCCACAGCTTGACCTTGCTGGTCATTGTTTCCTGTACTGCGCACGTGCATGTGCCCACTTCGCCTCATGGTATGTTGCTTTCCCTGTCCTGTTATTGCTAAATTATTGTGTTTGTTCCCTAGCCTCCCTGAGGCAGCAAAGACTTTGTGCAGTGCTTGGTGCACCCTGGTTGCCCCTCCTGCCAACCACTGAGGAACCTGTTTTGTTAATATTCATGGTGTGCACTTCTGCCCCATCGCCTTTTGTTGTACCTTTTGGACTTATTAAATTCATGACTTTTTGTATTTTCAAACTTGCCTCCCGTCTCTGCATCCCGGGGTCTCCCCCCTTGACCAATTCATAACATTAACATGTATTAAAACACAAAATGAGGTTCTTTAAAGATAATACTACATATTATACAGCCTCCATCCCTGTCAAGACAAGTCAATGTTGGGATTGTGGATAAATTCTTTAATTTTTGGCCTGCAGCTTATTATTTTATTTTGTATTCTAAAATATGATTCATGAATTAATAATGATATATTGTTAGATAATACACTATTTGTTTTGTCAACAACACAACGCTAAGATGTCAGTGTTTAGTAAAAATTGTTCAGCATATATCCACTTAAATTTGGCATCAAAGTAGTCCACCTTTATCTTTCCATTTAGGTGAAAGTTGTGACCCCGTGCACAACTGCAGGACATTTCATCTCAGGTGTTTGTAAACAGCACGCTTTGGATCAATAAAGTAAACAAGCAGCTACAACACAGCCGGTAATCATATTCCTTCATAGTTAGGGCACGAGATTAGTGAGGTTATGCAACTCCATCTACTCGCATCCCACAAATTTGGTCCAACACGGCCAGTGAAGTGCACATTCCAGTCCTATGAGGAGTCTGCACACGGGAGGCCTGTGGGGGGTCTGTCCTAATCTGACCCGGGTGCAGTGATAACATCATTACTCCCATTTCTGACCAGCCTGCGTTTCCAAGGCGATGAGCAGCTTGAATTCCATCTCGGCGCGCTTTACAAGATGTGTTCGTGTGCTCTTTTACGGCAACCGACGCGTCCATAATGGCCGGGTTCTTCATGTCGAGTTAACATTGTGTGTTTTTGTGCACGCGTGTATGTGTGTGTGTGTGTGTGTGTGTGCGCGCGCATCTGTGAGCTTCTGATTGAGGGGCAATCTGCAGCAAGAGAAGCCAGAGCATTCAGAGAGCCTCAGGGATGGACAGAATAAGAACACATGCAATCACACGGGCTGCAGAGACCGCACATCTTTTTATTCATCTATTTTTCTATTTTTATTACTGCACATATGTAAAATTTCATCAACCTGCAGTAAGACAAACATTTTCACTGTCAAAATTAACGAGTTAACTCATGCGATTACTCACAAAAAATGATCGCATTAATCATGAACACACTTCGATTAATCACGCAATTTATTTTGACCGTACAAGCTCTTCTAGCTTGACTGCTACACGGTCAGTCATGTCCAGCTTTATTTATATAGCACGTTAAAAGTACTTATTTTGACCAAAGTGCTGCACAGGGCACATAATACAATAAAAGCAATACAAGCAATAAAACAGTGAATAATAGAAAAAACAGTAATAAAACACCGTTGAGGTAAAACAATATAAAAACAAGGTGTTATTTGCGGAATGCTTGAGAAAAATAAACGAGTTTTAGCAGGGTTTTAAAATGTTTGAGCAGGCTTAATGTGCAGAGGTAGATTGTTCCTTGATTTAGGGGCAGCTACAGAAAAGGCTCTGTCCCCTCGAGTGCTGAGTTTGGAGCGTGGGACACACAAGAGCAGTTTGTTTGCAGACCTCCATGCTCTGCCTGGGAGTGAGGCTGCAGGGGCTTAGACAGGTAAGATGGGGAAAGTCTATGTAAGGCTTTGTCACGCCAAATTTCTTCCCCCTACAAACCCCCCATTTACTTCTGGGGTCATTTCCTCTTACGTCATTTCCTCTTACTTACGTCATTTCCTCTTACGTCATTGACAGCGATCGATAGCACTTCGGCTTTGACTGCCCGTCGCTGGAAGGATGCTTGTTTTTTTATTTTATTTTTTTATTTTTAATAATATAGCGTTAACAAAACGTCTGTATTAATCGGACAAATTAACTTGAGGATATTCCTGACTGCACATTTGACTCGTGGACATATGCGGAAATGAATAACAGTGTACAATAAGTTAATTAATTATCAATCAACATTATCAAACTTTATTAAAACTAAATGTATTTGTTAAATTCAGTTTTTTTTAGTTCTCTGTGTAAGTGAACTAAATTAAAATTACATTTATGTTAACTTAATTTTTTTTAGTTTCATTCGTTGTTTTTATGCTCAAGTAAGAGGAAATTACGTAAGAGGAAAGGACCCCGGAAGTAAATGGGGGGGGGGAAGAAATTCGGCGTGACAACTTGTTCACACTGCAGGTCAATTCCAATTTTTCTTGCCCATTTGCAACCGGTATCACATTTTTTCATGTCAGTGTAAACAGTGAAATTCAGAATTGTTCATGTCCGATCCAGGCCTTTGGTATGTGGATATAAATAAGATATATTACTATGTTTACATTGCAGGCCAAAGTGGCCCAAATCAAATTTTTTTCTAAATCTGATTATTTTTTTTACATTGCAAGTAAAATGTGAACTTTATCAGACTCCAGTATAAATACACGCAGGCCCCTATTTGGCCCCAATGTGGCCTTGACGTCACTTGCTTGCACTGTTTGATAAAGTTAGAACAAACGATGTTGACCGGATTCCGTAAATTAGCAAGGAAGTCGCTACTACTACTACTACAAAATAAAATAAAAATTGCCACTTAGGTCCTCCCAGTCTCTGAGCCAATTTAAATCTAGGCTAAAAATACATTTTTACTCCCTGGCATTCAAATTCAGTTAGACAGGAAATCTTGGTTGTTTTTATTTCTTGTTTTATCCTTTTTTATTTATTTATTACATTAAATTATTTTAGCTGATATATTCTGCACCTCTTTGAAGGTATATTTTACTACTGTATTTTATTCATCCTTCTGTGTTACGATGTAAATGTGAAACTATGTGCCCTTTTTCTTATGTCTGTACAGTAGTTTGGCCAACTGGGGTTGTTTTTAAATGTGCTATATACAGTAAATAAATAAATAAACTGAGCTGAATACCTTAAAAAATTGTGGTTTTTTTACGTACAAATAAATTTAAGTAATATAATCTATGAATGTATATATATATATATATATATATATATATATATATATATATATATATATATATATATATACTACCGTTCAAAAGTTTGGGGTCACCCAAACAATTTTGTGGATTAGCCTTCATTTCTAAGAACAAGAATAGACTGTGGAGTTTCAGATGAAAGTTGTCTTTTTCAGGCCATTTTAAACGTTTAATTGACCCCACAAATGTGATGCTCCAGAAACTCAATCTGCTCAAAGGAAGGTCAGTTTTGTAGCTTCTGTGACGAGCTAAACTGTTTTCAGATGTGTGAACATGATTGCACAAGGGTTTTCTAATAATCAATTAGCCTTCTGAGCCAATGAGCAAACACATTGTACCATTAGAACACTGGAGTGATAGTTGCTGGAAATGGGCCTCTATAAACCTATGTAGATATTGCACCAAAAACCAGACATTTGCAGCTAGAATAGTCATTTACCACATAAGCAATGTATAGAGTGTATTTCTTTAAAGTTAAGACTAGTTTAAAGTTATCTTCATTGAAAAGTACTGTGCTTTTCCTTCAAAAATAAGGACATTTCAATGTGACCCCAAACTTTTGAACGGTAGTGTATATATATATATATATATATATATATATATATATATATATATATATATATATATATATATATATATATATATATATATATATATATATATATATATATATATATATATATATAGTGTTATATATTTGGGAGGGTTAAAATCTTTTTGGTAGAGGAGACATCAGTGTGTATCAACATTAGCATTATTTTTCAGCTCACATGTAAGCAAATATGCTACAGCGTCAATTCCGATCATTCAACAATCGCTATTTCTTCGGAATCAAACATATATTCATATATTACATAAAGCCTATTATTTGCGCACTATTGACTAGTGATGCACCTAAAATTCGGCCATCGAAAAAAGATGTTGTGATGAAGTATCTACTTCCGCTGGCGGTCTGTATCTTTCCCCACGCACATGAATGACGTTGCTCGCCCAAAGCTGACTAAAAAAAAGTCACATACTTTAGACTGAAGTCACATTTGAAAAGATCAAATTCCAATTGGATCTGGACTACCTCCGGAATGGCCTGAATCTGATGCGAAAAGATCAGGGGCCGTACTTATCAAGCTTCTTAGAGTGCCATTTTACACTTAAGTCCTGAGAATTTGCGAAATTTAGTCCTACTCTCAAACTTAAGAATAAAAGCTTTTTATCAACGTTCTTAAGTCTAAGAATCACTCCTACTCTCCACGATATTTAAGAGACCTTCCAAGATATTTCTTTATTCTTAGACAACGGATTCCCTTCCGTGATTGGTCATTTCTATGGACACAGAAATTACGTCACCTAAAATTCAGTTTACGGCACATAGTAATGTCGTAATTCAGCTCTGAGTGTGACACTTAAGATTCAGTCCTACACTTCGCTGAAAGTGTGAGTAAGACGCTTGATAACTAACTTTTAAGTGCAGCTTTCAGCGAATAATTTATTTACTCTTAAGTCAACTCTTAGCAGACTTCTTGGGAGTAATTCTAAGAAGCTTGATAAGTACGGCCCCAGATTTGAAGCTCTTTGGAGCGTTTAGACTGGCAAAAAAATCCCATCTGTGTCACTTGAAGGCAGAAAAATCTGATTTGGTGTGCAGTGTAAATGGGGTATATATGCATTACGTCCTCAATGTGAACGCTCCCGTGGCCAAGTCGCATTCATCCGACCAGAACGTCATCAAAAAGCAATAAGTGTCATAATTATTTGCCAAAATAGACGATTACAAAATAAATAGTTGACAACAAAGCAGAAAACAGATGAAAATACTATGGTTTAGTAACTCACATTAAAGTTTCATGTTCTTCAAGCAGACATCGAAGCAAAATATCCCGTAAAACTACAAGAGCCAAGATAGTTGTCCTCTTCCTTCTTAATTTCTTTACCATGAATTGATTAACGTAGACCCCGACTTAAACAAGTTGAAAAACGTATTCGGGTGTTACCATTTAGTGGTCAGTTGTGCGGAATATGTACTGTACTGTGCAATCTACTAATAAAAGTTTCAATCAATCAAATCTTCTATGCGCAATAATTTGGTTTATAAAATTGCACAAAATCCTTGAAATTGCCAAAAGTGTGCAAATACTGAGACCGACGAGAGTGAAAGCCATGTTTACTTCCGTAAACACTGCAGTGTGTGCGACATCATGACGTCATGTCTGCATGCGGGTCAGATTGCATTCACATTAAAAAAAAAAAATGTTTTTGTTGTAATGGCCACCAAGAACATCAAATTTGACCAAAACATCTGAATTGGACATCTGACCCTGCAGTGTAAATGTAGCCTAAATATTTATAAACTAAGAACAGAATTTTAAATTGAGCCCAAAATGTACTGGAAGCCAGTGGTGAGCCATGAGCGCACAGGGGTTATGTGCTCGCACCTTTTGGTCCCTGTTGCTGCTGCATTCTGTAACCCCTGGAGGCCATGAAGGGAGGACAATTCAAGGTCGTGATAAAGTGAGTTACAGTAGTTAAGCCTTGATGTAATAAACGCATGCCTTGGTTTCTCAAAATCAAACATTTGGTATGTAGTTTTTGAACCCTGCTTAAAAGCTTCAGTTGAAAAGAGCTACATTTTCCATCTGCTGAGATTGGTTTGGTCAGAGATCAGGGGCCGTACTTATCAAGCTTCTTAGAGTGCCATTTTACACTTAAGTCCTGAGAATTTGCGAAATTTAGTCCTACTCTCAAACTTAAGAATAAAAGCTTTTTTATCAACGTTCTTAAGTCTAAGAATCACTCCTACTCTCCACGATATTTAAGAGACCTTCAGAGGTGTCTTAAGTGGTTAGGAGTTGCCAGCAGGGGATGGCACTGAGGCGAGAGAGACGTGCGCGAACGTTCAGGGAACGGAACAATGTTTTTTTTTTTTTTTAATGACGAGCAGCTGATCAAACGGTATCGTTTAGACAGAGCGGATATTATTTTTGTCACAGATTTAATACTTTTCGATTCTTTGTTGATTTCTGCATGTGGCTGCAGTGGGCTAGTATATATAGAGCCACCCACACCAGTTTCAATTAGTTGCCTAATTAATGAATTGGAAAGAAAATGTTATGACAGTAGCGTATGTGTGTGGCCGTGAGGTGAGTGACGTCAGTGAGTGTGTGGGCGATAGAAGAGAGGGAGCGGTAGCGTGAGTGCCGGCGGGTACTAGTTTGTTTTGTATTATTTTGTAGTTTATTGTCAAAATATACACTCCCATTGTCCACTTAAATATTTCCAAGATATTTCTTTATTCTTAGACAACGGATTCCCTTCCGTGATTGGTCATTTCTATGGACACAGAAATGACGTCACCTAAAATTCCGTTTACGGCTCATAGTAATGTCGCAATTCAGCTCTGAGTGTGACACTTAAGATTCAGTCCTACACTTCGCTGAAAGTGTGAGTAAGACGCTTGATAACTAACTTTTAAGTGCAGCTTTCAGCGAAGAATTTATTTACTCTTAAGTCAACTCTTAGCAGACTTCTTAGGATTAATTCTAAGAAGCTTGATAAGTACGGCCCCAGATCAATGCATACGTCAGTACACAAATGATTGAGGAGAATCCGACTGGTGTGCTTGCTGGCAAATTTCACTCCAAAATACAGCTTGAAAGAACTTAAGATAAAACGTTTAGCAAGTTTTGTGCAAATAAATGACATTCATTCAAGTAAAACATAAAACTAATGTTTCTGGATGACATTCTGAACAATAAAATTGCATTTGTGTACAAATACTGGGGTCTATTCTTAAGCTAATTTCAATCATGTAGCCTGTGATTAATCATGACTAATCCAAATTCCACAATGTGATTAATCTGATTGAAAATAATATTAATTTGATAATAATCATTAATATTCATCAATCATCATTACATAAACATCACGTATGATATAATTTAGGGTCTAAACAATTTTAGTCTTTATTATTCCCCATTTCTTATTATTAATATTATTAGACTTTTGGCCGCCACGCCACCCTAAAACAAACAAATTGACTTCTCAAGCAACAAGCAATAGAAAATGGATGGATGGATGGCATTTGGGTGAAACTATCTTTTCAAAAAGCACATGTAAAAACCTTATTTGAAGTTTTTGACTTTTTATAGCGTGGATGAACATATTTTAATGATGTGAGTGTAAATAGGTTGCATCTTGCATGTTTACACTCCCATCATTATACCTGGCGTTCTACACATGTTCCGGTCTTCCCAGGTGAAAACCAGGACATACAGTAGATGATGCACTCCATCACCAGAAACCACAATATGTACATGTTTATGTCTTTGTTTCATCGATGATGTTTTTCATCAAGCGTTCCAACAGTGGTGTCTTTTGGCCTTTTTAGGGGGGCTAAAGACTTCCTAAAACATTCTTAAAACCACTATAAATAATTTGGTTTTACTTTAAAATGACAAAAACTAATTTTTATATAAAATCGCCAAAATATACGTTTTAATAATCATTTGACCTGTTATTATTCACTTAAATATGAATATACATAAGTCAAGTTTTCATAGTGTAAGGTAAAGATTAACATAATTATGTAGAATTATCATCAGTAGATAGACAAGTTGCCTGTTTTTACTGTGAGAAACAGAAATTAATCTTTGACCTGGCTTCATCACAAACTACAACATATTCACACACAGCAACCGGTATAAAATAACATAACAATAAATAATGATTATATTAATGTTATTATTATTGCATGTACTGCAGAGGTGTCCAAACTTTTTTTTTTTTTTTTACCAAGGACCGCATATTGAAAATTTAAGACACACATTATATATTTGTAAAATTTTTTTTTAAAAATAAGCCACTATATATGTGTCAGATTTGTGTTATAGGTGGCAAAGTATATATATATATATATATATATATATATATATATATATATATATATATATATATATATATATATATATATATATATATATATATATATATATATATATATATATATATATATATATATACATACATACACACAAATACATATAAATAAAAGAGCAAAAAATACTAATGTAATGAGAACAACCTGGAATTGTGACACTAATAACTATATATGCAGTACAGGCCAAAGGTCTGGACACACCTTCTCATTCAATGTGTTTTCTTTATTTTCATGACTATTTAGATTGTAGATTGTCACTGAAGGCATCACAACTATGAATGAACACATGTGGAGTTATGTACTTTACAAAAAAAAGGTAAAATAACTGAAAACATGTTTTATATTCTAGTTTCTTCAAAATAGCCACCCTTTGCTCTGATTACTTCTTTGCACACTCTTGGCATTCTCTCAATGAGCTTCAAGCACACCTGTGACGTGAAAACCATTTCAGGTGACTACCTCTTGAAGCTCATCGAGAGAATGCCAAGAGTGTGCGAAAAAGTAATCAGAGCAAAAGGTGGCTATTTTGAAGACATTAGAATACAGAACATGTTTTCAGTTATTTCACCTTTTTTTTGTTAATTACATAACTCCACATGTGTTCATTCATAGTTGTGATGCCTTCAGTGACAATCTGCAATGTAAATAGTCATGAAAATAAAGAAAACACATTGAATGAGAAGGTGTGTTCAGACCTTTGGCCTGTACTGCATATATGTATGTAGTTCCAGATTTTTCTCATTACATTAGTGTTTTTTGCTATTTTTTTGTCATATTTTTACCATTTTTTTTGGTTTTCATTTTTTTTTGGACAATATGAGGCTGGCCGTAAATAGCCCCTGAACCGCACTTTGGACACCCCTGATCTACTGGGGGTTAAGCCCACCCTGTATTTAATAACTAGCGACGCCTCTATTTTGAACATTAATCAAGGGTCTTTGAACGCATCACAGTTACGTGCTATGAGATGCAAAAGTGAAACTTAATCGTAACTTTGTCTGACGTTGCCAAAAATAGATGTATCACATTTTTTACCGTTCTTTTATGACATCATCATGGTTCCAAAAATGTTGGCGTTGTGTGTGAATGCATAAATGTGAGCTTTGATGCCGTTATGACGTCTTTGTTGAGTGAACCGTGGGTGTGTCCCATGCCGCGTTTGCTGCTACCAGGAGGAATACAGTATTTTGCATTTTTGCAAGGGGGTGTTGGTTCTGTCACATATTCATCATTTGATTCATACAATCTCATTGTTGAAATGTGACTTATAACTGGCAGATTTAAATGAAAGAAAAAGAAACAGGAAAAAAAGTTTGAATGTTCTTAAAGGCCTACTGAAATGATTTTTTTTTTATTTAAACGGGGATAGCAGATCTATTCTATGTGTCATACTTGATCATTTCGCGATATTGCCATATTTTTGCTGAAAGGATTTAGTATAGAACAACGACGATAAAGATTGCAACTTTTGGTATCTGATAAAAAAAAGGCTTGCCCCTACCGGAAGTAGCGTGACGTAGTCAGTTGAACATACACGCAAAGTTCCCTATTGTTTACAATGATGGCCGCATGAAGTGAGAGAGATTCGGACCGAGAAAGCGACAATTTCCCCATTAATTTGAGCGAGGATGAAAGATTTGTGGATGAGTAAAGTGCAAGTGAAGGACTAGTGGGGAGTTGAAGCTATTCAGATAGGGAAGATGCTGTGAGAGCCGGGGGTGACCTGATATTCAGCTGGGAATGACTACAACAGTAAATAAACACAAGACATATATATACTCTATTAGCCACAACACAACCAGGCTTATATTTAACATGCCACAAATTAATCCTGCATAAAAACACCTACGTGTTTGTTATGCTAGCTCCTCTGCTAGCTCCTAGCTCCATAGAACACGCCAATACAATTCAAACACCTGATCAACACATACAATCACTCAGCCCAAAAGACCGTTCACCTAACCCAAGGTTCATAAAGCTTATATATTTTTAAAAAGTTACGTACGTGACGCGCACATACGGTCAAGCTATCAAATGTTTAGCAGCCAAGGCTGCATACTCACGGTACCTGGTATTCAGCTGGGAATGACTAAAACAGTAAATAAACACAAGACATATATATACTCTATTAGCCACAACACAACCAGGCTTATATTTAATATGCCACAAATTAATCCTGCATAAAAACACCTGCGTGTTTGTTACGCTAGCTCCTAGCTCCTCTGCTAGCTCCTAGCTCCATAGAACACGCCAATACAATTCAAACACCTGATCAACACACACAATCACTCAGCCCAAAAGACCGTTCACCTAACCCAAGGTTCATAAAGCTTATATATTTTTAAAAAGTTACGTACATACGCAAAAAAAAGTTGCGCACATACGGTCAAGCGATCAAATGTTTAGAAGCCAAAGCTGCATACTCACAGTAGCACGTCTGCGTCTTTGTCATCCAAATCAAAGTAATCCTGGTAAGAGTCTGTGTTGTCCCAGTTCTCTACAGGCGTCTGTGTATCGAAGTCAAAAGTCCTCCTGGTTAGAGTCTCTGTTATCCGAGTTCTTCCATCTTGACTGCATCTTCCGGGAATGTAAACAAAGAAGCGCCGGCTGTGTACTGTTGTTGCTGACTACGTTCGAAAAATACGTCCATTTCGCACCGACAACTTTCTTCTTTGCTTGCTCAGCTTCTTTCTCCATAATGCAATGAACATGATTGCAACAGATTCACGAACACAGATGTCCAGAATACTGTGGAATTATGAAATGAAAACAGAGCTTTTTCGTATTGGCTTCAATGTGGAAGGCATACCCGTGTTCGCCGGGCTACGTCACGCGCATACGTCATCCTCAGAGGCGTTTCGAACCGGAAGTTTAGCGGCAAATTTAAAATGTCACTTTATAAGTTAACCCGGCCGTATTGGCATGTGTTATAATGTTAAGATTTCATCATTGATATATAAACTATCAGACTGCGTGGTCGGTAGTAGTGGGTTTCAGTAGGCCTTTAAATATCAAAATAGAGCAACCGTTACTACTTGTGTTATAGTTTGAACCTAATCAAACATGTCAACATGACTTCCAATCACAAGAATAACAAGTAATCACTTTTTGCAAACGTGTCACGGCGAGTTATATGCAAATCCCCTCCTACAGAGCCACTTCTGCCACAAGTAGATTGCAGTCCTGTGGAAAGCACTGAATGTGTGTATGTGTGATATAACATCATCCAGTGTGTCCTCCAAAAAGCAAGGAGTGAACAATAGCAGTTAGTCTTAATCTAGCTCTTATTGTGCGCTGTGTAATTGCACAAAGCAGCGCCACAGAGTGCATTTTCCAACCTTTTGACGCATGCTGCAGTTTTCTCAGCTTCTCAAAGAAGCAGCAATTACGTTTGTCCTTGGAGAGAAGAAGCTCGTACGGAATACGTGCGGAGACGCGGCGGCCTTTCAAAGCCACTGTAGATTGTGACGTGCGGTGTTGATGATGTTCTATACACACACTCATTCTGCTTGGTGTTTGTTTCTCCCCCCACGCTATTGCAGGTGTGTTTTGTAATCACGCAGGAAGATCACGTTCATCTGTGTGTCATCTCCCTCAGTGCTCACGACGAGATCATGATGACTGGTCTGCAAACAGGGAGGCAGCAGGTAGGAAAGATACACACACCCACACACACACAAACATACACACACACACACACACACACACACATTGCGTGTTGGGCGACTGCCAGGCCTGCTGGGACCGACCGGTCTCTAAGTAAACAGATGTGCTTGGAGTGCGACTGTGGCGATGAATGTACGCTCGCAGAGTCAAAATGTGAGAAGGAAAGTGAGAAAAGGAGAGAGGATGTGATAAAACAAACGCACACGTGGGACTTGGTGACCTCACACCACGTCTGCAATGGGTCAACTTTGTTTGTTCCATACATGTCGGAGGCGGAATTGTTCACCAAATGTACTTGCAGGGTTGCGAACAGCACCACCAAATCATATATCATATTTATTTTATTGTTTTTTTCCTGCTTTTGATGGGCTAGCAGGTGGATTTTAGGGTCGTGCAAAATAGACACTATACAATATAAACGATTAAATTTGGCCGACGATAGAGATTATATAGCGTCCTTGCTAGCGAGCCAGCGGCTAACGTCCCTCCACAGTGTGAAGCTGCGTCTAAGTCACGAATCCATGCCTCCATGACGGGAAATAAAGTATGTTTATTTCAAGTAACATTATCACTGGAAGACAAGAGACAACTAAGCATGCTACAATACACAACGTAGGGCAGAGTTGGGCAAATATTTGGACTCCTGGGCCACATTGAGAGAAGAAAAAAACGGGTCTGGGGGGCCAATTTGTATGGGTGTATATTATATATACACATTTTAGCTGTAAAAATCTGCTGTACAGTGTGTTTGGGTCCCTTTTTTTTCCCAGGAACACTAATACCAAAAGTCACAATGTGAGATAGAGTTCTAAAAACGTTACGACGGACCACATCTAAAAAACGGAATGGAATTTTACAGTTTTTTTTTTTTTTTTTTACTGAATGGGACTCCCAAAATTTACATTCAAATAAAGAAAGAGGGATTTATAATATTAACTATGAACACTAAAACACTGAATATTAACAACATATGAACGTCGCTCCTCTTTTACTTCTCGGACCAAGCAAAACATAACAAAAATGGAAAAAACAGCAAAATATGAATGCAAAGTGCAATAAACACGTATAATATGATATATTATCACGTAAAAATCTGCTTCCGCATTTGTTTCTGACACACGGGTTTCGGGCTGGCTGCTCTGAAAACCAACCCCGCCCACTCTGCTTTGTTCCTTGTCTGAGCTGCTGTGTTGAGATGACCGTAATAACTCGTATAACACCCAAAAGTGCAGATTTCAACCATTGAATGACTTTTTATAGTCCAAGACTTACGGTAATTTACAAACAGAACTGCACATCATAATGGAAACTACAGTTTTGATGTTAAAGGTCTAAAAAAATTATGCAGAATTCGGCGGGCCGGATTGGAAATCTTAACGGGCCGCATGTGGATAAAAGAAGCCATGCTAACCGTTAAGCTAGAGCTCTTGAATGTAAACAGGGGTAGGGCTCAACAACCATTTTTTATTTATTTTTGTTATTATTTACCACTTCAGGAAATAAGTCTCTGGACAAAAAACAAATTATTTAAATCCGAGCCAATAGTATTTTTGGCTTATGTTTACTTACTTTGCACTATTGACTTAATTTGACCACCCCTTGCCCGAAAAGACAGGTAGAAAAAATAAATCAATCCTGATTTCACTCAACAGAACCGCAACATTTACTAAAATATCACCAGCTTTTAAAATAATTTTGTTCATGAATACATCTCCTTCACTACAGTGCTGGCGATCTGGGAAACTGCCTGTGTTTTAGCTCAATAGTAGTACACTGGTCTCTCACGCAGGGGATGTGGGTTCGAGCTCCGTTCGGAGGTAAGAAAAACCAACGCAGCCGAGAAAGAGGGGGACAGCACAATCGCTAGACCAAGTTGAGCCGTTTGCGACTGACAGCTATTAACACAAATCCTTGCATTCCGCCGTCAAATTCGGGGGGCCCTGGGCTGCAGCCCAGGTAAGCCCGTGCATTAAGGCAGCCTTGGGTAGAGCGGCCGGCCAGAACCTTGAGGGTTCCTGATTAAAATTGCAGCCTCTGCCATCCTAGTCACTGCCGTTGTGTCCTTGGGCAAGACATTTCACTCACCTTGCTCCTAGTGCCACCCACACCAGTTGTAAATGTTGCTTAAATGTAGATATTGGCTTTCTCAATGTAAAATTCTTTAAGTCACTGTAGGAAAAGTTCTATATAATGTATTTGTAATTGTATAAAGTGTAGTTAGAAACATGTTACAACAGAAAGTTGTAACTTTTATTGTCGCCTGGTCACTATTTGGCTTTTAAGTGGCAGCTTTTTAGCGGGTTGTTTGTGTTAGCTGGCCATGCTAACGTTAGCTCTTGCTAACAGAGGAGTGATCAGTCAACTGGGCGGTGCGGCGCTGCCAAATGCTAATGCTAACGTTTGTGTTTACACATTTTAGTTGCATCACAGGGCTTCATAACGTCACTTACCGACTGTCACCCGAAGAAAAGAAAAAAACACCGGATAAAATGTATTCCATTTTACACAGATTTTAAAGTGTTTTATGTGCACAACCAGCCAAATTCACATTAGCTCGCTAACATCTGCTCACCTGTACTATTTACTGTTGTATCATCTTCTTAATATTTATATAATATCCTGACAAGTCACATTTTGCGTAATGTTTTCATGTTGCCAGACATTTGATATCAATGTTAATAAATATAAACGAGCCTGTGTCAACATTAGGGGTATATATACACAGTGGGACACTTTTAATTAAAGCAATACAAGCTACAGGATGAAGTAACAAGATAGAACAGTGTCGGTTAAATAAAAGACACAATGAAATTAAATTTAAAAAATAAAAAATAAACTACTAAAGAGTAGTAGAGTTTGCGTAATAGTAATCTATTTAGCTTGTTGTGTGTTTGTATGAGCCAACATGACCAGGAAGTGATGTCATCAAGCAGGCAACACAAGAACCAAGATCTTAATGTGCTTATCTTATTACTCAGGGGCGGTATAGCTTGGTTGGTAGAGCAGCCGTGCCAGCAACTTGAGGGTTGCAGGTTCGATCCCCGCTTCTGCCATCCTAGTCACTGCCGTTGTGTCCTTGGGCAAGACACTTTACCCACCTGCTCCCAGTGCCACCCACACTGGTTTAAATGTAACTTAGATATTGGGTTTCACAATGTAAAGCGCTTTGAGTCACTTGAGAAAAAGCGCTATATAAATGTAATTCACTTCACTTCACTTCACTTACACGATGCCGGAAGGTTGTCTTTCCAAGATGGGGGGGAATGTCAGGAAGCTTTCTGCAGGTAAGGAAATTATTTAATGTCTATAAATCAAACTGGATACAAAAATAAACAAGACAAGCGTGCTTATAGCATGGGAAGCTAACGGAATAGCTAACAAGAAAGCTTAGCATAACTAGAAAACAAATGGTAAAGCTTAGATCAAGAATACTTAGACGTAACGTGTTGCATGGAAGCAAACAAAAGCACCAGACCGAGTGATGCGAGGGGACGGAATAAATAGCTCTCTGATTAGCGCCCGAGAGCAGGTGAGCGTCCCGGACACCAATCAGAGGCAGCTGAGACAAATGAATAACCATGGCAACCAAAAAGACACAAAACAGGGGTGCTGAAACAGAACATAAACAACAAGTGAATCAAAACGTAAACAAACTATGATCCGGGCAATGGATCATCACAGAAAGTAACCAAATATTAACAGTAAATTAGCAAGTAGATAATAGGAAAAACTAGACATTTCTGCATACATTTTGATGGGCCTGCTATCTGTGTCCTGAACCTCTGGCACAGGGTCGGTTAAGCCGACATACTTTAAAGATGGTGCCGAGTTTACAAATCTATAGTTTTTAGGTTTAAACATACACTATTGGCTAAAAAGCTAGCAAAAACGTTAGCATGCTAACGCTAGCATGTTAGCATACTTCCAGTATGTTGCCAAGTATCAAAATTCATAATTTTTAGATTTAAAAGTAAAAAATGAGTAAAAAAGCTAGCATAAAACATTAGCATTCTAATATAAGAGAAGCTAGCAAAAAAAATTAGCATGCTAACATTATCGCAAGTATGCTAATGGGCATCTAGCTAAAAGTAAACATTGGACAGAAACATCTTTTAGCCAGGGATAAAATAGACAAGTGTGTGAACAAAATGAGATATTAGGCATCAAACTACGTGAAAGTATAGATGAGCAACAAGAGGAGGTAATCTCGCTGCATTCTGCTGTTTCATGAAAAAAAAAAAAAAAGTGAATGGGAAAAGTGGTGTACCAATTCAATGGGCCCAGGTGTATCTATTCAATAGGTGGTTCCAAAAATGAAGTGCCGCTGTAGCCACCATTGTGACCTTCTTGACCTTGTGCTACGCAGCAGGCCCATAATAATAATAATATCCATCCATCCATCCATTTTCTACCGCTTGTCCCTTTTTGGGGTTGCGGGGGGTGCTGGAGCCTATCTCAGCTGCATTCGGGCGGAAGGCGGGGTACACCCAGGACAAGTCGCCACCTCATCGCAGGGCCAACACAGATAGACAGACAACATTCACACTCACATTCACACACTAGGGACCATTTTTAGTGTTGCCAATCAACCTATCCCCAGGTGCATGTTTTTGGAGGTGGGAGGAAGCCGGAGTACCCGGAGGAAACCCACGCAGTCACAGGGAGAACATGCAAACTCCACACAGAAAGATCCCGAGCCCGGGATTGAACTCAGGACTACTCAGGACCTTCGTATCGTGAGGCACATGCACTAACCCCTGTTCCACCGTGCTGCCTTCGAGACACAACATGCAGATGAATATTGCGCTGCGGGCGTGAGAATATGAGATGAATATTGATGAAAAATGACAAAATATCTCACCTGAGTTTGTACTGGTGCCCCCACACTTTCCCGCGCCTGTGGTAATAGTTTTGAGAAAAACTTGAAATGACACAATATTTAATCCTATTCCGAGCCTTTGTAACCCGTTTTAAATACTTTCTATTATCATTCATATGCTAAATAATATATCGTAGTTGCAAAATGCTGCAATAGATATCACAGTTTTGTTGGCTTCAAACTGACCTACTGAATGTAATCAAATGTAGTATTCTTTAAGTAACTCCAACCCTTAATATCATTATTTCTGCAGTGTTTCAATACATTCTGCACACCGTGCTTGTTCTCTTGAGAACCCCCAAACAATTAAATGGTGCGAAAAAGAGATTTTCCTGACCTTTATAACCTCACCAAGTGTGTTTATTAGCATCTAGATGAAGTTCAAATGATCTCAGCTACGAATGGTTTAAAGGTATTTCTGACAAATATGTCACCAACTGGGAATAATTTAATTTTATCCTTTGATTTAATTTATTTCCTCTCAAACACATAATGTTTATTGGCAGTAGGAGTTCATATGTCCTCCGGGAACACTTTAAAATGTGTTTTATGGTCTATTTCAAGTGTCAACACCAAGGCACAGGGGCCACATTTGACCCCCCCCACACACACACACACACACACACATCATTTTAGGTGACCAGCGGAAGCCTTGAGTTAATGTGCATTATTAAAGTACGTCATCTTTTTACTAAATATATTCCTTCTTTCCATTTGGACAGAACAAATGCATGTTCCGCATGAAATTGTATATCTTTTCAACTTTAATATTATCTTATCATGCAACATATATTTTAGATAATATATTTGTATAAATAAATTCATACTGTATTACTTTTTGCAAAAATATAAATATAATACATAAATCAATCAAAAATTAATACTTTGGCTGCTTTTCACCTTGACCTGTGATTTCAAAGGAAGTTATCCAATTTGTATGTGAAAAAAAAAATTCTAATAGGCAGTTATGTAATAATATCTTGAGGTGATTATATATTTATAGTGATACTGTACATATTTACTGTTACAAACGGCCCCCTGAAGGCATAACTGTGATGTGGCCCTCAATTAAAACATGTTTGACACCCCTGGTCTCTATTTCTTTTGTCAGAGTTAGACATTTCTAGAAAAAAAACCTTGTTCTGTAAAACAAATTATTCTGCAGACGTTCTCAGGAGAATGAATGGGCTTCTGTTTTTTCAACATCATATTCAATTTAAATGCACATATGTTTTAGAAATAAAATCAGTTTATTTTATTTTGTAATAATAAACAATCAGTTTCTTTGTCGCTGATGTCACTTGTTATATATTTTCATCATCGTGATGTTTACATTTTTAAAATCTATTTCTGTATTTAAAAAAATTTACAAATCATGATGATGAAACATTTTGACTGAGTAAAATGATGTCTTCATCATTGGTTTAATTGTTGTAAAATGAAAATATGGCTTTGTATTCGCCAACATTGAAAGTCAATTGCTGTATTTTGTCACAACGTGGTCGCAATTTACCGCGTGCATTGTTCTCCCAAGATGCAGACGGAAACTCCGGAGGCAAGGTGCTGGTAAGGACATTTTTTTTTTTTCATAAATCATACAGAATACCAAACAAACAAAACAAACGTGCCGATAGAACGGGAAGAAAAGCTAAGGAAAAGGCTAGTGCGAAAGCTTAGCATATACACAGGTCAAATCAAAATGGGTAACACGCGTAAATTGTTGCATTGCAAACAAGACAGCCAGACTGAGTGTGGCGAAAAACGGGAATAAGTAGCTCTCTAATTAGTGCCCGGCTGCAGGTGAGCATCCCGAACACTAATCAGAGGCAGGTGACACTAATCTGCACCCATGGCAACTAAAACACAAACCCATGGGTGCTCAAACCAGAACTCAGGGAGTCAAACTAAAATAACACATGACCCGGGCAACAGATCATGACATATTTGTGAGAATAGGGGGCAGATATCATACATTTTTAACTTCTTTCTGCTCCTTTTTTTATTCATAATTTACTTTAATGGCATGTTGATTGTTGTTTTTTTTTCTTCTTTTGTTTGATTTTTATGAATTAACTAAATAAATGAACTGAAGTTAACTGAACTTCAGGGTACATGAAGACACAAACTGGTACCTGTTAACTATCCAGATTTCCCATACTTTGCCTGTCTTTACCGTGGTCCTCCCGTTTAAAGGGGCCGTTTGCAAGGGTTACGCGACAGTTTAAAGGGCGCTAATTTGAAAAAACTTTATATCACACCCCTCTTTCTGCTCCAAACGGGTAACTAGGCCCTCTAGAAATGTGTGGTAAAGATGTCTCTAAGACATCGTGACAAGCAGACCAGTCAGTAAGCCTACAACCAGCTTTATACTCTTCAGCTTCTACACACACAGGCAAAAGCGAGAAGCAGCATTAGTCCCAGGCGACTCATGTTAGCTTTGTGCACAAATGTACCGATTCTTACTCAAGTAAATGTAAAAAAAATAATAATAATAATAATTATACAGAAAATACATGTATAACACAGTTTGTTAGACAAACATCCATCCATTCATCCATTTTCTACCGTGATATCCATCCATCCATCCATCTTCCTCCGCTTATCTGAGGTCGGGTCGCGGGGGCAGCAGCCTAAGCAGGGAAGCCGAGACTTTCTTCTCCCCAGCCACTTCGTCCAGCTCTTCCCGGGGGATCCCGAGGCCTTCCCAGGCCAGCCGGGAGACATAGTCTTCCCAACGTGTCCTGGGTCTTCCCCGTGGCCTCCTAACGGTTGGACGTGCCCTAAACACCTCCCTAGGAAGGCGTTCGGATGGCATCCTGACCAGATGCCCGAACCACCTCATCTGGCTCCTCTCGATGTGGAGGAGCAGCGGCTTTACTTTGAGCTCCCCCCGGATGGCAGAGCTTCTCACCCTATCTCTAAGGGAGAGCCCCGCCACCCGGCAGAGGAAACTCATTTCGGTCTTGTCCTTTCGGTCATAACCCACAGCTGATGACCATAGGTGAGGATGGGAACGTAGATCGACCGGTAAATTGAGAGCTTTGCCTACCGGCTCAGCTCCTTCTTCACCACAACGGATCGATACAGCGTCCGCATTACTGAAGACACCGCACCGATCTGCCTGTTGATCTCACGATCCACTCTTCCCTCACTCGTGAACAAGACTCCGAGGTACTTGAACTCCTCCACTTGGGGCAGGGTCCCCTCCCAAACCCGGAGATGGCATTCCACCCTTTTCCGGGCGAGAACCATGGACTCAGACTTGGAGGTGCTGATTCTCATCCCAGTCACTTCACATTCGGCTGCGAACCGGTCCAGTGAGAGCTGAAGATCCTGGCCCTCACTGGAAACGTGTCCGACTTACTGCTGGCAATGCGAACCAAGCACTGACACTGATCGTACAGGGAGCGGACCGCCACAATCAGACAGTCCGATACCCCATACTCTCTGAGCACTCCCCACAGGACTTCCCGAGGGACACGGTCGAATGCCTTCTCCAAGTCCACAAAGCACATGTAGACTGGTTGGGCAAACTCCCATGCACCCTCAAGGACCCTGCCGAGAGTATAGAGCTGGTCCACAGTTCCACGACCAGGACGAAAACCACACTGTTCCTCCTGAATCCGAGGTTCGATTATCCGGCGTAGCCTCATCTCCAGTACACCTGAATATACCTTACCGGGAAGGCTGAGGAGTGTGATCCCACAATAGTTGGAACACACCTTCCGGTTCCCCTTCTTAAAGAGAGGACCCACCACCCCGGTCTGCCAAATAAGTGATATCTAATTATTTATTTTCCTTACCGCATTTTTCGGACTATAGGGCGCACCGGATTATAAGGCGCAATAAAAGGGTCATATCATGATTTTTTTTTTCACATCTGAAACATTTCCTTGTGGTCTACATAACATGTAATGCTGGTTATTTTGTCAAAATGCGGAGGATGAATGCACCACAACGAGAGGATAGAGAACATGAAGGAGCTCATTGACTATGGCTGATGCGTAGACATTTTCAGGACTTATGCAGATCCCAAATACACATCAGCAGGTACCAATAGGTAAGAAAAGTTGGTTTTGCATAATATTGCAAAACAAAACGCCTAAAAGGTGCCCTTTTTGGGGTCCTTATACACACACCATAATAATACCCATATGTTGAAATACAGTATGTCTGACTACAGTATACATAATGCTTGGCCTGCTATCAAGCGATGCTGCTTTGTAGCTTACCAAAGTCGTACTAAAATATTTTAACAGATTTTGAGCGCCGTGTGTAATGTTCTATATTCTCAATGAAACATCAACGTTTCAGTGTTGCTTGCTTTCATGTACTTGCTAGCATCATTTATTGAACAGGCTTCAGCCTACAGTCCACACATATTTCTTATGTGTGATTGCCATCTACTGCTCACACCTATTATTACATCATCTGCCAAATAAAATGGCGGGTAAGCACAATCAGAATTAATACGTATATTAGGAGCTCCAGGTTGGAAAGCGCACTCTTGACTTTTGGGATATTTTTTTTTTTTATAATGACGGACTCTGTCTCACCTGCCTACCCTGAACGCACAACCCTGATTAGCTGTCATTGCATAACGACAGCATGACTGCAAATTGTTAGTCAGTTCTCTAGTCTGCGTGTAATGTATGTAAGTGTATCAGTGGAGGCTCCTCCATAGAGGTGGAGGAGGCCTGGCCTCCCCAATAATTTGAGAGAAGAGAGAGATTTAAAAAAAACAATAAATATATTTATTTTATTTATTTATTTTAACAAAAAACATATTTTTTATTTTTTATATTCATATTATTTTAGTTTTGTTCATAAATCTAAATGTTCCCATGGCTAAAACCCAATATTGCAATTGTAAAGCAACAGGCCAGATTTCCCTATCAGTTTGTATTAAGGGAGGCCAGGCCTCCCCTAGGAAATTAGCTTCTCATAGAAGTCAATGTAATGCATGCTTTTTCATGCCAATATGTGATTGGCCAGATCACTGAAAATGGGTGGGCAACGGAGGCCTGGCCTCACCATGCATTGTGTCCAGGGCTGAAAGATTGACATTTTGTTCGTCCAATCACATGCTACTGGTTCATTTGGAATCAATCCTTTCCTTTCCTAATCAACACAGAAGCCATTTTGAGAATTCGCCAGCCACTTCAGTCAAACAAACACTCGCCATAGTAGCTACGAGTGTCCTATCAACTTGTGCTTTTCAGGAAATTTAGAGAACACCCCTGGCTATCATCCGTGAAGTTTATAGCTCATATAGCCAAATACTTTTGCTTAAAACGACCTCGGAAATCGGCGAGATTCTGGCGCAATGGACCCGGCACATCACAGCAAAAGACGCAGACAAGGTAACGAGGACCCAAGAGAAGTTTACAAGCGACTTTACGACTCCATCCATGTAAGCGTTAAAAATCAGATTGAGCAGAGGTTTCAAAATCTTGAATGTATGAGGTTTATGGAGCTTCTAGATTTTGACCTATATGACTCCTACAAAAAAGAGTTTCCACAGGCAGCATTCACAAGTCTGAAAGATAACTATGGTCATTTATTCGATATGGTAAAACTGAAGTCAGAACTGCAGGTGTTTTACAATAACAAGGACCTCCAGGGCAGCGCTAGGTTGTGTGATTCACTGTGCGCAATGAAAACCAATGAACTGAGCGAAGCAATGCCTGAACTGTACAGACTAATGTGTCTCGTTGCCTCTATCGGGGCTACGTCTGCCGGGGTGGAGAGAAGTTTCTCTTGTCTGAAAAGACTGAAAACGTATGCAAGGAACACAATCGGACAAGATCGACTGAGGAGCTTGGCTATCATCGCACTTGAAAGAAGGATTCTAAAATCTCTTAGAGAGAATCCACAGTGGTATGAAAAGACCATAGACATCTTTGCAGCACAAACAAACAGGAGAATGGACTTTACTTTTAAGTAGGCCTAAATTATTTTTCTAGGCCTAGGCTATATTTCATTTTCTTTTGTACTTTTTTTTAAATTGTTGAAGGGAAACAAAAAGCAGAGACAAGACCGTTTTTGCAATCAACGTTACAGTTTTTTTTAAATCTGGGGATGGATGGCTGAGTTGGACACGTTCTGGATCCACACGACCTGTGAGTATTCTCACTACTTTGCTCTCAAGAAATTGCAGTACAATCTGAATTACTTTTTGGATGAACTGGGTGTCTACCAGTGTTACACCACTAGTTCTCAGTAGTAATAACACTCCATTTCATGTCTCTCAGTAGATGAAGCCAGCTGCAACCCGTAGAGTGGAGTCGTGGAGAGAGCCCCTCGCCCCTCAGCTAAACCAGAGGTGGGTTGAAATCTCTACCAGTGTTACACCACTAGTTCTCAGTAGTAATAACACAAAATTTCATGTCCTGTATTTCTCAGTAAATGAAGCCAGCACCAACCTGTGGAGTGGAGTCCAGGAGAGAGCATGCCGCCCCTCAGCTAAACCAGATGTGAGTTGAACTAATTAGATGTCTCTACCAGTGTTACACCACTAGTTCTCAGTAGTAATAACACTCCATTTCATGTCTCTCAGTAGATGAAGCCAGCTGCAACCCGTAGAGTGGAGTTGTGGAGAGAGCCCCTCGCCCCTCAGCTAAACCAGAGGTGGGTTGAAATCTCTACCAGTGTTATACCACTAGTTCTCAGTAGTAATAGCAGTGTTACACCACTAGTTCTCAGATAAGAGAACAGGGAACATTCCATCGCGAGTGAAGTGAGCAAGCGGAAAAAAATGGCCTCCTCAATTCTGGAAGTCACCAGCCTCCACTGAAGTGTATATAATGTAATCATCTTACTCGGCCGGAACGACAATTTTTACTCAATATATGTGGGAAAAATAGACGTGTGTGATCAATCTGTTTATCTAAATCACTTAAGGTAATAACTCAGCCTGTAGTGTTGGTTTGAAAAATAAAATTTTGCACCACTTACTTTGAGCAGCTTTAAAAAGTTCCCAGCAAATTTCCGGTTTTTAATTTTAATTTTTTTATTTTTTATATAACTTTAAACTTTCGTCAAAAATCCCAACCGGTTCAGCAGGTGACAATGTTGAGGGTAACCACGCTTGGGCCACGGCAATCTACAAGTGGGCGATTGTGTCCTTCTGCAACTCGCTTTCGTTCTTTTATGCATGACGACATGATTATAGTACATCACATTACAACTGCTTGGATTTACATGACGTCACGTCCGGCTCGTTAAATATGCGTGGTGGTCAAGACAGCGTCTACTCTCAATGGGTACAACGCACCAGATAGCTTTTCTCGAAGAAACATGCCCTATGCTTGCATTGTTTTCGGCTGTACGAACCGTTCAAATCGCAAAAAGGATAAACGTTTCTTCAGAGTTCCTCAAATCAACAAAGGTTCTCCGAAAGACGACGAGAATAGTGGCACGTACTCCAATCCAAGGGAGTCGAAGAACGCACCAGTGATCACTAAGTTAAAGGTTTGTTTGAAAAAAATGTATTATACTGTACTCGTTTAGTATTTCCCATTGAAGTATTATCTTGATATTGTTTTAACAAACAGAAACCAAAAGGTCAGGGTCAATAAACTTTGTCAGGAAATGTGCATCTAAGTCTCCTGTCTTGTTTATTTTAGACCATGGATGTCAAACGTACAACCCAAGGGCTTTATCAGTCCCGCAAATAAGTTTTATCCGGCCTGCGGAATGATTTTGCTGGTATAAAAATGTACTTTAATTTTTTGAATGAAAGAAACAGCTGTTCTACATGTGTCCACTAGATGTCTCAATAGCAATTATTTGTATCTTTGTAGATGATGCTACATATGTACAAAATAAACCACATGTTAGTACATCAGTCGAGGAAAATGAGCAAACTACATGAATAACATGCTGCAATTTGATTTTGATATTTTTTTTTATCTTGATAGATTGTAAATTAACACCAATGAGTTGACTGATGAACATTATCACATAATTTATTCAGAAACTATAAAAAATGACAAGGTACAAGGTTATCGTGCCGTGATTTTACCAGTCCGGCCCACTTGGGAGTAGATTTTTCTCCATTTAGCCCCCGATCTAAAATGAGTTTAACCCCCCTGTTTTAGATACAAATGTTGTGGAGTACATGTGAGAACAGTACAAATGTTGTCAAACCTGCTCAGTGGCCTTGTGGTTAGAGTATCTGCCCTGAGATCGGTAGGTCGTGAGCAGAGGTGGGTAGAGTAACCAGAAATTGTACTCAAGTAAGAGTATTGTTACTTTAGAGATTTATTACTCAAGTAAAAGTAAGGAGTAGTCACCCAAATATTTACTTGTGTAAAAGTAAAAATTATGTTGTGAAAAAACTACTCAAGTACTGAGTAACTGATGAGTAACCTGTTCGTTTAATGATGACGGCAACAAATAATACACAAAAACATAAAAATAGCAATGAGCAAATTCAGAGCCAGGAATATCTCTTAAACAACTAAAACAATAATATATATTAAATAATAATACATTAAAATAAAAAAAAATTAAGGCAAATTGAGCCACAATAACTTAACAGCACCATAGGCTCAGTAGGCATTCATTGATTGATTGAAACTTGTATTAGTAGATTGCACAGTACAGTACATATTCCGTACAATTGACCACTAAATTGTAACACCCCAATAAGTTTTTCAACGTTAATCAATTACTTAATAAATGACCAAGTCGAGGTGATCTACCTCATATATACATACACACACATATCATATACAGTATATATAAATACATATATATATATATATATATATATATATATATATATATATATATATATATATATATATATATATATATATATATATATATATATATATATATATATATATATATATATATATATATATATATATATATATATATATATATATATATATATATATATATAACTGCTGTGTACCCGTCCCGCCAAGAACCCACACACAAGCTGGATTGGATGATGTGTTTCTTTACTGGTAGCTGCAATGAGTGATCAGAACGCACATACACACAATATGTGGTTAGCACCTCTGCTGGTGTCGATGTCATTAGCAGAGTACAGGAAGCCTGCCCAAGTACATAACATTTTCATATTTTCACAATTACATGAAATGCAATTACAGCTGTAACTTAATACAATGGTTTTTAACAGTATACTTTTTTCCGTGTGATCGTATAGTGGTTTTAACTTGCTTTTATCTTTACTGGTATTACAATTAATTCAATACAACATATTTTTAACTTGTATTTATTTAATTGTATTTATAACTTTTTAACGTATATATACTGTATATATATAATTATATATATATACAGTATATATATATACATACATTTATATATTCAGTATATAATTTATATTTATTTATTTTGCCGTTTTTGTTCACATGTTAAAGGTGTTTTAATGAATATACATGCATGTTTAACATATAGATTCCTTTCTTTCATGAAGACAAGAATATAAGTTGGTGTATTACCTGATTCTGATGACTTGCATTGATTGGAATCAGACAGCAGTGCTGATAACGTCCACGATTTCAAATGGAGGGGAAAAAAAGTTCCTCCTTGCTGTCTAATACCACATGAAAGTGGTTGGTTTTTGGCATCTTATTTGTCCAGCTTCCATATTCGTTTTTATACACTTTACAAGAAATACATTGGCGGCAAACTCCGTAGCTTGCTAGCTTGTTTGCGCTGGCTTTCGGAAACTCTTATTTTGTTAGCGCAGGCCCGATGGAGCAGCACTTTTATTGTGAAGACAGGATCTGTGCAGTCAGTCTTTAGTCTTTTGAGAGAGGTACGGTTGAAATAAAAAAAAGTGTCTTTTTTCCTTCACACTTTTGATTGATTGATTGAAACTTTTATTAGTAGATTGCACAGTACAGTACATATTCCGTACAATTGACCACTAAATAGTAACACCCGAATACGTTTTTCAACTTGTTTAAGTCGGGGGCCACGTGTGACGGTCATGTGACCGCCTGGCTCTGTTTGATTGGTCCAACGTCACCAGTGACTGCATCTGATTGGTGAAATGGAGTCAAACGTCACCAGTGACTGCATCTGATTGGTGAAACGGAGTCAAACGTCACCAGTGACTGCATCTGATTGGTGAAACGGAGTCAAACGTCACCAGTGACTGCATCTGATTGGTGAAACGGAGTCAAACGTCACCAGTGACTGCATCTGATTGGTGAAACGGAGTCAAACGTCACCAGTGACTGCATCTGATTGGTGAAACGGAGTCAAACGTCACCAGTGACTGCATCTGATTGGTGAAACGGAGTCAAACGTCACCAGTGACTGCATCTGATTGGTGAAACGGAGTCAAACGTCACCAGTGACTGCATCTGATTGGTGAAACGGAGTCAAACGTCACCAGTGACTGCATGTGATTGGATGAAACGCAGGCATGCGTAGATCCTACTTTGAAGGTCTGTCTGACAGACCAAAACAAACAAAGCGTGCATTAACAGATCGATAAAAATCAGTAGCGAGTAGCGAGCTGAATGTAGATAAATGGAGCGGAGTAAAAGTAGCGTTTCTTCTCTATAAATATACTCAAGTAAAAGTAAAAGTATGTTGCATTAAAACTACTCTTAGAAGTACAATTTATCCCAAAAGTTACTCAAGTAGATGTAACGGAGTAAATGTAGCGCGTTACTACCCACCTCTGCTCGGCAGATCTTTTTTTGATTAAGTATAGGGATCTATTCCATTGCATAGTTTGATTGTTGGCTTGGATCTGCTTTTTTGAAGGAAGATCTAGGCCCCTTGTATACTCAGAGTTTGTGCGCTGCTTGCTGCACAACATCCATCTTGGCTTATTTCACTTCCAGTAAGAATGGACGTGACGGAATACAGGCAATATGGTCTGCACCCAGTCCTTCCCAGGTCCGAATAAGTCTGTATAGCTGGCCGATCAGTCGCCAAAATGTGCCTATAAAATGTACTGTGTTTTTACAATGCATTGATATTGTAAATGGAAAAAATGGTGTCATTTTTATTTTTGCAGTAAAATTCAGGCTGCCAGTTTTGTTCAGTAAAGTCTACTGACTCTTTTTGCAGTGCAGAAATCAGCAGTTTTGTGGAGTCAAAAAGCTTAGTTTAGTACAGTTTTGTTTAGTACAGTTTTGTGGAGTCAAAAAGCTTAGTTTAGTACAGTGTTGGAGACAAGGGCGACACAGCTGATTCTATGGTCAGGACTACTTCCTCTCAACGGGTTTCTGCTTCCTGTGGTGTTTCCATGGCGCGGCATACATAAGGGGACAAGCTCCTCTCCTGAGAGAAGCCATAAATAATTGATTGGCAAGTAGCTTAATCAGCCCGAGGCCGCCTGGCAATTCCACAGCTAATTCCACAGCTGGCTATAAATAACTCATTACGCTAATTACGGTACACGAGCACAAACACGGTCAAGCATGACCGCTGTGGGTTCCGACTCGCCGGAGAGTAGCTTCTTGCATCCCACTAATCCGAAAGGAGCTTGTGTGCGTGGAGTTATGTTGGGCCATGAACGATGAACACCTGCTTCTGTTTGCAGAAGATAACACAGACTGGGAAGGTGCATCCTCCAAAACACTTAAAGATCAGGACTCCCTGAGCTTGACAGGCTCACACGTCCCAGCTCTCATTTTGTGATGGGAACGTCTTGTGGACAAGAAGAACGGTCAAGTAGAAGATGGAGAGGCACTTAAGAGACTCAGGAGAGGTCTCTCACCTCTGGGCAAAGCAATAAAGAACTTACTGACTGTCAATGGTGCTTCGGTGTCTACGTTGAGACTATGTCAATGTTGAGACTTCCTGCCAGTGACAGGAAGTGCTGATAATGCACAGAAAACACAACCGCAAAAGGGCACAGTGAAATTGTTTTTAGACGTTAGGGGGGAGTTGACTCATAGTTTGGGCCAAAGTGATAAATTCCTTTTTAATGTTCTTTTGTTGTAGGGCTGCAGCTATCAATTACTTTAGTAATCGAGTAATGTATCGATTAATTTGTTTGATTAATCAAAATAGTAAAAAAACAAACACTTTTCTAGCCTCAATGCGTATTTTAGGGAAAATAGTATAAATACATGTTTCTGGTGACCTTCATCCCTTTTTCTTATAACACACATTCTCAACATTGAAATTGCACATTAAACAAGATAACCTCAACAAATAAGTATATGAAAAAATGTAGGTTACAACTAAGCTAAAAAACAACACCAAAAAATAAACACATCCACACCACTGGCAATAAAGTATAATAATGCATCAGAACACATTCATTGACATTCAAATATGTCCTTGGAAAATAATAAAGACGTACAACATAGAATAAGGCTAATGCCAAAAGCTGCTTTAGAAGTGCATATACTGCATGGGCTTTAACATATGAACAATGCTAACAACATCAATAATTAGAACAACCCCGTGAGTGAGCGAGTGTTTTTAAGATAACCAAAAGTTACTGTTCTAGTGCAAAAACAAATTCTGAGCTCAGACTTTCCCATGGCGTTAGCTGCCAAAATATACTTGTGCCTTGTTTCTGGTTGTTAACTCTGTAAACATGCAGGTTTCTTTCTGGTGACGTGCTGCCTCATCCATGTGGGATTATTGTAAAAATGCCAGCTGCGTTTGACAGGACAAACGTTTCACTACATTGTCTTTTTCAGATTGAAATGATCACAAAACTTTTGATGGCTTCTGTCGTTTTCTTTGGGTCCTTTGCTCTCTTCACCCCTCATCTTTGTTTTTCTTTGAGATATATTGTGCCATTGGCACTCTGCCACCACACACACACACACACACACACACACACACACACACACGCACACACACACACACACACACACACACACACACACACAGGTCACAGCATCATCAGCATGACCTGCAGCACCTGACAGCCCCCCTCTCATGTGCAGAAACAGTGTCTGTAACCTAATAATTTAAATGCAATCCACATTTCTTAAATGTGTATTAATTATACTCATTAAACCAATCAACAAAGCAAAAAAACAAAACAATAATAAACTGATGTTTATTTCAAATGTTCAATAATCAAATTCTTCGATTTTTACAATTTTGCTGTCAGTGGAATCGTCACTATTCACCCAAAATAACACACTATAGCGCATATTCTTTGCATGGTTACAGCGTAGGACTGATAAAACTATTCAAATATTTCTAAAATGCATACAACCTTGTAAACATTTTTGGCCGTGCGGATAAGTCACGTGAGTACAGGGAGAGGACGCACTTTGCACCTGAAAGATGGCTTTACCATGAATTGATTAACGTGGACCCCGACTTAAACAAGTTGAAAAACTTATTCGGGTGTTACCATTTAGTGGTCAATTGTACGGAATATGTACTGTACTATGCAATCTACTAATAAAAGTTTCAATCAATCAATCAATTGGAATCATCCCCAAGAAACAACCGGGAAAAACGTGGGCAAGATTAAAAAAAAAGTTCCAAACAGATAGAGGCTTTCCCCCGCTTGCATTGAACGCCTCACAGAAGGCAGCAGGCAGGATACTCGAGGTCGGCACACTGCCAAGTGTCTACTTAAGTCCACTATAGTCAGCACTTTGTATAGTACATTCAAACTGACTCCAACCCATACAGTAGAGAAACATAGCTACATAATCTCAGACAGTAATTTCCATTTCTGGAATGATTATGAGGAGTATTCTACCAAATTGGTGCGGTTTGTGTGAATGTAAAATAAAAATATTATTTGCTGCCTGTACCTTCTTCCTAAAATGAAACTTTACTATTAAATATAATCATTGAAATCTTTCAGAAATGTATTTTTTTTTTTTTTTTTACATATTTGAGTTACTACTACCAACTATAACTTAAAGAGGTCATACTAGAATTGTTTTCTACATTTAAAACACTTCCTTGTGGTCTACATCTACATAACACCTAAAAGGTGGTTCTTTCGTCAAAATGTTTCATAATTTATGTATTACACCCCATTTTTGAGCCGTTTCTGACTCTGTCTCTTTAGGATGCGCCGTTTTGTGGACGGTCTTATTTACATGCCTCCACTTCGACAGAGTCTTCTCTCCGTCATCTTTGTTTTAGATTTTAGCACTTCCATATTGAGTCTACTGACAGTTATAAGCTAGAACTATACGCTACTTTGGAAGAGAAATGGCAACAGCGAAGGATGCATGTGCATGTACAAGCCAGTCTGCTCCACAAGGGGATAGAGAAAAAGAAGGCGCTTATTGGCTTCAGCGTCGGACTATGATGGCAGACTCACGTAAAGCTCTTCGGGTGAATTTCTACCATATATGGAGATGTTCGCTGATGTCACCATTTGGAAAAATGTCACAAATTGGGCAAATTCCAAACGGCTAGTTTGGATGAAGTATGAAGGAAGGCAAGATTTTTAACAACTAACTCAACCAAGCCAAATTTTCAGGACTTATGCAAATCCCAAATATACAAAAACATCCACTATCCATCCATCCATCTAGTTTCTACCACTTGTTCGTTTTGGGGGGCCGGGGGCGCTGGAGCCTATCCCAGATGCACCCGGGTGGAAGGCAGGGTACACCCTTCATTGCAAGGCCAACACAGATAGACAGACAACATTCACACACTAGGACCAATTTAGTGTTGCCAATCAACCTATCCCCAGACAGTGATGGGCAGTAGCAAGCTACATGTAGCTAAACTTTGTGTCTTAACTACATTTTCCAGTAGCTTAGCTACTTTTTGAACGAGTAGCTTTTACTGTAGCATAGCTACATTTAGACCCAAGTAGCTAACATCAAAGCTACAAAGAGAGGAGAAAATGGACTGCGAATCCAGGCCCCAAAAAATATGGAGAAAATACAATGACCTAGATCAGGGGTCGGCAACCCAAAATGTTGAAAGAGCCATATTGGACCAAAAATACAAAAACAAGCCGCAACCAATGAAAAGCCATATTACATACAGATAGTGTGTCATGAGATATACATTGAATTGAGATGACTTAAAAGAAACTAAATGAGCTCAAATATAGCTACAAATGAGGCATGATGATGCAATATGTACATATAGCTAGCCTAAATAGCATGTTAGCATCGATTAGCTTGCAGTCATGCAGTGACCAAATATGTCTGATTAGCACTCCACACAAGTCAATAACATCAACAAAACTCACCTTTGTGCATTCACGCACAACGTTAAAAGTTTTGTGGACAAAATGAGACAGAAAAAGAAGTGGCATAAAACACGTCCTAGAAAGTCGGAGAAAGTTATACATGGAAACAAACTAAGGTGAGTTCAAGGACCGCCAAAATTAGTAGGACAAAACGGCGCTCGCCAAATACTCGAATCAGTGAAGCATGTTTAATACAAACAGTGTGCTTTATAACAATTAGGGAGGTTTGTGTCACGTTTGTCCTCATACAGAAACCATATTAAAACAAAACAATTTTTTTCCCCCCTCATCTTTTTCCATTTTTCATAAATTTTTCAAAAAGCTTCAGAGAGCCACTAGGGCGGCGCTAAAGAGCCGTATGCGGCTCTAGAGCCGCGGGTTGCCGACCCCCGACCTAGATGAATGAAAACATCCATACATACGGAGAACATTCATGATGATTGGTTGGTGTTCATATGATGAGTCACAATTGGCTAAGGTTAGAGCGAAACATTAAGGACGAGCCAATCAGGGGCAAGATAAGGCGGGTCGTCGAAACTAGTAAGCAAAATCATAACCGTTACGCACTCATGTCTCATGACGATGAGGGAGTCGGAGTCAGAGGGAAGCTTCAAGCTGACGACATTGTTTTTTTTTTTTTCAAGATATAGATGGATGCTGTTTTTTTTACTGTAGGCAGAGAAAATTAATAACACTATAGGGGTGGGCCACAGAAAAGGCAAACCAAAATACAAACCCCATTTCCATATGAGTTGGGAAATTGTGTTAGATGTAAATATAAACGGAATACAATGATTTGCAAATCCTTTTCAACCCATATTCAATTGAATGCACTACAAAGACAAGATATTTAATGTTCAAACTCATAAACTTAATTTTTTTTTGCAAATAATAATTAACTTAGAATTTCATGGCTGCAACACGTGCCAAAGTAGTTGGGAAAGGGCATGTTCACCACTGTGTTACATGGCCTTTCCTTTTAACAACACTCAGTAAATGTTTGGGAACTGAGGAGACACATTTTTTAAGCTTCTCAGGTGGAATTCTTTCCCATTCTTGCTTGATGTACAGCTTAAGTTGTTCAACAGTCCGGGGGTCTCCGTTGTGGTATTTTAGGCTTCATAGTGCGCCACACATTTTCAATGGGAGACAGGTGTGGACTACAGGCAGGCCAGTCTAGTACCCGCACTCTTTTACTATGAAGCCACGTTGATGTAACACGTGGCTTGGCATTGTCTTGCTGAAATAAGCAGGGGCGTCCATGGTAACGTTGCTTGGATGGCAACATATGCTGTTCCAAAACCTGTATGTACCTTTCAGCATTAATGGCGCCTTCACAGATGTGTAAGTTACCCATGTCTTGGGCACTAATACACCCCCATACCATCACAGATGCTGGCTTTTCAACTTTGCGCCTATAACAATCCGGATGGTTCTTTTGCTCTTTGGTCCGGAGGACACAACGTCCACAGTTTCCAAAAACAATTTGAAATGTGGACTCGTCAGACCACAGAACACTTTTCTACTTTGTATTAGTCCATCTTAGATGAGCTCAGGCCCAGCGAAGCCGACGGCGTTTCTGGATGTTGTTGATAAACGGTTTTCGCCTTGCATAGGAGAGTTTTAACTTGCACTTACAGATGTAGCGACCAACTGTAGTTACTGACAGTGGGTTTCTGAAGTGTTCCTGAGCCCATGTGGGGATATCCTTTACACACTGATGTCGCTTGTTGATGCAGTACAGCCTGAGGGATCAAAGGTCACGGGCTTAGCTGCTTACGTGCAGTGATTTCTCCAGATTCTCTGAACCCTTTGATGATATTACGGACCGTAGATGGTGAAATCCCTAAATTCCTTGCAATAGCTGGTTGAGAAAGGTTTTTCTTAAACTGTTCAACAATTTGCTCACGCATTTGTTGACAAACCCTCGCCCCATCCTTGTTTGTGAATGACTGAGCATTTCATGGAATCTACTTTTATACCCAATCATGGCACCCACCTGTTCCCAATTTGCCTGTTCACCTGTGGGATGTTCCAAATAAGTGTTTGATGAGCATTCCTCAACTTTATCAGTATTTATTGCCACCTTTCCCAACTTCTTTGTCACGTGTTGCTGGCATCTAATTCTAAAGTTAATGATTATTTGCAAAACAAAATAATTTTTTATCAGTTTGAACATCAAATATCTTGTCTTTGTAGCATATTTAACTGAATATGGGTTGAAAATGATTTGCAAATCATTGTATTCCGTTTATATTTACATCTAACACAATTTCCCAACTCATTTGTAAACAGGGTTTGTAAATACATAGGAGTGGGATGCAGGGACGCCTCGAGGTAGTTGTAGGGTGTACCCAGCTAATTGACAGATAGTTAATAGTAATGGACCCTTATTGGTCATTTGTACACTCTCAGTTACATTAACTTTGATATTATACCTGTACATGTGGACCCATAGACTTAAATGTAATTAAATGTAGCAAGCTACTTTTGCCGCATACCTTTTAGTGTAGCTTACTACATTTCTCTGGGGAATAGCTTCCCCTGTAGCTTAGCTACATTTAATGGAGAGTAACTTGTAGCTTAGCTCACTACATTTTCCAAGTGGCTTGCCCATCACTGTCCCCAGATGCATTTCTTTGGAGGTAGGAGGAAGCTGGAGTACACGGAGGGAACCCACGCAGTCACGGGGAGAACATGCAAACTCCACACAGAAAGACCCCGAGTCCCCTTTAAGTTTATTTACTATGAAAAAAAAAGTTAACATCCACACTTAAGTTGGACCACGAGTTTTCATTCAGTCCTGTTATTTTTTACAAGTAACATGACCCACAGGAAGTTGCATCGTTCATATCCTCCGCAGGCCATAGGAAATTCAAAAGTATTTAATTACAATGTTTATTTAACTTTTATGTGCAATGAATTGTATTTGATTCATTATTTATATGCAGTGTTTGATTTTCCTACATACAAACACAGTGATGCTGTTTAAACTGTGTGTAATGTTACAACATGGCTATTGTCTATATTAAATAATACCTCTGCCTTGTTTTCAAATGACTACTTAGGCCTACTACTGTATGCTACTGTATTGTAATGTTGGTCATTATGTTGGTACTTGGTGAAAAAAAGTTGGAGAACCACTGACATACAGTTAATATTTAATATTTCCTGCGACGTGGACTCTTTTCAACACCGTGTTGAGACCATGATGACAGAATCGTATCACCGCATGAAGCAGGGGTGTCAAACGTAAGGCCCGCGGGCCGGATTAGGCCCGCAAATAGGTTTTATCCGGCCCGCGGGATGAGTTTGCTAAGTATAAAAATGAGCCGAAATTTTTGAATGAAAGAAACTGCTGTTCTAAATGTGTCCACTAGATGTCATAATAGCAATTCTTTGTATCTATGTAGATTATGCTACATATGTAAACAAAATAAACCACAATGTTAGTACATCAGTTGACGAAAATGAGCAAACTATATACCGTTTTTCTTTGAATTAGCGCCGGGGCGGTAATCAATTTAAAACCTCTTCTCACTCCGGCGCTTACCAAAGGCATGCGGTAAATTTAAGCATGCGCTAATTATTTTAAAACCCTCTTATCACTCCGGCGCTTACCAAAGGCATGCGGTAAATTTAAGCATGCGCTTATAAATTTGAGTGTGATGTAAGGATACCATCGTGACATCGCTTAATGCCGCAATAAAATTTAAAGCACAATGAACGTGGCGAAGTTGGTAGAGTGGCTGTGCCAGCAATCAGAGTGTTGCTGGTTACTGGGGTTCAATTCCCACCTTCTACCTTCCTAGTCACGTCCGTTGTGTCCTTGGGCAAGACACTTCACCCTTTGCCTCTGATGGCTGCTGGTTAGCGCCTTGCATGGCAGCTCCCGCCATCAGTGTGTGAATGTGTGTGTGAATGGGTAAATTTGGAAATACTGTCAAAGCGCTTTGAGTACCTTGAAGGTAGAAAAGCGCTATATAAGTATAACCCATTTATCATTTATTTAGAATCATCCCGGTGTTGTGCCGGATAATGCACCCCCTGACGGGAGTGTTATATCAACTAAAGCCCACACTTAAAGTTTCCATGTGCAAGATTGAATCTATTTAAAAAAGTTATTTAATAAGAAGCCAAAAAGTGCAAAAACAATAATATTCGTGTTGGAGAAGTTGTGAATGACTGAAATATGATATTCGTGCTGCAGTCGCTGCTGGGCCACAACATTAGGTACACCTGCAGACTGCAGCATCTACTCCAAACTTTCGAGCAGTTCCCTCCTTAGTGTTCTTTTCAGCAAATTCAGTAGCTTGGACCTTAAATCCTACCGAATAGCTCTTAATCTTCTTCCCTTTTTGCGATTTCAAATGATTGAAATCAGCCTCCTCCATTTTGAAAATGATGACAGGTGAAGTGTCACTCGTGACGTGACGAGGTTGACCCGGCGGAAATTCTAGGCATATGCTAATTATTTTGCGAAACGAGTTTGACCCGGCGGTAATTCTGACCCGGCGGTAATTCCAAGCATGCGCTAATTATTTTGCGAAACGAGTTTGACCCGGCGGTAATTCTAGGCAGGCGCATACTATATACCCGGCGGCAATTCAAGGAAATACGGTAAATAACATCCTGTAATTTGATTTCGATATCATTTTTTTTTCTTGATAGATTGAAAATTAACACCAATGAGTTGACATGAGATGAACATTATCACATATATTATTCGAAAAGTATAAATAACGACAAATAAAAGTAGAATAATATTAATCACAACATGGAAGTGTAAAAAAAAAAACAACAACATTATAATTTGTACATTTTCAGAATGTGCTTGTTCTATTTTTGAAACAAAGTAAACAATCTGTTGTCTTTATTTTTAAGTTATCGTGCCGTGATTTTACCAGTCCGGCCCACTTGGGAGTAGATTTTTCTCCATGTGGACCCTGATCTAAAATTAGTTTGACTCCTCTGGCATAAAGCAACAGAGCATATACATGTGCTGTTTATAGCTCATTATGTTGAATGACTTTGTTTCGTCACGGCCCACAGGGTAAATATACGTTTACACAAGTTGCAAAGTCAACTCATCCGCTGGTTGCGCCACATGGGATAGGTCTACATGCAAAAAAGAAAAAAATGTCTGATCGTTTTCGGCCCATAAAAGTCACTTCTACATGGGTTATAAAAAAGGTATTTGATGTTTACCAAGCCGAGTACAAAAGAGCTGGAGGTTAAGGGAGAAGGTTGAAAATAACCGGCGGAGATGGGAGGCTGATGAGAGTAGAACTATTTCCTTTTCCTTGGGGGTCATTGCCAAATACGGTCACAGCGCTGCATCCCCACGGCCCATTTTGAGGCGCCTTGTCGTTTGGGTCGAGGTGCATTAGGACAGTTCAGTGCAAGGGTTTTGTTTTTTTTACCCTACAGGGCACATTACTGCCTGATAGTGGGGTCCAAGTGTTCCTTCCTAAAACTTAACAGAAAACTGTGTTAATATGTCAAACCTGACAGTACTTCTTGACTTCACAGTGCATGTATTTGTGTTAGCAAGAGTTTCCACTCCTGCCGCCGCACACAAAGAAGGGAACATTTGTCCAAACATGCATCCTTGCAGTGTTGTCTGCGCTATTATTTTTCTGACAAATACGCCACACGGCGGCGTTGTTGTTACACCCGATGTGAAATTTCTCGCACAGCTCAATAGACACTAACTTCTCTCTCTCTCGAGCCGCATGCGTCTCTTTGGCGCCGTCCTAGTGGCTCCCTGGAGCATTTTTAAAAAAGGATTGAAAATGGAAAAAGATGGGGGGAAAATAATTGTTTTGTTTTGGTATGTTTTTTGCTTGAGGACATCACACAAACCTTCCCAATTGTTAGAAAGCCCACTGTTTAATATGTTTGTGTTTATGTTTCACTGATGAGAGTATTTGGTGAACATCGTTTTGTCCTACTAATTTTGGCGGCTCTTGAACTCACCATAGTGTGGACTTTGTTTGTTTACATGTAAAATCTTCCACTCATTCTTTGTCTCATTGTGTCCACCAAAAGTTTCATGCTGTGCGTGAATGCACAAAGGTGAGCTTTGTTGATGTTATTGACTTGTTGGAGTGCTAATCAGGCTATTTAGGCTAGCTGTATGTACATATTGCATCATTATGCCTCATTTGTAGGTATATTTGAGCTAATTTAATTTCCTTTACTTTTATCCTCTTTATATATAATTTAGTTTTACATGTCTCATGACACATTATCTGTATGTAATATCTGCTGCATTTCAGATAGTTGCTTGTGTGTCATGTTGTTCCAGACCACAGCAAACATTACCTAGCTTGCCAAAGATTGTAACAAATCTTTTAAAAGAAGACAGCCTGCCGTTTCCTTTAACTTGGACACACACATCTATACCTTTGGCCGTTAAAAGCCAGTAATTTCCAGGAGTTATCTCACCTTCTGAGTAGCCTCTGATTTAACTAATGGTTTCTAATGTTGTAAAAATGTGTAGAATAAATATTACATTTCAACATTTCTGTCAACGAAGATTTGCTTGCGACACATAATCATTTTGATAGTAGGCTATTATAGCTAATATAGACACTTACATCATGTGTTGCCTTCATTACAACACTTGTATATGGCTTTTAATTTTTTGCGGCTCCAGATAGATTAGTTTTCTGTATTTTTGATCCAATATGACTCTTTCAACGTTTTGGGTTGTCGACCCCTAGTTTAGTCAAATGATCACAACATTTGGTAGACATTTCAACGGGACTTACAAGCACATCATGGCCGCCATTAAGCATCTTTGCGATGTCACTGGGCAAAACTTGGCAAGTAATAAACATATGTCTAACGATTATAAAACTTTGTATCTATAATCTATGGATGCCAGCATGTCTTTACAAGCATTTTGACCATTACCCATAGGGGGCGACACAAATATTATTTTGTGATTGCAACATCTTTCTTTTTAATAGGACTTCATGAAGTCTGCTTAACAACAATGGGACATACACTATATTGCCAAAAGTATTTGGCCACCTGCCTCGACTCACATATTTTCATTTTCAATTTCATTTTCATTACATTTTCACGCAAATTTTCATTTCCCTGAGGGAACTCTCCTGAAGGAATCAATAAAGTACTATCTATCTACAGTATCTATATGAAGTCAATGTGATGTCGGTCCACCTTTTGCAGCTATTACAGCTTCAACTCTTCTGGGAAGGCTGTCCACAAGGTTGCGGAGTGTGTTTACACAAATTTTCCACCATTCTTCTAAAAGCGCGTTGTTGAGGTCACACACTGATGTTGGTCGAGAAGGCCTGGCTCTCAGTCTCCGTTCTAATTCATCCCAAAGGTGTCCTATCAGGTTCAGGTCAGGACTCTGTGCAGGCCAGTCAAGTTAATCCACACCAGACTCTGTCATCCATGTTTTTATGGACCTTGCTTTGTGCACTGGTGCACAGTCATGTTGGAAGAGGAGGGGGCCCGCTCCAAACTGTTCCCACAAGGTTGGGAGCATGGAATTGTCCAAAATGTTTTGGTATCCTGGAGCATTCAAAGTTCCTTTCACTGGAACTAAGGGGCCAAGCCCAACTCCTGCAAAACAACCCCACACCATAATTCCTCCTCCACCAAATTTCCCACTCGACACAATGCAGTCCGAAATGTAGCGTTCTCTTAGCAACCTCCTAACCCAGACTGGTCCATCAGATTGCCAGATGGAAAAGCGTGATTCATCACTCCAGAGAACGCGTTTCCACTGCTCTACAGTTCAGTTGTGACGTGCTTTACACCACTGCATCCCACGCTTTGCATTGGACTTGGTGATATATGGCTTAGATGCAGCTGCTTGGCCATGGAAACCCATTCCATGAAGCTCTCTGCGTACTGTACGTGGGCTATTTGGAAGGTCACATGAAGTTTGGAGCTCTGTAGCAACTGACTGTGCAGAAAGTCTTTGCACTATGTGCTTCAGCATCCGCTGACCCCAGTTTACGTGGCCTACCACTTGGTGGCTCAGTTGCTGTTGTTCCCAAACTCTTCCATTTTCTTATAATAAAGCCCACAGTTGACTTTGGAATATTTAGGAGCGAGGAAATTTCACGACTGGATTTGTTGCACAGGTGGCATCCTATGACAGTTCCACGCTGGAAATCACTGAGAGCGGCCCATTCTTTCACAAATGTTTGTAGAAACAGTCTCCATGCCTAAGTGCTTGATTTTATGCACCTGTGATTAGGACACCTGATTCTGATCATTTGCATGGGTGGCCAAATACTTTTGGTAATATAGTGTACAAAAGTACAGTACTACAGTTGTACCCAAACTTATGAGTTGAATTGACGCAGCTTGTAACCAAAAATACTGTCAAATATCTTATATCATCGCCCATTGAAATGGATTAAAATCAATTTAGATAAACAAGATTATGTCCATCTTTAGTAATAAGATAATGCTGGCGAGCAAGTGGATGTTCTGGTCGGATCGTAAGGGGTTCACTGTAACATTCGTGACGCCACCTAGCCGAGAGATTGCTCGAATCCCAAAAAACTTGCGAGTCGACATACCACTGTATTTACATTTTATCATGAACGAAACACCTTTGTTTAGTTTAGACACATGAAAAAACTCCAACAGGTGTACTTCCTCATAGCATGTACTCTAGCCTATAGCAGTGATTCTCAACTTGCGGGTCGCAGGCATACTTGCCAACCCTCCCGATTTTCCCGGGAGACTCCCGAATTTCAGTGCCCCTCCCGAAAATCTCCCGGGGCAACGATTTTCCCGAATTTCTCCGGATTTCCACCCGGACAACATTATTGGGGCGTGCCTTAAATGATACTGTCTTTAGGGTCCTCTACAACCTGTCGTCACGTCCACTTTTCCTCTGCACTAACAGCGTGCCGGCTCAGTCACATAATACATGCGGCTTTTATACACAGAAGTGAATGCAATGCATACTTGGTCAACAGCCATACAGGTCACACTGAGGGTGGCCGTATAAACAACTTTAACACTGTTACAAATATGCGGCACACTGTGAACCCACACCAAACAAGAATGACAAACACATTTCGGGAGAACATCCGCACCGTAACACAACATAAACACAACAGAACAAATACCCAGAACCCCTTGCAGCACTAACTCTTCCGGGACGCTACAATATACACCCCCGCTACCACCAAACCCCACCCCCAACCCTTCCCACCGCCCCCCCATCTCCCGAATTCGGAGGTCTCAAGGTTGGCAAGTATGGTCGCAGGTCTTTGCTAGCTGTGTGACGTTCGTGAATGAGTCGAGTCTTATGAACGGCTCTTTGCGTGCGAAGGAAGTCTTTCCACTTCATTTTTCGTTGCCGTGCCAGCAACCTGAGGTTTCCTGGTTCGATCCTTGGCTTCTACCACCCTAGTCACGTCCGTCATGTCCTTGAGCAAGACACTTCACCCTTGCTCCTGACGGGTCGTGGTTAGCGCCTTGCATGGCAGCTCCCGCCATCAGAGTGTGTGAATGTGTGTGTGAATGGGTGAATGTGGAAATAGTGTCAAAGCCCTTTCAGTGCCTTCAAGGTAGAAAAGCCCTATACAAGTATAATCCATTTACCATTTAATACGTCATCCATATGAATTTCTTAACACATTTTCAAATTTGAAGAGATTCTGATTTTTTTATTTTTTTTAAAATGTCAACTATATTTATAAAAATGAAAAAAAATAAAAATATTAAAAAAAACATTCTTCATATTTCACGCCGTTCAAGTTGATGAACAAATTGCGTAGCCACTTGAAGTCATGAAGTGGTGATGTCGGATGCTGCAGCCAAAGCAGTTGGGAAGCACTGACCTAATAGAAAGGCTCACCCTCCTGACCTTTGCCCCTTGTTGTGTTTCTTTGGGACATGTAGCGGCAATGTGTGTGCGTGTGTGTGCGTGTGTGTCTGTGTGTGACGTAACATAAACCCTGACGATGCCCTGATTCTGCACAGCTGGGCTTCTCAGTATTCCAGATTACAATAACATCACCGCTTCGCTCCTCCCCATCCCCCCACTGGATGCAGTGCACGCTCCAGTGAACTCACATCTATTTGCAATACATGCACACTCCCCCTGCCCCAACACACACACACACACTTGCACACACACGCAAGCACACAGTCTAATGATGTCACTGAACTGAACGCTCCTTCTCCATCTGCTCCGAGCATTCTGCTATCGTGTTTGCCTTCGCTCATGTCGCTTCCACTTCGCTCATATTTACCCCTCATCTCATTTCATTTCATCATCTCTCCTTTCCTTTAAAAAAAAAAAAAAAAAAAAGTTCCTTTCCTCTTCCTCGCGGGCTTACAAAGCCCGCCACTGGCCAGATGTCAAACGTTTATTTACACCCAAACACACTCAGGAGCAGAACGCCTTTTTAAAGCAATTCCGCCAAATGTGTTTCTCGAGTCTTTCAAAAAAAAATGTCATGCTTCTGTGGGTAAGGCACATGTGAGGACACACACACACACACACTTGTTGGCTGTGCACCGTGCCAAAGGATGAGATGACAGTGGACTGCAGGGGGTTGAATAGAAGCATTTGGCTGCTCTGATACGAGTGTGTCCGTTTAGGCGTGTGCAGGAAGTGGAGGGTACACACTATCTTTGCTCTAACACTTTTGCATGATTATGTTTGGGCATATGTCATTTGCATGCTTCTGACAGCCGCTTGTACCGTATATATATCACATGTGTACAAGCTTCTAGAGCAGTAACCACAGTAGAGGTGTCCTGATCCCATATTGATATTGAATATTGGTCTCATATCTGCAAAAAGACAAGTATCGGATGATATCGGCTTGCATGTAAATGTGTGATATAATTTCTGATGCAAACAGTCCTGTTTACTTGTGCAAAGCTGGAAAGTCAGTAAACATCTAAACGTCTTCTAATATATTAAAAACAATCTTTGCGAGCTAGGTATCGTTTGCTGTGGTCTATAACGGAACACAAACAACTATCAGAAATGCAGCCTGTATTGCAAACAGATAATGTGTCATGAGACATGCAAATATAAATTAAATACACAGAGGACAAAAGTAAAGGAAATTAAATGAGCTCAAATACAAGGATGCAATATGTACATCCAGCTAGCTTAAATAGCATGTAAGCATCGATTAGCTTGCAGTCATGCACTGACCAAATATGCCTGATTGGCACTCCAACAAGTCAATAACATCAACAAAGCTCACCTTTGTGCATTCACGCACAGCATAAAAAGTTTGGTGGACAAAATGAGACAAAGAAGGAGTAACATAACACATCTGTTGGTTTCCTGTTGGCCCCGCTGTGGACTGGACTCCCGCTGATGTGTTGGATCCACTGTGGACTGGACTTTCACAATGTTATGTCAGACCCACTCGACATCCGTTGCTTTCGGTCTCCCCTAGAGGGGGGGGGGGGGGGTTACCCACATATGCGATCCTCTCCAAGGTTTCTCATAGTCATTCACCGACGTCCCACTGGGGTGAGTTTTTCCTTGCCCGTATGTGGGCTCTGTACCGAGGATGTCGTTGTGGCTTGTACAGCCCTTTGAGACACTTGTGATTTAGGGCTATATAAATAAACATTGATTGATAAACATTGATTGATTTTCTGTGGCAGCGTCGGAGAAAGTTATACATGTAAACAAACTACGGTGAGTTCAAGGATCGCCAAAATTAGTAGGACAAAACGGCGCTCACCAAATAGTAATCAGTAAAGCACGTTCAATATAAACAGTGGGATTTCTAACATTTAGGAAGGTTTGTGTCATGTTTGTCCTCATACAGAAACCCTATCAAAACAAAAAATATTTTCCCACACCTTTTTGGTTACAGAGTACTGAAAGACTTCCTGCAAATAAAAAAAATAAATTATTTCTCTCCACCAACAACATGCCACATGGATATTTACAGGCAAAATGCGACAATATGGTCAAAATAGCCCCCAAAAAAGAGAAGAGCAAAGAGAAGTGAAAGAGTCGTAGGTTCCACTCAATTCTTCATGCTTCATACACTACATTGCCAAAAAGTATTTGGCCACCCATCCAAATGATGAGAATCAGGTGTCCTAATCACTTGGCCCGGCCATAGGGGTATAAAATCAAACATTTATACTTATATTTATACAAACATTTGTGAAAGAATGGGCCGCTCTCAGGAGTTTAGTGATTTCCAGCGTGGAACTCTCATAGGATGCCACCTGTGCAGCAAATTCAGTCGTGATTTTCCTTGTTCTTAAATATTCTGGGTTTGGAGGTTGCCAGGAGAACGGTACATTTCGGACTGCTTTGGGCCGAATGTGAAATTTGGTGAAGGAGGAATTATGGTGTGGGGTTGTTTTTCAGGAGTTGGGCTTGGCCCCTTAGTTCCAGTGAAAGGAACTTTGAATGCTCCAGGATACCAAAACATTTTGGACAATTCCATGCTCCCTACCTTGTGGGAACAGTTTGGAGCAGGCCCCTTCCTCTTCCAACATGACTGTCCACCAGTGCACAAAGCAAGGTCCATAAGGACATGGATGACAGAGTCTGGTGTGGATGAACTTGACTGGCCTGCACAGAGTCCTGACCTGAACCCTATAAAAACACCTTTGGGATGAATTAGAACGGAGACAGAGCCAGGCCTTCCTATAAACACACTCCGCAACCTTGTGGACAGCCTTCTCAGAAGAGTTGAAGCTGTAATAGCTGCAAAAGGTGGACTGACATCATATTGAACCCTATGGGTTAGGAATGGGATGGCACTTCAAGTTCATATGTGAGTTAAGGTAGGTGGCCAAATACTTTTGGCAATATAGTGTATGTCTGTGTAATAGCACAGGCATCAAACAAGCACAGTCAGCAATATTTGTGTTAGTAAGTCAGCTTTTTGATTTCTCATCGTTGCGAGCCTGAATCCGACAACTGGATGCATCCCAGCGGGTTGACTTTGCTCAATATCACCTTTCACATACTCGCCCATAAATACAGTGCGGGGAAATGATATTCCAACATGGCCGGCGTCACTGGTGGGACGTTGACATCATTACCTGTCTCGCTGCCGGGGAACGAGCAAGTGTTCACTGGCCACCACCGGGGCGTATTGCTATGGGGACATAGTGAAGTGGAGATGGAGAGGGAGTGGAATAGGTCCAGTCAGGGCCGCCCATGGCTAAATTGGGACCTTGAGCAGAATTTTAATTGTATACTTTTTGCCTGAAACCTGCATTTAATTTGATGCCATGTTTTGGAGTAAAACTAATTTATGGGAAATAACTTCTACAATAATGTTTTGTGCAAAATACATTTTACAGAATTAAAACATAAAATAGCAAGTCTTAACCCAGAGCCCACAACCCTAAATACCCAAACATACTCGGGTTGAGCGTGCCTAACGCAGTTTGCAGGGCTCTGAGTGTACTCAAAGTGAACCTCCGCCAGGCCTGTGCGCACAAAGTTCCAATTGTATGACCGCGTGGACTTGCTCTACATTATTCAGGTACTTTAGTGAATAATTTCTCTGATTTCAGGTCAATATTCGTAATAAAAGTGAGTGTTGCAACACATCGAATAAGTTCCAGCTGCAATAACACTCCCAATGTGTCTTTACTTTCCATCGTTCGCTTGCGTTGAAGGATGCTAACGAGCTGAATGGTCGACGAGAGTTCCAGGTGCTTATATACATGGCTCTCCGGGAAGTCACCCTCCCATAGTGTTTCAACCAAGAACTGCACGGGCCCGCCACACTCAAACCAGACAGGGAGACCTGGGTGAAGTTATCATTGCAATTATTAAAATAACATTTTTTTGTGCTGCTTTGTGTCAGAAAATGTTTTGTTTGAGCCGTTATGGTTTTTTAAGTTATTGTAAAATACATTTTCTGACTAGTGATGTCATCCTGCCAATCCTCCCCCCAACCCCCACATGTCAAAATCTCCCCAAACGTGTCCCATTCGTTTTTGCTACAGTTTTGTTGGTTTGTGCTGCACAATACTTTTGTCTTGCTATTACAGTATTCATGTCAGTAACATTTTATTAGTCATAACCAGCCTTCCCACACTGTCAAAACCTCCCAAACTTGTCCCAAACATTTGTGATATGTTTGTGCTGAAACGTTGTTTTTTTTGGTCTATTATAGTTTTGATGTTATTAAAGTTTTATTAGTATTCATAACCACCCATGCCCTCACACTGTCAAAATCTCCATAAAATTGTCCCGAACATCTGTGCTAGTTTGTGCTGCAATTTTTTAAATTTTTTTTCGATTACGTTAACATTATTATGTTTTGTTATTAACTATGAGATTATTTTAATGTTTATTCATGTGTTATTATTCATGAACCGCTCCGCCCACGCCCTCATTGTCAAATTCTCTCCATACCTTTTTTTGTGCCTATTTTAGTTATAATGTTATTAACTATTATAGTTTTTATGTTATTAACGTTTTATCATTCATTCATTCATTCTTTCATTCATTTTTTATTTATCTCCTTCATTGATGTGCATTTTTGATCAATAGACAATTAAACTCTAACAACAAAACACATATTTACACACCTATGCTTGAGAAGGAACAGGATGAAGAAAATCTTATAACTCCCCCCATGCAAAAATGTCCATCTAATAAAAAATGTAAAAAAAAAATCCTCCGCACATCACTATGGATGTAATAACACCTTAACACACAAAGACTATAATCGTTAGACAAAAAAATATTTTCAGCACAAAACTGTTGGGGACGAGTCTTGGGAGATTGACAAAATTGGGGTCTGGTATGAATAACAACACATTAATAACAACAAAATTATAGTAGACAAAAAAACTGCACCACAAATGTAGCACAAACAAATGGAACACGTTTTGGGGGATTTTGTTGGTGTTGGTGGGGGCGGGATAACGTCACTAGTCAGAAAATGTATTTTAGAAAAAGTCAAAAACCATGACAACACAAACAGAAATGTTTAGGGAAGGGTTTTTCAACCACTATGCCGTGGCACACTAGTGTACTATGAGATACAGTCTGGTGTGCCGTGGGAGATGATCTAATTTCACCTATTTGGGTTGAAAATATTTTTTGCAAACCAGTAATTATAGTCTGCAAATTATGTGTTGTTGTTGAGTGTCTGTGCTGTCTAGAGCTCGGCAGAGTAACCGTGTACTCTTCCATATCAGTAGGTGGCAGCCGGTAGCTAATTGCTTTGTAGATGTCGAAAACAGCGGGAGGGAGTATGCAGGTAAAAAGGTATCTAATGCTTAAACCAAAAATAAACAAAAGGTGAGTGCCCCTAAGAAAAGTAATTGAAGCTTAGGGAAGGCTATGCAGAACCAAACTAAAACTGAACTGGCTGCAAAGTAAACAAAAACAGAATGCTGGACGACAGCAAAGACTTACTTTGGAGCAAAGACGGCGTCCACAAAGTACATCCAAGCATGACATGACAATCAACAATGTCCCCACAAAGAAGGATAAAAACTACTGAAATATTCTTGATTGCTAAAACATAAATAACGTAAATATCGCGCAAAGGAAGACATGAAACTGCTACAGTAAAATACCAAAAAAAGAGAAAAATCCATTAAAATAGGAGCGCAAGACAAGAACTAAAACACTACACGCAGGAAAACAGCAAAAAAGTCCAAATAAGTCAGGGCGTGATGTGTACACCTACTTTGAGACAAGAGCTATAGTGATGCATGCTTGGTTATGCTTTAAAGCAGGGGTGTCAAACGTACGGCCCGTGGGCCGGATCAGGCCCGCGGACAGGTTTTATCCGGCCCGCGGGATGAGTTTGCTAAGTATAAAAATGAACCAAAATTTTTGAATGAAAGAAACTGCTGTTCTAAATGTGTCCACTAGATGTCACAATAGCAATTATTTGCATCTTTGTAGATTATGCTACATATGTAAAAAAATAAAATAAACCACATGATGTTAGTGCACCAGTTAAGGAAAATGAGCAAACTTACATGAATGACATCCTGTAATTTGATTTTGATATAATTTTTTTATCGTAATAGATTGAAAATTAACACCAATGAGTTGACTGATGAACATTATCACATAATGTATTCAGAAAATATAAATAACGACAAATAAAGATAGAATACTATTAACCGCAACATGTAAGTGTAAAAAAAACAAAAACATTATGATTTGTACATTTTCAGAATTTTCTTGTTCTATTTTTAAACAAAGAAAACAATCTGAATTTGTCTTTATTTTTAAGTTATCGTGCCGTGATTTTACCTGTCCGGCCCACCTGGGAGTAGATTTTTCTCCATGTAGCCCCCGATCTAAAATGAGTTTGACACCCCTGCTTTAAAGTCATATCCAACAATTGCGTCAACAACTTTTTACTGTCAACTGAGTTTCGTTTTTTGATCATTTCTGCTGGTGGTGTGCCTCCGCATTTTTTCAACGCAAAAAATGTGCCTTGGCTCAAAAAAGGTTGAAAAACACTGGTTTAGGGCACCAAGCAGCACAAACACATGGCAGTGTTCTGATAAGGGGGTCCAACTCCACACAGGAGCACCATGACAAGGAGCTATACAAGGCATTCCAGGGGTCGGCGTAGAAACAAGGCAGAAGCAAAATCCAGGCTTAGAGAAGTAAGTGTGTGACCTTTGACCTCAGCGGTGCGTCAAGAACACGGAGGTAAATAGATGTTCTGGTGCAATTGAAAATGAGCTAATTGAGTTTTGCTCTCAGGTGGGGATGAAGCTCCTCTTGCTCCAGCTGGAAGGAGTCAACAGGCAACGGCAGCATCCTGCTGGTTAACTCAGGACATATGGAGACATCAAGAAGATACATGATGACGTGTCGTATTATGTTTGATGTATGCACCTTCTCTGACCCCTTTGACCTTCAGACTCTACAGAGCTGAGCTGGTTTAGAAACAACGTCTTTGTGTCCTCATAAAAACTGTTGGCTGCACGGAAGGAAACCATTTAGCAAGTGGAATACATGATGAGTGGAGCAGATCTGAGATAGAAGCAGACATATATATATATATATATATCTATATCTCCCTCTGGCCCCCTTCCAGGAATGATTTCTCCCCGGGCAGTAAAACAACAAAGACGTGGTATTGATTGGACGAGAGAAGCCAGGAAATTCTCTTGCAGCCTTTAAGGAGCCTCACTGAGGGCCAGCAGAAGGTTGAGGAACCCAGAGAGGGCGCGTCACTCAAGCTCTCTCTCTGGATTTTAATTCACTTCCTGTTTGAGAGCGATAAATAAGCTCCACTACCCTTCATGGCTCAAGCTGGAAGCGTACAGTAACGCCGGCAATTTTATTTTATTTATTTTATTTTTTTCCCCGGATTAAAAACATGGCAGCTGCTCGAGATGGAACCATCGCACAAAACCCCCCCGCCCCCCTACCCCGCAGCTGTGGGGATGTAGCAATAACAAGGACACAGCAGGTAAGTCATTCTCCTCTCAGTGCACCCTGCAACGGAGGAAGAAGAGAAGTAGTTATGTCCGACAGACGGACATTGACATCAATCATCACACAACTGTTAGCAACAAACTGATTTTTAGAGATGCAGTCGTCCATCACCACATCACATTTCCAAATTTGTTTTAAGCATATTCTACATATTTTTGGACAAAATGAAGCATTTTTAAGCAAAAAAAAATGGCTAAATGAAGTTAAACAATACACTGTATTGCCAAAAGTATTTGGCCACCCATTCAAATGATGGAATTATGGTGTGGGGTTGTTTTTTCAGGAGTTGGGCTTGGCCCTTTAGTTCCAGTGAAAGGAACTTTGAATGCTCCAGGATACCAAAACATTTTGCACAATTCCATGCTCCCAATCTTGTGGGAACAGTTTGGAGCGGGACCCTTCCTCTTCCAACATGATTGTGCACCAGTGCACAAAGCAAGGTTTATAAAGACATGAATGGCAGAGTCTGGTGTGGATGAACTTGACTGGCCTGCACAGAGTCCTGACCTGAACCCAATAGATAGAACACCTTTGGGATGAATTAGAACGGAGACTGAGAGCCAGGCCTTCTCGACCAACATCAGTGTGTGACCTCAACAATGCGCTTTTAGAAGAATGATGGAAAATTCCTATAAACACACTCCGCAACCTTGTGGACAGCCTTCCCAGAAGAGTTGAAGCTGTAATAGCTGCAAAAGGTGGACCGACATCATATTGAACCCTATGGGTTAGGAATAGGATGGCACTTCAAGTTCATATGTGAGTCAAGGCAGGTGGCCAAATACTTTTGGCAATATAGTGTATCTACTACTTGGCACTATCAGTTTAAAATTTTGGGTGCTTAAGGGGTTGATTAAAACAAATTCAATTAATGTGTTTTGATGTCTGCTTGTCTGCACTTTTATTCACAATACCTGTGTAAGATAAGCACATGTCTTTTTTTTTTTAATGCATTCTAAATTGTTAAAAACGGCATGTACGAGGTGGCTAACAATGCAGTTAATGGGAGTACACTATTCCGCCGTGTAAAAAAACATCCAAATATTGCCAACAATACTCCATTTACTGCTCAATTTTGTTATGAGCACTAACGCACACAAACTATTTTCAGCGTTTATGCTGCCATGTTGACGTATTGCTGCTGCAACTTTCACCAACTCGCCTCTGAGTTGGTGAAAGTTAATTGTAGATTATAAATCATGCCTCTCACTCAGATAGTAGAAGGTTGTGGCCATAATTCCAGAAGTTGGACAGCTTTGACATTCTACTGAAACCCAGAGATGGTGAGAAAGACATAGACGTTAATTTGCGACACTTTTTTTTTTAACCCTTTGTACAATGCAGACATTGTACAGTAAGTGATTGTTTGTTTTTTATGTTGCTAGTTTATATTTCTTGTTTAGCACTTAGCAATAAGGCTATGTGGTGCTCTGTGTTTAAAGCTTGATCTGATTATCACACAGCTTCTAAAACTTGTAGCTCATCCTTTGTGTATTTAGGCTAAAAATATAAGGTTCTGGATCATGATTTGTCCTAAAGTAATCGATGTTTGCCCTCATGAAGTTTGTCATGATTAGTACTGTTGTTTTTGAAGGGAAAAGCGAACGTTGTGATGCGTCTGTGAAATTAATAAGCCGACATTTGCTAAAATAAACACATTATGTAAATAGTACATGTTATTATGAATGTGCATGTTACTGCACTACATATACTGTATACTTACAGCGTGTGTATGAAATGTTGGAGGTTTTGGGATGTTTTTTTGAAGTGCTTCATAGGCGGAATAAAGCGACACCTATAGGCCCCATTGTTAGTTGACTTACGTTAGTGTTTATTTACAATCTAGAACGCATAAAAAAAGGAAACATAAGTGTTTTTGTCTTTAATAAGGATTGTGAATGATTTGCAAAATTCCCCAAAATGTGCAGTTCCCCCTTCAAGAAAGTGATCCGTCTGGTACATTATTAAAGATAAAAAGATCTGTGACTGAACGCGATTAATGATGCGTTCGCTACGGACAAAATGCGATTAATTGTGATTAAATAATGGAATCATTTGACAGCCCTGATATCAGATTTAAAATTGAAATAGACAGAAACGTAAATTCATTTTGAGAGTGTTACAACAAGAAAACAGTGCAATGGCACCAGAAAAGAAAGGACAAAATACGTCAGTTTTTCTGGGAAAACGTGAAGTTTGGCAAATATATTCACAACGTTGTCGTTTCCCCTCGATGATCTTGATCTTCCTGCAAAAAAAAAAAAAAAAAACGCCTTTCAGCATTCCCATAATCACTATTTTCCTTCCTTCTTCGGCTGCTCTTCCTGCTGTGTTCTTTGTTTATCCGGTCTGCCATAACAGAACCCCCGCCAGGCGGATCTGCATCTGGCGTCTCCACGGAGACATTAACCCCCCCATGGGAGCAAGATCTTTGATATACCGATTGTGATCATCGCACGATGAGAATGCAGTTTTATGAGGACGTATCTAAGAAATGAATGGTAGTAAACCTTCAGTGACACACACACACACACACACACACACACACACACACACACACACACACACACACACACACACACACACACACTTCTTGTGTTTTCAGGCCAGCTCAGCAGAGAGCACTCTGCCGTAATGAGCTGCTCTACTTTCATGGCCGATGGAAAATGTGCGGCACGCCACGCTCCCTTCCTTCGTGCGGCCATCTTAGCCGCCAACGCCTCCGTCACCAATCGGGGCGAGGCCGGCGCCAAAGGAAGCAATGGAAAAGAAAAAAAACACACACCTTCATCAATATTGTAGCTGCAAACCAGGTGAAAACCAACACCGGCCAACATATTCCATGGTGTCATCGGGTGAGCGGATCGTGTGTCTCGGCCTGACATGCCAACATTGTTACCTGAACAAACCATGATGCAAAAATCTCATTCATTATTCACTATCAGCTCCTTTGAAGGGACGCTAGGAAAGGCAGAGCGAGCGTCCAATTATCAACAAGTAGGTCACGACGTGGCCCGAGCGTGAACACGAGCGCCGCCTTGAGCGATTGCAGCCGGGAAAAAAGAATCCTGTAATCAAGAGAGACTGATCGCTCTTTGGTGAGCAGACATTTCACAAATGGCCTCGAACTAGACACAAAACATGCATAAATAATGACGTGCAGCACATGTAATGTTGCGTTTCATCATAGTGGAACGAGGAAAACCATGGCTGGAAGCACTACTTCACTTGACACGGTATAGTACACAGCGCCGCCCCTCCCTGGACACGGACCAAACGCGTGTTTAGGACCACGGCATCCGCTTGGGGCCCCGTTTTGTGTGAATAAGCGCAAGCAAAAATGTCACTCAATAAATGACAGAGCGATTCATATAAAATTTTACCGCAGATGTATTCTTAGCGTTCGCGCTGATCTTTCTAAGGCAGTAGTTTGATCCTCCGTCCTGGTTGTAACAAGAAGGTATACAAAGTTATGTTGAATTTGTTATTTTGTATATACATACATACATACATACATACATACATACATATATATATATATATAGATACACTACCGTTCAAAAGTTTGGGGTCACATTGAAATGTCCTTATTTTTGAAGGATAAGCACTGTACTTTTCAATGAAGATAACTTTAAACTAGTCTTAACTTTAAAGAAATACACTCTATACATTGCTAATGTGGTAAATGACTATTCTAGCTGCAAATGTCTGGTTTTTGGTGCAATATCTACATAGGTGTATAGAGGCCCATTTCCAGCAACTATCACTCCAGTGTTCTAATGGTACAATGTGTTTGCTCATTGGCTCAGAAGGCTAATTGATGATTAGAAAACCCTTGTGCAATCATGTTCACACATCTGAAAACAGTTTAGCTCGTTACAGAAGCTACACAACTGACCTTCCTTTGAGCAGATTGACTTTCTGGAGCATCACATTTGTGGGGTCAATTAAACGCTCAAAATGGCCAGAAAAAGAGAACTTTCATCTGAAACTCGACAGTCTATTCTTGTTCTTAGAAATGAAGGCTATTCCACAAAATTGTTTGGGTGACCCCAAACTTTTGAACGGTAGTGTATATTATATATATATATATATATATATATATATATATATATATATATATATATATATATATATATATATATATATATATATATATATACATACTGTGTATATATATACACACACATATATATATACACACACATATTTATATATATGTATATACATATATATATATATACACACACACACACACAGTAAACACATACATACATTATATGCACACAGTATACACACATACATATGTACATACACACATACATGCATACATACATACATACATATTTATATATATATATTGAACAATTTCAATCCCATGAATTTGTTTTATAAATATAGTATAGTATAAATAAAACGTGAAAGATGTTATGGGGGTCCTACAAATAAAATTATATTTAGGACCCCTTTTTTAATCTTAGGGACGGCACTGGTAGTATCCATCCCTAATGATGGTAACTAATAAAGGAATCCATATAGCAGCTGTAATGAACTTGTGCTAATTCCTTCACTCCAACAATGACAGGCATTACAGTAGGCTCACACACACACACACACACACACACACACACGCACGCACCCATGCCCACACACACACACGGCTTCAGCTACTGCCGCTCATCTTATTGGTCCGAGTCAGAATGTTGTCGTGTGTGTATGTGTGTGTGTGTTGTGTGTGTGTGTGTGAGTCTTTGTGTGGTCTGACTGAGGTCAGGGTTGGTGCACATTTTAATCTGCGCTCTGATTCCAGCCCGCTCCAAGGACTTCTTTGTATCTATTATTTACAAGTGGCAAGACCTTCAAGTATGTGTGTGTGTGTGTGTATGTGCATGTGTGTATGCAGGGTGCACGACAACACAACATGACTCATAATTCTCCTGCATGTTACTTGCTGATATAACGTGTGCCCCTGTTGCATAATCGCACCATTTTAAAAAAAAAAAAGAAAAAAAAAAGAAGTGCGTCATTCTGCACTCCAGTTGCACGACGCCTGAATTTGGGGATAATTGAACGCTGCTGCACGAGCAAATGAACCTTTAGGGTGGAACAGTGGAATTTTGGGGATCCCTTGTGGGATGATGAAGCAGGTGGTGCGTGTGTGTGCCTATCAGGCCAAGTGCCAGGGTGTGTGAATGGCCTCAGTGCTATCTGTGGAGCACAGCCTGTTTAATGAAGAGCACTCCATGATTCCACTGCCAGAACACCAGCAGTGCACCTCATTGTGGCGCGCTGAACAATGTCGCCACGTGCCTCTTCGGGTGTTCCATGAAAGTGAAGCATCACATTTATTGTCACAGGCTCCGAGCAGGCAGACTACTCCTGTTAAAACTGCAGAGGGAGTCAAGCAAGTGCTCAAATCCAGGAGCTAAAGCTTTAAACCGTCCAAACCGCCCCCCCCCCCGCCCCCCATTTTGGACCAATAGGAAAATAGTTAATATGACAAGAGGGCAATGGGGGGAGGGGAGACAACACTTTGTCCAATAGTGGAGGCCCTTAGTCGTTTACTCAAATCTCTAAAGTCCCTCTGTGAGCGTTTATTCAGCCAGTGAGGCAGTGCCATGGCGTGCCTGTGACCATTACATCATGGCGAGCCCAGCCCCGCCACTACCCTTTTACGCGCACTCAGTCATGTGACTTCGCTGTGACATCTCAGAAGCTGCGCCATGCTGATGCGATGATAGATTTGGCGGTGAGACGATTCCTTCGCCGTGTTTGTCTGTGTGTGTGTGTGTGTGTGTGCGTGTGCCTTACAGTAATCCCGCCATGCTTGCTTGGCCACAGAAGTGACTTCCTCACAGCGTGATGGTCAATATCACACCCTCCTGTTTGCAGCTACAATGCATGATCACTTCTTCAGTTAGTTTCCTACAACAACCTCCTTTCCCTAAAGCCGCTTTGCACTGATGGTCATGATGGCCATTGTCAATCAGCATGGATCAGACTATTAGCTGATTTAGGGGGGAAGGACTGCATTAGTCCCAATACTGGTCGTATTATACAAAGCCCACTTTTCTTGCCTGTTAGCACATTTGTATGTATTTGGGATCGTCGTAGGTGCGTGAATATGTGAATTCAAACCATGGTGGCCTTGAGGAGATATTAACAAAACATTTTAACAAGCCTGTCTATGAAGGTTCTCATTCATTCAGGTCATTGTCATCTCAGGGCATTCAATGGATCGCAACTGGACTGCTTGGTTTGTCTTGGAAGACGCATCCGAGTCGGCTTCATCAGTTCGTGCTCATAGACTTAGATTGGTCAGATCTCGTTCAATCTAAGACCCTGTCTACATTAAACCGGATAACTCATTAAACAAATAATTATTTAGCTTAAGCCCCGTTTCGGCCACACTAAATGATCGTTTAAGGTTCCCCTCCCTGGATAATTTTTTACACGGGTAAGTGCGCCGTCTATTTCTTGAATTTCCGACTGTCAGGTTCAAACACTGATGACATCTATTAAACAAGACAAGAAGCAAGGAATTAAACAGAGACATAATTAAATTTGGCTCAATGAGGAGAAACGCGTACACCTGTACCCTTTCACAGTGTTCCAACACGCTCTGACGAAAGATTGTACCTCTCTTTTATTTGGACTTTCCCTGATTACATGGCAACAGCTGTTTCTAAGGGACGGCGGTCGTAAACAGCCATCGCCTTTGATTACAAACAGTTCAAAGAAAAGGTCGTAAAACAGTTCAAAGAAAAGGTCGCCTGAAGGGGAGTCTGGTTCTGCTTCCTGCTTCAAACTGTCTTCGGAGAGGAAGTGACGCCAGAAAGACAGCGCCCCACACAGGAAATGACGTCAGAAAGAACGCGCCACAGTCAGCTTCATAATAAAGCGGTTTCGTAACTCGGAGTTAACCACTGGAAATATGTCTTACTCCTTCCGTCTGTACGGACGCTTGTGGAAATCACACAAGAATACGTTAAGAGAAAGCGATTGTAGCTATTTCGGATACAACACTTCTCAGACAGCAAGAGAACTTTCGAATGTCCAGGTCAGCTGTGATTCTACTTACCGAAAAACTTTGTCCATTTGTCGAAGGAGAGACAACGAGAATGCAGGCTCTCGTGGATGTGATAAAAAAGGTAGCGTGTGCTTTGTATTACCTGGCCGTCGAGGGAAGACTACGGAAAACGGCTAATGCTTTTGGACTGGCAAAGCAGACTGTATCAGTTATTGTCCGCCATGTATGTCGCGGACTCAACGTCTAGGTCCAGAGTATATCAAGTCACCAAAAACGAATGGACAATGACGGTGAAGGCAAAAGAGTGAGGAGTGTCCGGAGCAGATAGCTAGATTCCTATATTGATTGATATAAAATGTTCTTTATCACATTGTTTACTTTCACATGTCCATTAAGGATTTGATTAATTTATGATGGCTCAGGTGTGAATCACACTGGAGGTGACTATGACGTGCGCATTTCCCGCGCATGCGTACTAGGTTGGGTTATAAATATTTATACTCCAAAAACCAGGAGAGTGTGCCTGGGCAAGGATGGTTTCGCCCTGTCGTAGTGAGAAAAACAACTGCTTTAATGCAAATGAGTAATCCTAACTGTCAAAGCCAACGACACTCGTTGAAGTGTAAATTCCCCTCGTTAGCATTGAGGTATTGTGTGGCAGAACAATTACTGTGGATCAACTACTACCAGACCAAAATAGTCGGAATCCCCCGCATAAGCATTCTATTTAGTTCAGTGGTTCTTAACCTGGGTTCGATCGAACCCAAGGGGTTTGGTGAGTCGGCTTCAGGGATTCGGCAGAGCCTCCGCCACAGCGGTCAAGACACACCAGACTCATGAATGGATTAACGTGGACCCCGACTTAATTAAACAAGTTGAAAAACTTATTCGGGTGTTACCATTTAGTGGTCAATTGTACGGAATATGTACTGTACTGTGCAATCTACTAATAAAAGTTTCATTCAATCAATCAATCAATCAATCGTGTAAATGAAAACTTCTCCCTATCGGCGTATCTGTACTGTAAAGTTAAAATTTCAATGACAATAAAAAATTAGTCTGAGTCTTAGTATTATGAATACCACCCAAACAATGTTCCCTCTAATTTTTCATCTGATTTGCAGGTGTGTAATTTGTTGTGAGTTCATGCACTGTGTTGGTTTTGTTCTTTGAACAAGGTGATGTTCATGCACGGTTCATGTTGTGCACTAGTAAAAAAAAACATAACTTTGTCTTGAATTTGAAAAATTTTCACTAAAGAAGGGTTCGATGAATGTGCATATGAAACTGGTGGGGTTCGGTACCTCCAACAAGGTTAAGAACCACTGATTTAGTTGTAAACAAATGACACAAATGCATTTGTGCCATTTCTCCCTGAAGTGCATGTAGACCGTTTTTTCCCCCCTTCTCTGGGATTATATTCCCAGTTTTGATCTTGGATGTCTGGTCACTTATAGCATATAACAATATTATATTACTGTTAAGAAAACTATGAATAATAAAACACGCCAAAACATGTGTCCTTTATCATAGCTACACGTATGACAAAAAAACGTGTGAAAATCAGTGGTATTCAGTGAGGTAAGATGAATTAAATGCGCTGACAGTTCGTTGTTCCTGCCAAATGAATTGCACTGAGTGGAGCGGATCACCACTCCAAGATGGCGGCCCCACGTCTCGTCAGCGCCAGTAGGCAGTAGCGGTTGATGCTGCGTACCCTTATAAGATGTCTATGGTTATAACGTTAGCAGTGAGTTTACAGCCTCACTGATTTAACTACACAGCAAATAAAAGTTACGTTACTTAGCCAATAAATGTTAGCTTACATTCAAAACTTACCCTTCTTTGTGCATCTTCAAATGTCGAACGAAGTTGGAAGTTGTTGCGTCTCCGTCTGTAATCTTCTAACCGCATGTTTTGCATAATGCAATTCGTTTTTTGTTGACCAACTCGTAGTTTATATACCCGAACGAAACCAACTTTGGCATAATTTTTTCTCACTGGCGCGTTGTTTGACAACTCTTCTTCGTTGGTTGTCCTGCAATTTGATTGGATGAATGCTGTGGGATGAAAACAATGTAGATCTAATTTGATTGGCTGTTGTATTGACAGCACACACGCTGACAGACACACGAATACAATGAAAGATACGGAGCACTCCTGAATAACTTTTTAATCTTTGGGTTTTGGGGAAAGTAGCAAGTCTTGTCAAGTCAAAAGGCTCAAGTCCAAGTGAAGTCACAAGTCATTGATGTTAAAGGCCTACTGAAATGAAATGTTTTTATTTAAACGGGGATAGCACATCTATTCTATGTGTCATACTTGATCATTTCGCGATATTGCCATATTTTTGCTGAAAGGATTTAGTATAGAACAATGACGATAAAGATCACAACTTTTGGTATCTGATAAAAAAAGGCTTGCCCCTTCCGGAAGTAGCGTGACGTAGTCAATTGAACATATACGCAAAGTTCCCCATTGTTTACAATGATGGCCGCATGAAGTGAGAGAGATTCGGACCGAGAAAGCGACGATGTCCCCATTAATTTGAGCGAGGATGAAGAAAGATTTGTGGATGAGTAAAGTGCAAGTGAAGGACTAGTGGGGAGTGGAAGCGATTCAGATAGGGAAGATGCTGTGAGAGCCGGGGGTGACCTGATATTCAGCTGGGAATGACTACAACAGTAAATAAACACAAGACATATATATACTCTATTAGCCACAACACAACCGGGCTTATATTTAATATGCCACAAATTAATCCCACATAAAAACACCTAGGTGTTTGTTATGCTAGCTCCTAGCTACTAGCTACTAGCTCAAGCTAGTTATAGCTCGAGCGGGTAATATGGACGGGATCCCGTATATATAACCAGCCAATACAATTCAAACACCTGCACAACACACACACACTCACTCAGCCCAAAGAACTGTTCACCTAACCCAAGGTTCATAAAGCTTATATATTTAACCAAAGTTACGTACATGACACGCACGTACGGGCAAGCAATCAAATGTTTGGAAGCGCGCGGGTGGGACCTGATATTCAGCTGGGAATGACTACAACAGTAAATAAACACAAGACATATATATTCTCTATTAGCCACAACACAACCAGGCTTATATTTAATATGCCACAAATTAATCCCGCATAACAAACACCTAGGTGTTTGTTATGCTAGCTCCTAGCTCCTAGCTACTAGCTACTAGCTCGAGCTAGTTATAGCAAGCGATCAAATGTTTGGAAGCGTACTCACGGTATCACGTCTGCGTCTGTTAACGGAGTCAAAGTCCTCCTGGTAAGAGTCTCTGTTGTCCGAGTTCTTCGATCTTGACTGCATCTTTCGGGAATGTAAACAATGAAACACCGACTGTGTTGTGTTGCTGACTTCCCTCGCAAAATACTCCGCTTCGCACCGACTTTCTTCTTTGCTTGCTCAGCTTCTTTCTCCATAATGCAATGAACAAATTGCAACAGATTCACCAACACAGATGTCCAGAATACATCCAGAATGAGATGAAAACAGCTATTTCGTATTGGGTTCAATGAGGAAGCCATACCTGTGTTCTACTGGCTACGTCACACGCATACGTCATCCTCAAAGGCGTTTTGAACCGGAAGTTCCCCGGGAAATTTAAAATTGCACTTTATAAGTTAACCCAGCCGTATTGGCATGTGTTGCAATGTTAAGATTTCATCATTGATATATAAAATATCAGACTGCGTGGTCGGTAGTAGTGGGTTTCAGTAGGCCTTTAAAGTCTAAGTCGAGTTGCAAGTCTCTTTACATTTTGTCAAGTCGAGTCTAAAGTCATCAAATTCATGACTCGAGTCCAAATCATGTGACTCGAGTCCACACCTCTGGTAAAAGTGATAGCAAAGAAACAGTTAGTGAAATAAATAGTAATACAGAAATGACAATGAGCATTAGTACCCTACAAATGGATTAATACAAATACCAATAGAAATAGCACTATTGATAATGAATAACAACAATAATTCACCTGTATTATCAACAATACAATTGTTTCAAATACAACAATGCATATATGTAATGATAACTGGAAATACAAAAGAAAGCGGTTAAATGGAGGGGAAGAAAGAGAAGCAAACTGTATTAACCTTGTAGATTGTTATAGTAACAATAGGTTAAGCTTGGTCAGTGTGCCATGTGTTACTGTTAATTTCAGCCTTTTCTTATTACATTATGCTTTTTTTACAGTTTTATTTTGTCAATATGCTGCAGGCCAACAAAAGTGGAACTGCAGGCCACACTTCGAACACCCCTGGCTTAAAGTATGCACCCGAGGTGTCAGAGTAACCTCATGAGCTGGCGTTTGAAGCCCGGCGACGTGACATAACAGCGGCATCACTTGACACCGTTAACAAACGACCCCTCCCCTTCCACCCCCATCTCACCCCTACCCCCACCACGCCAACTGTGTGCTCTTTAAAGAGCAAACATCACGTCCGTCCACGTGAACAATCTTACACCTGCTAAAAACAACACAGCGGAAGAAAAACACTTTCATTACGTCGGAGGACACGGGACCATTTGTTGGACGGGTTCAACGGAGTGATCACCTGAGCCGTTTCGGACATGAACTACTTGAAAGTACTTCCGGAATGTTTGCCTACTACTCGAAGGCCAAACGGGATGCGAAACAAGCATCAAGATGTTTTACACAAACACTTAACTTCTACAGGATGCAGAACAGAACAAACCCTAAACTGCGGTAAAGCACACACCAGCGAGACTGAAGCATTGAGACAGCGACAGGAAGTTGTTCTTCAGCAGTCAGGAAACGGAAAATCATTCAGAAAGTTAAAGCCTCCCCTGTCTGAATCGCCCCCTGCCAGTTGTTATTCGCTGAAGGACTTTCCAGGGTGCTGACATAACGTTACATTAACGGATCCTGTGCTCGGGATGACTGACATTCCTGCGAGGACACCCTGGGCATGGGCGGTGTGACTCCAGCCGGGAAGTACCTCCACCAGCCCTCGTCTGCGTGGAACTTCCCCCAGCTGCTCAACTTTACTCCCCATTGCTACGATACCGATACAAATATCCCCCCCACCATCAAGATGCAGCCCTCGTCCTGATGACAGGCGTCTCCATGGCGGCGGGTGATAACAACTCGTCCGAGGGGGGCAGGGTCAAAGGTGGGAACTTAAAGGAAGGAGTCATATGACATTGGGTGGGGTGGATTTAGGTGGTTTTTAAGAGGAGGGGGAAGCCCCCACAAAAGAAGACGGCCAGCTGGTGTGGAAATTCCAGAAGAAAGAAAAAGAACATGTCACTTTATTTGCCCTCCAACATTGCTAAAAAATGATATATACAGTACAGGCCAAAAGTTTGGACACACCTTCTCATTTTAATGTGTTTTCTTTATTTTCATGACTATTTACATTGTAGATTATCACTGAAGGCATCAAAACTAGGACACCTATGAAGTGAAAACCATTTCAGGTGACTACCTCTTGAAGCTCATCGAGAGAATGCCAAGAGTGTGCAAAACAGTAATAAGAGCAAAGGGTGGCTATTTTGAAGAAACTAGAATATTAAAACATGTTTTCAGTAATTTCACCTTTTTTTGTTAAGTAACATAACTCCTCATACTTAATTTCGATGCCTTCAGTGGCAATCTACAACGTAAATAGTCATGAAAATAAAGAAAACACATTGAATGAGAAAGTGTGTCCAAACTTTTGGCCTGTACTGTACAATTGAACATTTTTATTTGAAAAAATAAATAAAATAAAACAGAGATATTGCAAGATTATTGGTCAAGGTAGATTATTCATAATCCAAGTCAGGGTTATCTGCACAGGGTGAATCAAAGCAAATTTGTTGGGGCTGTTGTTGAAACCCTCATGGCAGAAACACATGGCTCATCATAGGAGGGCAGCTTCTACGGACCCCAACTCAGCTTTTATTGTGCCTCTCAAACAGAAAGGAAAATAATCCTTTGAGGATACGGCAGGATAAAAAGCATTTAATACGTACATTCTCCTATTTTGCCACCACATAGTGGAATGCACTACCAACAGACCTTAAAATTCGAACTTCCATACTAAATTTTAAAACTGCCATAAAATCACGGCTCTGCTCAACCTGTACCTGGGGCCGTACTTATCAAGCTTCTTAGAATTACTCCTAAGAAGTCTGCTAAGAGTTGACTTAAGAGTAAATAAATTCTTCGCTGAAAGCTGCACTTAAAAGTTAGTTATCAAGCGTCTTACTCACACTTTCAGTGAAGTGTAGGACTGAATCTTAAGTGTCACACTCAGAGCTGAATTACGACATTACTATGTGCCGTAAACGGAATTTTAGGTGACGTCATTTCTATTTCCATAGAAATGACCAATCACGGAATGGAATCCGTTGTCTAAGAATAAAGAAATATCTTGGAAATATTTAAGTGGACAATGGGAGTGTATATTTTGACAATAAACTACAAAATAATACAAAACAAACTAGTCCCCGCCGGCACTCACGCTACCGCTCCCTCTCTTCTATCGCCCACACACTCACTGACGTCACTCACCTCACGGCCACACACATACGCTACTGTCATAACATTTTCTTTCCAATTCATTAATTAGGCAACTCATTTGAAACTGGTGTGGGTGGCTCTATATATACTAGCCCACTGCAGCCACATGCAGAAATCAACAAGGAATCGAAAAGTATTAAATCTGTGACAAAAATAATATCCGCTCTGTCTAAACGATACCGTTTGATCAGCTGCTCGTCATCAAAAAAAACAAAACATTGTTCCGTTCCCTGAACGTCCGCGCACGTCTCTCTCGCCTCAGTGCCATCCCCTGCTGGCAACTCCTAACCACTTAAGACACCTCTGAAGGTCTCTTAAATATCGTGGAGAGTAGGAGTGATTCTTAGACTTAAGAACGTTGATAAAAAGCTTTTATTCTTAAGTTTGAGAGTAGGACTAAATTTCGCAAATTCTCAGGACTTAAGTGTAAAATGGCACTCTAAGAAGCTTGATAAGTACGGCCCCTGATCTGAACCAAAATTGATCCCCGGCAACTTTCCGAAGCATCAAGCAGGTTTATATGTGAATATAGTGTATATATATTTTCTCATTCTGTTTTGCACACTATTGGAGTCAACATGTGCATAGTCATGTACATAGTGTCATGTACATAGTGTATATACCCCCCCCCCCCCCATTTTTTGTATATATTGTTTTTCAAATCACATGACATGTATACTGTGTATTTGTTTTTTAACGTAATTTTTTAAATACATGTTACAGGTTATATATAATTTATTATTGAATGTATCAAATGTATGAATATTTAATGGACCACAATGGAAACAAGCCTTTTGGCTTTTTGTGCCATTCATTTGCCTTTTTAAAACATTAAATGGATTCAATTCTTTAAGATGTCAATACATTTCTCAATCAATCAATCAATAATGTCCAAATATATGTAAACACAAATACAGCGCAGCAAGGAAAAATCACTAAAAAGGCACAGGGAAAGCTGTGCGTCAAAAAGTTTGCAACAATCTAAATATCACATACCGTGTTCGTAAGTCCAAAACAGTCTCCAAGCAACTCAAACAATGATCCCACAGCCAACAATTCTGTGAGCCCTAATGTGCTCGTTGCAGCAGGTGAAACACATAATCACTAGTCACCAGCAGGTGAGGAGGACAGCACTCAGAAGCGCTACTGCAGTACAACACATACAGAACAAGAAGTGGAAACAGAACAACAGCGCAAAACAGGTAGTGAACCAAAAAAACACAGGTAAACAAAACAAAGACTGACCTGGCGTAACATCCATCCAGCCATCTTTTTCCGCTTATCCCTGGTTGGGTCTCGGGGGCAGCAGTCTAAGCAGAGAAGTTCAGATTTCCCTCTCCCCAGCTACTTTGTTTAGCTCCTCCCGGGGGATCTCGAAGTGTTCCCAACCCAGCTGAGAGACATAAGGCCTGATCTTCTAAGATCCAAATACCACACGCTAAACGGCGTGTGCAAAGTATACAATTGCATGTACAATTAGTGGAAGTGTTGCATGTGATCTTCTAACACTGCATGCACAATTGAAAAGTGTTGCAGACCGCTGTATTTAAACATGCAGCAGACAAATATAATATCTACCACTTTTTATGAGCCTTTTATTTGCAGTCCTGCAGTGCATCTTGAAAGCCACTCGTTTAGCACGCTGAATGTGCACTAATGGAAAATGCTGGCACTACCTGCAAGTGTGCACTCCTGACGCAAGAAAATACATATTGCAAGAAGTTTTTTTCTATACATTGTATAGAACAGGGGTCCCCAAACTTTTTGACTCGGGGGCCGCATTGGATTAAAAAAATGTGGCCAGGGGCTGGGCTGTATATATATATATATATATATATATATATATATATATATATATATATATATATATATATATATATATATATATATATATATATATATATGTATATATATATATATATATGTATATATATACATATATATATATACACACACACATGTATATATATATATATATATATACATATATATATATATATATATATATATATATATATATATATATATATATATATATATATATATATATATATATACATGTATATATATATATACATGTATATATATATACACACATGTGTATATATATATATATATATATACATACATATATACATGTATATATGTATGTATATATGTATATATATATGTGTTTATATACATATATATGTGTGTATATATATATATATATATATATATATATATATATATATATATATATATATATATATATATATATATATATATATATATATATATATATATATATATATATATATATATATATATATATATATATATATATATATATATATATATATATATATATATATTTATATTCCAAGCCCGATGATTTCACGTTATCGATGAGAAAATGCATTTTGAGACAATATGATTTGCCTGAGCGGCTTGGCTATTTTTTTTTTTTTTTTTTTTTTAAACTTGGGACTTCTCGCGGGCCGGATTTTGGATGCTGGCAGGCCGGATTCGGCCCGCGGGCCGTAGTTTGGGGACCCCTGGTATAGAAAAAAACAAACAATCAAAAAATGCCAGCAGACATGTATCAGTTGAATTTGTTGTAATCAGCCCCTTAAGTCATCCGGCAGCTATAAAATGACAAAATGAAGTTGCTGTATAGACAATGCGTCTGATTTTTTAAAATGTGTTATTATTTTTTTATGTATGTTGACAAGCAAACGTAGGACAATGGCATTCTTTCGCACAGCTTTTTTTGTGCAACTGACAGTTTGCACATCCTTGGTAGACGTATTGACTATAGACGCAAAACAGCTCCCGCCGCTGAGTTTTAGTCTTGATAAATCATCAATAAATATCTTTGCATTTTCTCCTCCCAGTATTGTTTGCGTTCTGATGATCAGCATATACTCTGCATATTCATGAAGACGGATCGGCAAATGAATTGTGCTCTTTATTCTGCTCACAGATGCAATCTCATGCGCACAATCTTAGCAGATCAGCTTTGTGTTTGCATATGTTCTAATACACGCAAACCCTTCGTAGATCACGTCCATGCCCACTCTAAGACAGGGAAAGACGAGTTTCTCGGACAGTTAGGGGCACTTATTAATTAGGGCTGGGCTTTTTCATTCCGAGCTTCAGTGCTTTTAATTTTTTCGGCCAAAAGTTACCCCAAAGAGTTTGGGGCCTATTTATACTTACACAAGAGAGTCTGCCTCACCATCAGCAGCTGTTAGACTGGCCCTATGGTAGTCAATCACACCTGAGCCATCATACATGAATCATATGTTATTATTAATGGATGTGTGAAAGTAAACACTGTGATAAAGAACATTTTACAACAATCAATCAAGGGATGTAGATATCTGGTCAGGACACTGTGCTTGTAGGTTGAAATTTGCGGTCCTACTTGACGGCCGCAACCACTTAATGGCTTCACAATAGTTATGGAGTACAAAACTAGACATTGAGTAATCGCTCGACATGCATCGCGGACAATAACCGATAGTCTGCTTTGCCAGTCCAAATGCATTCACTGTTTTCCGTAGTCTTCCCTCGTTCACGGGAGCCCGCATTCTTGTTGTCTCCCCTTTGACAAATGGACAATGTTTTTCTCTAAGTAGAATCACAGCTGACCTGGACACTCCAAATTTCTCTTGCCGTTCCGCTGGCACAACACACTCGTTGACAAACATATTCCACCAGCCCGTCGTTCTTCCAGGCCTTATCCAAAACCGTCGCTCAACATTGCTATGTTGCCGTCTGAGATGCGTTGTATCCCAAATAGCTGCAATCGCGCGTTTCCTTTCTTAAGGTATTAATGTGTGATTTCCACAAGCGCCTGTTCATGAAGAAGAAGGAGAAACACGGGCATGTCTGGATGACTCGCCTCCAGTGTTGGGTTAGTTACTGAAAACCAGTAACTAGTTACAGTTACTAGTTACTTTATTTCAAAAGTAACTCAGTTACTTACACCAGAAAGTAATGCGTCACTGTGAAAAGTAACTATTTAGTTACTTCTTTTTTTCTTGTTTTTTTTTAAAGCTCCCATTAATGCCCTTTTAGCCTTCATTTCAGTACTGTTATTGCACTGGAGAATAATACAATCTGTTGATCAGCGCTAGGATTTCCCAGGGACCCCATCAAGTCATAAAAATGGGGTCCTACAGTACATGTTTGGGGTCCCACTTTTTTGTAAGCGTTTTGAAAAAAAAAAAAGATAAACATATGCATTATCCTGCTATATCTCACATTCTATATTGTGTTTTGGAAAAAGGTTGTCATAAACGTTACTTAATTCATTAAAAAAAAATAATACAAAAAGAAAACAAATTTGTATACATATGTAAATGTATTCAGTTATAAACATTCATTCACTTTCTTCTTTCCTTCATGGATCTAAACTTTACCGCTGCTGGTAGTTTTTTCTATGTTTTTATTTAATAAGTTGTAGGTGTATTTATTCAGTATAAAAGTGTAAAAAGTGTTTTGCTTGGGTCATGAAATGGTGTGCCAGGGCATACATACATTTTATATTTAACGCTTAAATCTCTGGAGTCTACATCAACTTCAGATCTATCCCTCATTTCAAAATGTTTTAGTTTTTTTTAGATATTTTTTTGGTTTGTTTGTTTTCCACCCTTTTTTGTCAAACAAAACTATGTTTTTAATGGCAAACACACACAATATGCAAAATCTTCCACCAAAAATATTTTTCAAAGTGGAATATTTGATGTGAAGTAATCGGAACCTTGGATATAATAATAATAACATTGATTTTGATTCAATATTATGTTTTCAGCAATGACAGCTTGAAAAAAATTGATTAACGTGGACCCCGACTTAAACAAGTTGAAAAATGTATTCGGGTGTTACCATTTAGTGGTCAATTGTAGGGAATATGTACTGTACTGTGCAATCTACTAATAAAAGTCTCTCGCTCTTTCTGTCTCTGCCCCTCCCTCACGACTGCTGCTGCGTGCGCACAATTTGTTTTGTTTTTAACCTCTTCTTTACCCTGAACGTACATTGAAAATACACGCAACCCTAACTCAAAATGCCGGACATATGAGGCATTTAAGAAACTCCGCCCGGACAGCCCCGTATAAGAAGACATGTCCGGGGAAAAGAGGATGCATGGTCAGTCTAGAATATCTCCATGTTAAGAAACATGGCTTCAGCTGCACCATGTCTCGTTAATAAACACAGACACGCCCCCCCACCCTCCCCACACCCACACCCACACCCACACCCAGACAGCGCCTCTTCTCTTATCCCCGTTGTGACACAGGAAGAATCAGAAGGACGACACTGCAACTCTCCAATAAAACACACTCAGATTTTCTGTTTTTAGCCGATACTACATAAAAAATAACGTAAAATAACGTAAAATAACGCAGTAGTAACGGTAACTGAGTTATTGAATATAAAAAATAACGCGTTAGATTACTAGTTACCGCCGAAACTAACGGCGTTACAGTAACGCGTTACTTTGTAGCGCGTTAGTCCCAACACTGCTCGCCTCCATCTTTTCAGTCGTTACCTCCGAGTTACGAAACCGCTTGTTATGAAGCTGGCTGTGGCGCCTTCTTTCTGATGTCACTTCCTGTTTGGGGCGCGGTTTTTCTGGTGTCACTTCCTCTCCGAACTCAGTTTGTAAATGATCAATGAGTCCATACAAAGCTAAGCGCTGGAGTTTCAAGAAATACATGGCACACTTACCCGTGTAAAAATTATCCAGGGAGGGGAACCTTAAACGATGGGTTAGTGTGGTGTTGCGTTTGACCAGATGTTCCTCCAAGTGGGATGTAAAACGCTGGTCAGTCCCAAGTTCCTTAATGACATATCAACTGAACTCAAAAGGTACCACCAAGCACAGAATAGGTATTTTGTATTTTTTATTGTCAAATATTTGAGAATAGAGACCAGCCTCGAACAACACATACGAATGCGCAGCCCAAGTTGATCTGGCCTTCCACAGGCAAAAAGCAACTCTTTTCACACAAAGAAAGCCCCCATCCCCCCTCAACACTGATAAGAAGAGAGACTTGGGGGTTGTGTTCACATTCCTGATGGTTTACGACCCTGTCTAACCAGGCAATCTGAAGACAAAGAGAAACTAACAATATAGAAGTTAAATTAAGGAAAAAAATATGAGCTGATTCAAACATGATTATGAATAAAGAAATAGCTCTTAAACATATGCATTATCTACAGTGGCTTAGGCTAAATAATTATTTGTTTAAGGAGTTATCCGGCTTAATGTAGACAGGGCCTAAGTACCTCAAATAATGACCATCTTCTCCTTAAAGGACCCAAAATGACACCAAACAGGCCCAATGTCCAAAAGTACCCCAAAACGGACTTACCCCTGAAAGTCCTGTTGCTGCAAAACGGTTAAAGGGACGGCGTGGCGAAGTTGGTAGAGTGGCCGTGCCAGCAATCGGAGGGTTGCTGGTTACTGGGGTTCAATCCTCACCTTCTACCATCCTAGTCACGTCCGTTGTGTCCTTGGGCAAGACACTTCACCCTTGCTCCTGATGGGTGCTGGTTAGCGCCTTGCATGGCAGCTCCCGCCATCAGTGTGTGAATGTGTGTGTGAATGGGTGAATGTGGAAATACTGTCAAAGCGCTTTGAGTACCTTGAAGGTAGAAAAGCGCTATAGAAGTATAACCCATTTATTTATCATTAAACATGTACCCAAAGAATTCAGTGGAATCCAGGTTCGGGGACCTTCTGGGTGCCTTTTTGGGAAACCCCATTTATCACTGGGCCCATTTGCTCTTTTGGGGACATTTCTCCTACCTCTTCAGGCTTTAAAAGGGTACAATTCAAACCTTGTGGAGACTCAGAAAAACGGGCTAGGATTAGGGTTGGGGGGGAAAAAACGATCAAGTTCATCTTCTTCCGCTTATCTGAGGTCGGGTCAAGGGGGCAGGCAGAGAAGTCCAGATGATTAAGGTTGCTCGTTCGAAAGAGGTGTTAAAGACGTAATCTTTGTCAAACATGTACAGCAGGAGGACACATCGCTCCTCCAAAGAATGTCTCATTCCACAGAAAGGCGGGTCAGGACCTGCATTATGAAATGTCGTTCACCAGCCACTTTGGGCAGAACAACAACAACAACAACAACAACAAGACGTCTTCAAACAACACGAACCATCCAGTCGTTTTGACTCAGTAATGCCTGTTGAATGCTAGTATTCTTTTTTCCACATATTTTTTTCATTCACATGTTGTGGCGACTTGTCCAGGGTGTACCGCCCGAATGCAGCTGAGATAGGCTCCAGCGACCCCGAAAGGGACAAGCGGTAGAAAATGGATGGATGGATATTTTATAAGATACTCCGCATTTGTTGAGGAGTTTAAATGTGAACATCTAAGATGAGGAACATATTTGATGTACTCGGGGAAGTCCACCTGATCCAAATGTCTTTTTACGTCATCGCTTAGAGCTCAGTAACTCCTCTCCTCCCATCCGCCGCGACCCATGGATATTTTGAGCATGTGCCGCTGACACTCGGTGACCCCCGGGCAGCTGTAAATGAGCTGGAGCGCATGTTAGACTCGTGGAAGACACGTCACCTTTCAGACACTTCTTCCTGTCTGAAAGGGAAGCTCGGAACATGAGCATCATTAAAGTCATGTTATATGTCAGCTGTTGCTATGATAATTCATCAAAAGAAAGCGGCAGTAAGTCTAGAGGTGTGAATGACTACAAGGGTCAAGGGTCAGAGGTTCCTGTTTTATCATTTTTGCTGGTATTTGTTAGTGAGGAGTGCTTGGTACAATAAGTCAGTGTTGTTTTTTTTAATTACATTTTAGTTTAATTTAGTATTATTATATATACTTATGATATCTGAGTGAAAGTATGTATTTTTAATTTTCGATCTACATTTTATTTATTTGTATTTGTTATGGGGATAATTTCCCTTGGGGATCAAAATAGTTTGTCAAAGTCGAAGTCGAAGTCTACGATCACTCTGATGACTGAGGTTTGTTTTTGTTTTTGATCAAATTTTAGTTTAATAAAATATATTTTATTATTCTAATGTAACATCTATACATATTATATATTTTTTATTCATAATATATGTATACTTTATGTATATTTATTGTTTTGTGTGTGTGTGTGTGTGTGTGTGTGTGTGTGTGTGTGTGTGTGTGTGTTATTATGGGGAGTTTCTGGTAGTATATCACTCTTTTTGCTGCTGCCAGGGGTTTGTTTCTGTTTAAAATTACATTTAATATCATGCATTTTATTATTTTAATATTATCATATACACTTATTATATATTATTTTAAGTATATATAATTTATTTATATATTATTTTTAAAATACAAATTATGTCAAAAAAATGTATGCACATATATATATATATATATATATATATATATATATATATATATATATATATATATATATATATATATATATATATATATATATATATATATATATATATATATATATATACAGATATATGTGCTATTAATTTATTATTTTAAAAATGTCTGTCAACATTTCTTTTATTTGTATGTGTACAGGGGAGTGTCTGGTACCTTTTCACTCTCTTTGCTGATGACTGAGGTTTTATATTTTTTTAGATTTTAAATACATTTTCAATATAATACATTTCATTATTTTATGAATATTATCCATACATACATATTGTTTAAAAATATATATTTTAATTAATATATAATAAAAAAAATGTGTGTTAACATTTTTTCATTTGTATTTGTTATGGCCAAGAGCCTGGTACTTTCACTATTTTTCTGCGAATTAGTTCAAAAAAAATAATTACATTTAATATCATACATTTAAAATATTTTAAGATTATTATATATGATAAATATTTGAATTCATTTATATATTTTCTATGTTCTTTGTCTTCATGCGGTTTTTCTTGTTTTGATGCATGTTTTCAGAAAACAAAAGTTAATTCATGATTAAGCTAAAAATAACATTATTATTGGCATTTTTGCAGATTGTACTTACAAGATCAATACTTCCTGATTGTTCCACTGGTCCTAGAAGCAACAAACTGGCTCTCCCCGTGCACATATTCATTGCAAAAAAAAACAGGAGAAGAACACACAGCAGCACGTTGGGGGCCAGGAAATTAATAAGCAGCGAAGCATAAGAAGTCTTTAGTGTGTCTTCAGGCTGCAATGGAACTCTTGACATATAATTGGAGCGGGATGAATGACTCAGAAGGGCAATTCTGCATTCTAATTTACTGCCTTTGTAGGTGATATCCCTCCCGTAAGGTGTCGACTGCTAAGGCATGCAGAAAAAGGAAGTGCAAACCCCAGGATGCTCCGCTTGGTAAGATTGTGTGTGCGTGTGCATGTGTGTGTGTGTGTGTGTCTGACTGTTTGGGTGTGTGTGTGTGTGTCTGTCTGACTGGCGTTGCGTATTGTGTTTGCCTAATGAGTCGTGATCGCCAAAGCTAATGGCTCGTCTGCCATAGTGCAGCTAATGGAGCTCGTGGACGCCAACAAGCTGAGGGTTTAACATCCGTCTATCTCCCCTCCTTAAAGTAGTTGGAGCGTCAATGCTACAGTACTTTTCTTTTATGTACGTTTGTTGTCTGTGGTGACCCGTATAAACCAGTGGGGGTGAAGACGAGGTGGCTGCTAAGAGACACGGCCACGTTGTTGTTAGCATTGTTCATGCTTAACCTGAAAATGGAAGTACTGCTTGGTAAATATAATGGTAAATGGTAAATGGGTTATACTTGTATAGCGCTTTTCTACCTTCAAGGCGCTTTGACACTATTTCCACATTCACACACACATTCACGGCGGGAGCTGCCATGCAAGGCCCTAACCACGACCCATCAGGAGCAAGGGTGAAGTGTCTTGCTCAAGCACACAACGGACTAGGTTGGTAGAAGGTGGGGATTGAACCAGGAACCCTCAAGTTGCTGGCACGGCCACTCTCCCAACCACGCCACGCCGTCCCCGTATATAGTATAATATAGTTACTGATCACAAAAGACAAATACTGCACTGTAATACATAAACAATTTAACAAGGTTAACCCTTGTGTGGTGTTCGGGTCAATGGGACCCGTTTTCATTTTTTATTAAAAGAAAAATGATACAATTAATAAATTTTTCAAACTGAGACTCACTGACTTTGGCTCATTTTCTGTGAAGAACATATATCCGAATACATATTTAATGACCACATGCCATACACCCTCCCTACACATTTCTATTACATATAAACCCGGGGCTAATAGAACTGTGGAAATTGATGTTCTGTGTACCACACACACACACACACACACACACACACACACACACACACACACACACACACACACACACACACACACACACACACACACACACACACACACACACACACACACACACACACACACACACACACACACACACACCACAGGCCTACACAGGAGGAGGACAGACTGTAGGTACACAGAACATCAGAGGGTCAAATGTGCGAGAAAATGAGAGCAGACAGTGTTGACAAACAATGTTGCAACCTTGTGTGGGAACCGCAGGTGCAGAAACACAAAAGAAGAATCCCTGTGGGATGCAGAAACTGGCAGAAATTTTTTCCGTGCAACGTTCATATTGTTGATACTCAGCCAGCGTTGGTGGGTCTGATGGACCCGTTGCATTTTGTGGCTTTTAATGCCTCACAATCAAACACTTTTATGTTAAAATACTGAACAGATGTTTATTGGGATAAGGTAAACATCTGTTCAGTATTTTAACATAAAAGTGTTTGATTGTGAGGCATTAAAAGCCACAAAATGCAACGGGTCCATCAGACCCACAAACGCTGGCTGAGTAACAACAATATGAACATTACACAAGGGTTAAAAGAAAGCTATGTGATGTAGTGAGGCTGCTATATTTAAAGCTTTTTCATTCCTCGCCCAACTACTTTTGGTCATTAACTGACAGCTTCTTTTAGCCGCAACGTCCTTCCGAAAGTTTTGCAAAAGCTGGCTTCACATGACATTCGATGTTTTCAATGTGCGATATCAATGCTAAAGGTAACAGCGACAGGCAAGATTCGCTCTATAGAATTTAGCATCTGCTAATCCCGTACAATAGTAGTGCAACGGACCAAAATTGGGAATAAAATTTGTTGCCGACAAATCCATTTGTCGATAATGACGTCATCACTTTTGTTTTTCCTGGTGTAAATGAATGAGCGACGTCAATAACATTTTGGATGAATTGCTCTTGCCAGAGTAGTCTTAATGCAACATACTTTTACTTGAATATTTCATTAAAAACACTCCTTTTCTTTGTTAAATTGAGTTTCATTCCGATCACTACATTTTTTAGAATTGATTTAAATTATATTGATTACTGCTTACAAAGACGTATTAATTTGGTTTGTTAGAGACTTCTTCCGGCGGGCACTGTCACATGACCAATTTCACTAATCCAACGTAGGCATTAGTGACCTTTGACTCATTTCACAAATCAAACGAAGCCTGGCAGTCACAAGGTCACACGCAAATTCAGAGGTGGGTAGTAAGGAGCTACATGTACTCCGTTACATTTACTTACCGTATTTTTCGGACTATAAGGCGCACTTAAAATCCTTTCATTTTCTCAAAACTCGACAGTGCGCCTTATAACCCGCTGCGCCTAATGTACGGAATGATTTTGGTTGTGCTTACCGACCTCGAAACCATTTTATTTGGTACATGGTGAAATGATAAGTGTGGCCAGTAGATGGCAGCCACACATAAGAGATATGTGTAGACTGCAATGTGACTCAAGTAAACAACACCAAAAGTCTGTATGTTCCATTGAAAATATGGAACATTACACACGGCGCTCAAAAATCTATCAAAATGTTTTAGTACGACTTTGGTAAGTTATGAAACCGCGCCGCTTGATGGATTGTACTGTGCTTATGTTGACTGTCCTTTGCTTACATATAAATGTGACATGTGACTATTTTCATCAGCACTATGTCTGCTCTTGATTTTAGATGCGGAAAAAAAGCGGTATCAGAATCAGAATCAGATCAGAATCAGAATAGTTTTTATTGCCATTTTTTGAGAACGGGTTCACAAACTAGGAATTTTACTTGGTGCAATCGTGCAACATAAACCACATATAACACAGAATAGAATAACATTATTTTTGTAGCAGCTTAATGAGCAGCACAGTTACAGTACAAATAAATATTTGTCAATGACAGTCATTTGTATTGCTAGTTAGCGCATGTCTTAGAACACAGGTGTCAAACTCAAGGCCCGGGGGCCAGTTCTGGCCCGCCACATCATTTTATGTGGCCCGCGGAAGCCCGGAAAAAATGGGCTTCAATAAAATCCTTTTTTTTTTTTACAACTAAATGCATTCGTTTTTTCAATATTGACAGAAAAAAAATCCATATTTTAAACTTTAATATTATCTGATCATGCCAATTATATTATTGTATGCTGTATTGCAAAACTATTTTTGTGAGACAAAAACAAAGAGTTAAATATCTGCTTGTCACCTTTATTTATGATTTTAAAGCAAAAATCTAACAATCAAATGCATATGCGTTTCGATTAATCATAATTAATCACAGGTTATTACCCGCATGCATAATGTAAATTAATTTTAAAAACGCGGCCCTCTGAAAGCAGCCATTCCTGCGATGTGGCCCTCAATGAAAATGAGTTTGACACCCCTGTCTTAGAACATCTCAAGACCAATTCAAAAGCCAATGGCTGAATAAGAGCCACTGAATAAATGAACTCTCTATTATCCCATCAGCCGACGAGTTGCATATAAGTTGTGTCATGTCATTTATCTTTCTGCTTATACGATACAGTGAAAATAGGCATAATAGAGACGTAATGTTGCAAATGGTGATGAATCCAGATCAAACCATTTGTACGATGTGATTAATCTGATCAAATAAATCACATGTTATAGTTATAGTTATGACTGGTATGTCAATTTTAGATCCACAGTATTTGGCAATAACTGCTTTTCATTTGGAGCAGCAATGATGTGCAATGTTTTACCATAAACTGTTCCAGACTGTAACACTTACATTTGAAATTGAACATAAAGATATGTGTGAAGGATCATCAGGTTTGTGGTCGCTAGTTTTGTGTATATAATGAATATTCAATATAGGTATAGTGCGCTGGTATTGTTGATGTTTTATTATTCATCTGGATTTTCAACCTGCTGTCACTTTGCCTTTGCCCTGGGACAACAGATAAAAATTAACTTGTGTATGGCCTGTTCATTATATGTATTGTACATATAGGGTTGTACGGTATACCGGTATTAGTATAGTACCGCGATACTAATGAATTATTTTTGGTACTATACCGCCTCTGAAAAGTACCGGTCCAACCCCCGCTCCATCATCGCCACGTCGTGTCATTGCTGGTTTACCAGCAGACGAGCATGTTCGGCAGCGCACAATCACGGAGTACTTACAAGCAGACACAGTGTGTGGACAGAAAAAGGAGAACGGACGCATTTTGGCTTAAAAACTGACGATAAAGGTGAAGTTTTAACACTGAAACGCCCTCAGGAAGAGATGCTTTAAGATATGGCTAGCTAGCTAGTGGCTAAAGTCCAGCCGCTGTCGGCAGTGTTTTAGCTACATCTAAATCACTACTCATCGCCTCCATGGCGACAAATAAAATAAGTTTCTTACAAGTATCATCCCTGCAGGACGAGGAATAGCTAAACATGTTTCACTACACACCGTAGCCCACCGGCGTCACAATGTAAACAAACGCCATTGGTGGATCTACACCTGACATCCAACAGGAGCGATACTACTATGATTACGTTGATATTTTTTTGGCATCACAACATCTTCTTTCAGTTTGAAAAAATACATATATTATGTTTATAAACTCAGGAAATATGTCCCTGGACACATGAGGACTTTGAATATGACCAACGTATGATCCTGTAACTACTTGGTATCGGATTGATACCCAAATTTGTGGTATCATCCAAAAATAATGTAAAGTATCCAAACAACAGAAAAATAAGTGATTATTACATTTTAACAGAAGTGTAAATAGAACATGTTAAAAGAATAAGATAACCAGATATTAACAGTAAATGAACAAGTACATTAATAATTCATTTTCTACCACTTGTCCTTAATAATGTTGACAAAATAATAGAATGATAAATGACACAATATGTTACTGCATATGTCAGCAGACTAATTAGGAGCCTTTGTTTGTTAACTTACTAGTAAAAGACAAGTTGTCTTGTATGTTTACTATTTTATTTAAGGACAAACGTGCAATAAGAAACTTATGTTTAATGTACCCTAAGGTTTTTTGGTCAAATCCAATAATGCAATTTTTGTAATCCCCTTTATTTAGAAAAGTACCGAAAAGTATCTAAATAATTTTAGTACCGGTACCAAAATATTGGTATTGGGACAACACTAATACCCTAATACAATTAACAAACACAGATTGTAATAAATTGATAGCCTTATTTACAAAATAAAAAATAGATCATTGAAATATCAAACTGCACCTGAAGCGGGGTTCCAAGCAATATACTGCATGATACTGATAAAGCATGTTCCCTGGGGGGCACACGCGCCCCTCTGGCATCGCAACACTATTTAAGAAGAGCCGGTGTACACCTACGAAACTGGTTTTATATGAGCACTTAAAGAAGTCTATCTGCAATACACACAATTTATTCTTTCTCCTAGTCGGCTCCTGTTCCTGCCGCCATCCGAACAAGCTGTCAGATGTGCAATTATGGGAAAGAAATCATGTATTTATAGCCGGCTGACGATCGACGGCAGAACAACTAGTCGTGTGGCATCGAGTGGGGCGGTGGGTGTTATATTTAACTGCCGTGATGTCAGCACGTGGTATAGTACGTTGCCATGGTTTCCCCCTTTTTAGTGACGGGGGTGGCGGGTGCTCTCTTATCAGCGAGGTGCACAGACGGATGGGGCGGTGAGGAGGGGAGTGATGGGGGGGAGAAATGTCAGGAGGACAGTTTACTGGAAGAAAAGCAAAAGGCGGACGTGAGCGTCGCTCTGGAACATACCACCTTGACCTTGAACCGTCCTCCAGTCGGCGCCAAGACGTGCAACTCCTGCAGATGTCTCAATAACCCACTTCATGCAAGTGTCCCTGAACGCAGCATCCTGGCCGTCGGCGGGCGATATTAGCATGAAGTAATTGCCGTTAGCTATTTGTCTAATACGCCCTTTGACACGTCTTTCTGGGTTAAACGCGTCTGATTGTTTAATCAAATAATGTTCTAGATCGTCGTCTTGGCCCCTGAACGCAGCCGTTATTAATCAATTAAACAAAAAGGATGCTAATATAGGAGTTAATTAGTAATGTTGTCTGTCTGAAATCCTGCTTGCTTTTCAGTTTGATAGAATTTAGCATAAAAAAAACAGTGGTATGGTGTTTCCATTTCCATTTTCATTCCATTCCATTAATACTTATTGGGTGGAAAAAAACACAGCATCAATTTTACGGTACAATTATGGCAACTGAGCTGTCAGTTTTTTACCGTAAAATCTATGGTTGTTGTTTTTACAGTGTGTTACTGTGAATGGAGAACCTGTACTACTTTTATTTTTTTGCTCGCACCCCACCCTCCAAACCCTGTGCAAAATTCAAACTTTATGTCAACGGTAACCAAGCACCGAGCTGTGATTGGTCAGCTTTTGTTGACTATAGCAGTTAATATATGTAGCCTTTCTCCAACTGGACTCAAGCGATATCCGTGGTCTGGGTAGGGAAGACCATGTGTTTGAAAGAGGTGTGAAAGAAGCAATTTATGTCAAACTACTTAAGCCCTCCCCAGGGGCGGACTGGCCATCCGGAGTACCGGGAGTTTTCCCAGAGGTCTGATCAATAATGGGCTGATCGAAAGACAGCCGTTTATTTCTTTTTTGCTGGGCATTGCCTTCATATAGCACAACATGCGGCTGCAGACAGGCTTGAGAACCAGAAACGTCAAATAATAAATGACAGGCTACTTAACGTGACATTTTACAGCCAACTTTTCCCAGCCCTTTCCTGCTGTGTCACCATAACCAAAATACAAACACAAATTTCACCTTGTAAACAATCAAAATGTATCTTGCTTTTTGAAGTAGAGGGTGAAGGGGAGGTTGATTCCCGGCCAGGACTGTGCACATAAGTACATTTAGTGGAATGAAGTCCACTGTCACATAGTCATTTACTTTACTTCCTTATGTATCCAGTATTTTGTCAATTTTCTCATTTGGCTCTAAAAGCAAACCATTTGTCTCTAGGTATTTGTAGTAGTGATGTGCCGATCAATCCGTGACCAATAATTATTGGCCAATTTTCTTGAAAAAGTATGTGATCACCATTGCCGATCAATGCCAATCACACCTGGATGATATTATGTTTACTTTTAGTCCCCCTGTTGACAAGCTGGCAGCTGATTGTGTGTCTCCATACAAAGTGTGGAGCCGCACCCATAATAAACACCCCCAAACAAACTGCATTCCTTCGTATCAATCAATGATCATCAATGTTTATTTATATAGCCCTAAATCACAAGTGTCTCAAAGGGCTGTACAAGCCACAATGACATCCTCGGTTCAGATCCCACATCCGGGCAAGGAAAAACTCAACCCAGTCGGATGACAATGAGAAACCTTGGAGAGGACAGCAGATGTGGGGACCCCTCCACCCCCCTAGGGCGACCGGTGCAATGGATGTTGAGTGGATCTAGGATAATATTGTGAGAGTCCAGTCCATAGTGGATCTAACATAATAGTGAGAGTCCAGGCCAAATTAGTTTTAAGATGGGACTTAAATGCTTGGTATGAGGTAGCATCTCTAACTGTTACCGGGAGGGCGTTCCAGAGTACTGGAGCCCGAATAGAAAACGCTCTATAGCCCGCAGACTGTTTTTGGGCTCTGGGAATCACTAAGAAGCCGGAGTTCTTTGAACGCAGATTTCTTGTCGGGACATATGGTACAATACAATCAGCAAGATATGATGGAGCTAGACTGTGTAGTATTTTATACGTAAGTAGTAAAACTTTAAAGTCACATCTTAAGTGCACAGGAAGCCAGTGCAGGTGAGCCAGTATAGGCGTAATATGATCAAACTTTCTTGTTCTTGTCAAAAGTCTAGCAGTTGCATTTTGTACCAACTGTAATCTTTTAATGCTAGACATAGGGAGACCCGAAAATAATACGTTACAGTAATCGAGACGAGACGTAACGAACGCATGAATAATGATCTCAGCGTTGCTTGTGGACAAAATGGAACACATTTTAGCGATATTACGGAGATGAAAGAAGGCCGTTTTAGTAACACTCTTGATGTGTGATTTAAACGAGAGAGTTGGGTCGAAGTATCTTAAGTATCGTTATCGGGTATCACTGGAGAATGAGGCTAAACATGTAACACTCTGACAGCAACCACAGGGAAAGGCGGGCTAATAGCAAAGCTAACCGCTAAACCAGCTTTAAACAACAGAACAAGTAAGTGCTTATTAAAGTTTAAGAAGTGTAGATGGGAGCAGGAAGCATCTTCACGGCCACTCCAGAGAGTATGGCGAGGTATTGCCTATGTTGTTCATTAGTTAGTATCATAGTTAGTTGTTACAGCTCCTCAAGGGTGGAGCAAAGTGGATCCTAAGAGGGTTGCTCCGTCATAGATGTCGCTGCAGAGAAGTGACTTCATCCCTTTTTCCAGCCACTTAGCGACCCATGACATCTACCGCCAATCGTGCAGAATCGTGACTAGGAACTCCCAGGAGTCGCATCTCTGTTCCACTCGCCACGCAGCCATCGCCGGTTGGACTTTTCAACACCACCAAAACATACAAACATAGACACCTGGTTTGCGTGTGATTGATTATTGTGAAGAAGCCCCTGCGCAAGGGGTGATCTGCACTCATGACAGTGTGAGGGTTGGCACAGTAGTATACCGAAGTAAGACAACTGTAGATGGCCAGCGGGATATTATACGTAAAAGTTTCAAGCGTCCTTCCGAAACTGTGGTCTGGGAGGTTTCTGTCAGGGATCTCACCCTTAGCCTTTGGTTTAAAAGCCTGTCCCACAAGGCAGCGGGAGGCAGATACTTTTGAGGCGGTCTCTGCAAGCTATTTAACCCATAGCTGGGACCCTGACAGGTACTACCACCCCAGGTCAGGGTGGACCTGGGAGCAATGATGACTGACGGGTAACTCCACCTTCCCCAAAACTCCAGAACTCCCGAACTGGAGCCTCGTCACCAGATGTAGTTTTGAGTCATACCCAGGAGCCGGAAGTAAGCAGATATTGACAGGAAATAGATGCTTAGATTGATAAAAGTTAGAGAGAGGATAATATAACAACAAATGTTGCTGTGTCAGCGTTGTCACAGTCAGTACACAGTAAGAGGAGGGTGGATCCATTCATAAATTGATGGTGTCAATATCAATGGTAGAATCAGTACATGATCGACACTTTTCTTTCTTTTTTTATGTTAACTAATTCAGAGAATCATTTTTTGTACACAGGAAGACAATGATGGCAAAACCAAATTATTTAAATGAGTAATAGATTGTAGTGAAGTGAAGTGAATTATATTTATATAGCGCTTTTCTCAAGTGACTCAAAGCGCTTTACATTGTGAAACCCAATATCTAAGTTACATTTAAACCAGTGTGGGTGGCACTGGGAGCAGGTGGGTAAAGTGTCTTGCCTAAGGACACAACGGCAGTGACTAGGATGGCGGAAGCAGGGATCGAACCTGCAACCCTCAAGTTGCTGGCACGGCCGCTCTACCAACCGAGCTATACCGCCCCACCATTGTAGCATTTCTTATTTATTGTGTGCTATTGACTTTGTTTGGATCAAACACTTGTACTTAATAAAAGAGAACAAGAAACTAGTTGAAACATTATGCTGAAATGTACAGTTTGTAGTACAGTCAACCCTCACTTTATATCATTTGTCTTGTTTTTGCCTTTTTGAAAAGCATATTCGACAGTAGTTAATTAAATAATCTACCCTTATGTTGTATTTGTATTGCATTGCCGTTTTTGTTTTATATTCTATTGTTATACCGTGGAGATCGATAGATAATCATCAAGCGAGAGTTCCCTTTCCTGGTTAAGGGGGAACAAGGCCAGCAAAAACACGGCAGCTACTATTTTGATGCTCTTCTTTTTCAACTCCTGCCTCATCAATAACACATCTTATCATCGGTGAGACTTTGACATGAGTTAAGGGCTCAGCAAACCGTTCTTGTCTGGGCATGTCCCCTTCTAGTGGTGGATAAATACTTTGGATCAGCGCTCAGACGAAGGCCATGTCCATACGAAGCGTTTGTTTTATTTATTATTTACCGGGTTGAAAAATGAAACACATCCACAAGAGTCACGTCCAAGAAGACATAAAAAGAACTTATAACTTCAAAACGTCTTCAACAAACAAGAAGAGTCGTGTTGCCTCGATTCAACCTTTGCTGATTTTTCATTTGATGCTGACAGTTCTGGCATAAAATGCACTTTATGTTTAGGTGTGTGTTTAGCTATCCTCAGAAAAAGGGTGGCAAAGCATGAAATATTAATCATTCAAATGTGTCTAGACTGGAGTAACAGAAGCAGCCGTCGGCCAAATTCAGCTTGCAAAGCGTTAAATATGTCCCCCGCTGTGCCGCTCGCACTCAGGTCTAATTGCCCAGCAGAAGGTGTCAGGCTCCTGTCAGGCGTGCAACATGATGCATACGGGACTGCCGCGGCGAGGCTGCGTTATCTCCGCTAGCGCAGAGGATTTAGCTGAAACGGGCAATAAACTTTAAGTAGTGCGGGAGCGGCATAAACGCGCCGCGTCGGCCTCTTCGCCCTGTTAAATTGCGGCGATTAGCCAAAGCTCCTTACGCTAACCGCTTTGATTAGCTGGACGCTACAGAGGAGGAGAGGCGTCAGGGATACTGAGGATGAGAGACGAGAGGCTACACTTGAGGGGATGGAAAAAGACGAGATGAAGATGTCAAGTGTGCCTGGGATGAATTCATATGTATTCTCAGGTAGATTTCGTAGGGATGTGACAGATTGAACCAGCAGGAGATCACATACGGGATGTTTTCCTCACACATGCAGAGGATCCATTGTTTTATTCAAAAGTCTCAAAATAAATGCATTTTTGCGTCTAAATTGTGTGCGCGTCCACAATATAAACAGCTATTTTAATGAAAGCTGGGCCATATCGAACAGGTTCCATTTGTACCCCCAGGAAATAAAATGTATGAATAATTTGAATGTACATTTGAAACAGTGGGCAGCATTCGAAGGCGGTCCGATCCTCGGTTACAGAAGCTAGCTCTTGGGACGTGGAACGTCACCTCGCTGGGGTGGAAAGAGCCTGAGCTGGTGCACGAGGTAGAGAAGTTCGGACTGGATCTAGTCAGTCTCACTTTGAGGCATAGCAAGGGCTCTGGAACCAGTCTTCTCGAGAGGGGCTGGATTCTCTTTCACTCTGGCGTTGCCAGTAGTGCGAGAAGACGGGCGGGGGTGGCAATTCTTGTTTCCCCGCGACTCAGATCATGTATGTTGGAGTTTAACCCGGTGAACGAGAGGGTAACTTATTCCGCCTCCGAATGCGACTGACTTTTGTTTGTGTTTACGCACCAAACAGCAGTTCAGAGTATCCGCCTTTTTTGGAGTCCCTAGAGACAAGTTTAGTTTATTAGTTTATTAAGGATCCCCATTAGTCTACACCGCAGTGGAGACTATTCTTCCTGGGGTCCAGACAAAAAACATCACACAATCACAAAACAAAAGATTAAAATGCAGTACAACATGATCAAATAATAAAATGTTGTAATACAAAAATAGCAACAACAAAGAACCAAAAAAATAATAATAACTTCGAGTTTACATAATATTGTTCATACCAAAGATAAAAAGAGCAATATAAAAATAGATATATATATATTTTTGCAAAAAAAAAAATAAAACAAAGAACCAATGGCCTAAAATATATACATTAGTGTACCAAAGACAAACAGTAAGTGACGAAAAAAGTTCCATCCACCATTTTCTACTGCTTGTCCCATAATCAATAAAATAGTCAATAAAAACAGTCATGACATTAGGTACAATCTAGAATAATCTCTTTCCGCAATACTTCTCCTCTTAGTCTATTCTTAAAACCCACTCTGCTGGTGATTGATACCAGATATTGTGGAAGTCGATTCCAGTAAGTTTGCCGGTTGTGAAAGTGATCCCTTTCTAATGACAGTGAGACCTGGAGAGGCGTGATTGGGAGAAACGGCCACCCTGATGTGAACCAGAGTGGTGTTTTGTTGTTGGACTTTAGTGCTCGTCATAGATTGTCCATAACAAACACCATGTTCAAACATAATAATGTCCATATGCACTTGGCACCAGGACACCCTAGGCCGCTGTTCGATGATCGACTTTGTGGTTGTGTCATCAGCATACTTGCCAACCCTCCCGTTTTTAGCGGGAGACTCCCGGTATTCAGCGCCTCTCCCGATAGCCTCCCGGCAGAAATGTTCACCCGACAAACTCCCGGTATTCAGCCAGAGCTGGAGGCCACGCCCCCTCCAGCTCAATGTGGACCTGAGTGGGGACAGCCTGTTCTCACGTCCACTTTCCCACAATATAAACAGCTTGCCTGCTCAATGACGTCATAACATCTACGGCTTTTAGAGAGTAGAGTGCACAACTGCGCACACAACAAGGAGACGAAGCAGAAGAACGAGGAAGTTACAGACATGGCGACGCCGTCGACGAGCAAGATGAAGAAATACGCTTGCAAGTTCCAGTGGAATAGCCTTCATTTCTAAGAACAAGAATAGACTGTCGAGTTTCAGATGAAAGTTCTCTTTTTCTGGCCATTTTGAGCGTTTAATTGACCCCACAAATGTGATGCTCCAGAAACTCAATCTGCTCAAAGGAAGGTCAGTTTTGTATCTTCTGTAACGAGCTAAACTGTTTTCAGATGTGTGAACATGATTGCACAAGGGTTTTCTAATCATCAATTAGCCTTCTGAGCCAATGAGCAAACACATTGTACCATTAGAACACTGGAGTGATAGTTGCTGGAAATGGGCCTCTATACACCTATGTAGATATTGCACCAAAAACCAGACATTTGCAGCTAGAATAGTCATTTACCACATTAGCAATGTATAGAGTGTATTTCTTTAAAGTTAAGACTAGTTTAAAGTTATCTTCATTGAAAAGTACAGTGCTTTTCCTTCAAAAATAAGGACATTTCAATGTGACCCCAAACTTTTGAACGGTAGTGTATATATATATAAATACTTCAGTTGGTGAATTCTAGCTGTAAATATACTCTCCTCTTAACCACACCCTTAACCACACCCCCAACCACGCTCCCACCCCGACCACGCCCCCCCCCCACCTCCCGATATCGGAGGTCTCAAGGTTGGCAAGTATGGTCATCAGATTTGCGATCTCATGTTTTAGACACTCGGGTGAAGAGAGGGGCGGAGCTTTCAACCGATCACCTGGTGGTAAGTTGGCTCCGAGGGCGGGGGAGGATGTCGGACAGACCTGGCAGGCCTAAACGCATTGTGAGGGTCTGCTGGGAACGTCTGGCAGAGTCTCCCGCCAGAGAGATATTCAAATTTCTACAGAACTTTGAACATGTCACAAGGCAGGTGCTGGATATTGAGTCCGAGTGGACCATCTTCCGTGCCTCCATTGTCGAGGCAGCCGATCGGAGCTGTGGCCCTAAGGTGGTCGGTGCCTGTTGTGGCGGTAAGCTCAGAGGGATGCTGTCAAGCTGAAGAAGCAGTCCCATCGGGTCTTTTTGGCACTCCGGAGGCAGCGGACAGGTACGGACAGGTCAAGCGGTGTGCGGCTTTGGTTGTTGCAGAGGCAAAAACCTGGACATGGGAGGAGTTTGGAGAAGCCATGGAGAACAAGCGATTGTGGACCACCATTCACCGCCTCAGGAGGGGGAAGCAGTGCACTGTCAACACTGTGTAAGGTAGGGACGGTGTGCTGACGTCAACTGGAGATGTTGTGGATCGGTGGAAGGAATACCTAGAAACCTCGTCAAACCCACCCACATGTCTTCTGGTGAGAAAACAGTGCCTGGGGACTCTGTGGTGGGACCTCCTATTTCGGGGCTGAGGTTGCCGAGGTAGTTAAAAAGCTCCTCTGTGACTGAATGAGATTGACAAGCGGATCGGTGCAGCGTCTGCAGTGATGCGGACCCTGCACCGGTCCAACCTGTAGATCTACATCCCACTCCTCACTTATGGTCATGAGTATTGGGGTATGACCGAAAGGACAAGATTACGGGTACAAGCGGCCAAAATGAGTTTCCTCCGTTGGGTGGCGGGGCTCTCCTTGAGACATAGGGTGAGAAACTCTGTCATTCAGGAGGAGCTCAGAGTAAAGCCACTGCTTCTCCACATCAAGAGGAGCCAGATGAGGTGGTTCAGGCATCTGGTAAGAATGCAGCACCGAATGCCTCCCTGGGGAGGTGTTTAAGGCGCGTCCGGCCGGTAGGAAACTACGGGGAAGACCCAAGACACGTTGGACAGACTATGTCTTCCAGTTGGCCTGGGAACGGCTTGGATCCCCTGGGAAGAGTTGTACAAAGTAGCCGGGGAGACGAAAGTCTGGGCTTCTCTGCTTAGGCTGCTCGACTTCGGATAAGTGGAAGAAGATGGATGGCTGAATGGATTTTAAACACTTTCTTTGCATAAAGAAACAGCTGATTTTCTTTGAATGTACAGTATATCCATGCATGGTGCACATTAATGTTAATATGCACATGCCAAGATTAGAACGAAATAGTACTTCATTCAACCTTTTTTTGTGTTCCGTCATAGCCTGAAGCAGAGAAGGAGGAGCACCCCCTGGCTGAGCGCTTTACTAAATGCCCAATAGAAGGTCCACCTTGATGTGACATCACAATGTAGCCAGACTGCAAAACCCTAATACGTTACCCCCTGTGAACCACAAGTCATAAGGTCCATAAGAAGTTGCAAAACTCAGATCCTCTTGCAGGCCATAATTTAATATTTTATTTTTCTGTTTAATCAATATTTCAATTATAACTGATGGGGTTTAATTATCAACACAGCCCTGTTACCTAAATCAGTTGTGTATTCTAAAAATACATATTTTTTGTTGTATCACTTTAATGTGCTTGATTTCACCATGATGTAGCTTTATTTCATGTGTTTTATAATTCCATAGTAAAAAAAAAAAACCCCACTCCTGTTACTTTAAATCCTGTTACTCAAATTAGTCATCTTCGGCTTAGGAACCTTAAGCAAAAATTAAATAAAGTTCCTTGAGATGGGCCAAAACCGATTTTGAGTATTTCAATGTGTATAATCAAAGTTTTGAGTTGAAAAAAGACAAGTCATGGGTTTTCACTCAGTCCTGTTAACCTAAAACTGTGTTACGGTAACAGGACTGAGTGAAATGTACAAAAACGAAATAGAGTTGCCTGAGATGGACCATTACACATTTTTAGTAGTTCAATATGCTTATGACCAGACTTATAATTGGAAAAAAAGACATTAATTCAAATTTATTTTGAGAAAAGCAAAGGAAAAAGTTGTGTAGCATCAGGACGAGAAAAATAGTAATAACCAAGGCAGAGAATCGATAGATTTTCTGCCGAGAGAAAAAGGTGAAAAATGAGAAATAAAAACTTCAAAAAATAGCCGCCCTCCCTTTCCCCTTATGCACGCATGTGCAGCATTTCCTCTCTCCTCCTGTGAGACAAAGGGCACGCATAAAGGGCATTTTATTAGCGTGCACGAGAGTCCCGTGTGCTACGCGCAACCAAAATAGATCACAAGTCTCCTCCGCCGGGGCTTTGACTCATCAAAGTGAGTCTATTCTCTGCAAACGCTGATCCAGAAATACGACGCTGCAGAGCTCAGAACGACAAAAGCTTGGAGACGGAATGAAGGAAGTGAATGACAGAGTTGGATTTGAGTGACAGCCCCACCCCCACTCATAGGACCTATTTAAGGACGGGGATTTAACCAGTTGTGGATTCAACAGAAATATTCAGTTGAGTTCAGTAATTTTCTATTTATTTTTTTGATGAGAAATCTATGAAGATCAACTGCAACCTTGTGGCTAAAATGTAGACCCAAAATATTTGATTTAGTTTTCAACGTTGTCAAGTGAGAAAGTGAAAAGATAGGGGGCCTGATCTTCTAAGATCCAATCATTTTAAGTGGCCCGTCATATAATTTTATGTGGTCTGCTACATTATTTTATGTGGTCTGCCACCTCATTTGTTGTGGCCCGCCACATAATTTTATGTGGTCTGCCAAGTCATTTATTGTGGCTCACTACATCATTTTATGTGTTCCGCCACGTCATTTTATGTGGTCTGCCACATCATTTGTTGTGGCCCACCAAATCATATTGTGGTCCGCCACATAATTTATTGTGGTCCGCCACATATTGTTACGTGGTACGCCAAATCATTGTGCATGGTTTGCCACATTTTTTATTGTGGTCCGCCAAATCATTTGTTGTGGCCCGCGGAATCATTTTATGTGGTCCGCCACATTTTATCATTGTCCGCCACATCATTTTATGTGGTCTGCTACATCATTTTATGTGGTCCGCCACATCATTTTATGTGGTCCGCCACATCAATTTATGGGCATCTGCCACATCATTTGTTGTGGCCCACCAAATCATATTGTGGTCCGCCAAATCATTTGTCGTGGCCTGTGGAATAATTTTATGTAGTCCGCCACATCATTTATCGTGGTCCGCCACATCATTTTATGTGGTCCGCCACATCAATTTATGGGCATCTGCCACATCATTTGTTGTGGCCCACCAAATCATATTGTGGTCCGCCACATAATTTATTGTGGTCCGCCACATAATGTTACGTGGTACGCCAAATCATTTTGCATGGTTTGCCACATTTTCTATTGTGGTCCACCAAATCATTTGTCGTGGCCCGCGGAATCATTTTATGTGGTCCGCCACATCATTTATCATGGTCCGCCACATCTTTTTATGTGGTCTGCTACATCATTTTATGTGGTCCGCCACGTCATTTTATGTGGTCTGCCACATCAATTTATGGGCATCTGCCACATCATTTGTTGTGGCCCACCAAATCATATTGTGGTCCACCAAATCATTTGTCGTGGCCTGTGGAATAATTTTATGTAGTCCGCCACATCATTTATCGTGGTCCGCCACGTCATTTTATGTGGTCCACCACATCAATTTATGGGCATCTGCCACGTACATTTATGGGCATCTGCCACATCAATTTATGGGCATCTGCCACATCATTTTTTGTGGCCCACCAAATCATATTGTGGTCCGCCACATAATTTATTGTGGTCCGCCACATAATGTTACGTGGTACGCCAGATCATTTTGCATGGTTTGCCACATTTTCTATTGTGGTCCACCAAATCATTTGTCGTGGCCCGCGGAATCATTTTATGTGGTCCGCCACATCATTTATCATGGTCCGCCACATCATTTTATGTGGTCTGCTACATCATTTTATGTGGTCTGCCACATCAATTTATGGGCATCTGCCACATCATTTGTCGTGGCCCACCAAATCATATTGTGGTCCGCCAAATCATTTGTCGTGGCCTGTGGAATAATTTTATGTTGTCCGCCACATCATTTATCGTGGTCCGCCACATCATTTTATGTGGTCCGCCACATCAATTTATGGGCATCTGCCACATCATTTGTTGTGGCCCACCAAATCATATTGTGGTCCGCCACATAATTTATTGTGGTCCGCCACATAATGTTACGTGGTACGCCAAATAATTTTGCATGGTTTGCCACATTTTCTATTGTGGTCCACCAAATCATTTGTCGTGGCCCGCGGAATCATTTTATGTGGTCCGCCACATCATTTATCATGGTCCGCCACATCATTTTATGTGGTCTGCTACATCATTTTATGTGGTCCGCCACGTCATTTTATGTGGTCTGCCACATCAATTTATGGGCATCTGCCACATCATTTGTCGTGGCCCACCAAATCATATTGTGGTCCGCCAAATCATTTGTTGTGGCCTGTGGAATAATTTTATGTAGTCCGCCACATCATTTATCGTGGTCCGCCACGTCATTTTATGTGGTCCGCCACATCAATTTATGGGCATCTGCCACATATATTTATGGGCATCTGCCACATCAATTTATGGGCATCTGCCACATCATTTGTTGTGGCCCACCAAATCATATTGTGGTCCGACACATAATGTTACGTGGTACGCCAAATCATTTTGCATGGTTTGCCACATTTTCTATTGTGGTCCGCCAAATCATTTGTCGTGGCCCGCGGAATCATTTTATGTGGTCCGCTACATTTTATCATGGTCCGCCACATCATTTATCATGGTCCGCCACATCATTTTATGTGGTCTGCTACATCATTTTATGTGGTCCGCCACGTCATTTTATGTGGTCTGCCACATCAATTTATGGGCATCTGCCACATCATTTGTCGTGGCCCACCAAATCATATTGTGGTCCGCCAAATCATTTGTCGTGGCCTGTGGAATCATTTTATGTAGTCCGCCACATCATTTATCGTGGTCTGCCACATCATTTTATGTGGTCCGCCACATCAATTTATGGGCATCTGCCACATACATTTATGGGCATCTGCCACATCAATTTATGGGCATCTGCCACATCATTTGTTGTGGCCCACCACCAAATCATATTGTGGTCCGCCACATAATTTATTGTGGTCCGCCACATAATGTTACGTGGTACGCCAAATAATTTTGCATGGTTTGCCACATTTTCTATTGTGGTCCACCAAATCATTTGTTGTGGCCCGCGGAATCATTTTATGTGGTCCGCCACATCATTTATCATGGTCCGCCACATCATTTTATGTGGTCTGCTACATCATTTTATGTAGTCCGCCACGTCATTTTATGTGGTCTGCCACATCAATTTATGGGCATCTGCCACATAATTTGTTGTGGCCCACCAAATCATATTGTGGTCCGCCAAATCATTTGTCGTGGCCTGTGGAATAATTTTATGTAGTCCGCCACATCATTTATCGTGGTCCGCCACGTCATTTTATGTGGTCCGCCACATCAATTTATGGGCATCTGCCACATACATTTATGGGCATCTGCCACATCAATTTATGGGCATCTGCCACATAATTTGTTGTGGCCCACCAAATCATATTGTGGTCCGCCACATAATTTGTTGTGGTCCGCCACATAATGTTACGTGGTACGCCAAATCATTGTGCATGGTTTGCCACATTTTTTATTGTGGTCCGCCAAATCATTTGTCGTGGCCCGCGGAATCATTTTATGTGGTTCGCCACATTTTATCATTGTCCGCCACATCATTTATCATGGTCCGCCACATCATTTTATGTGGTCTGCTACATCATTTTATGTGGTCCGCCACGTCATTTTATGTGGTCTGCCACATCAATTTATGGGCATCTGCCACATCATTTGTTGTGGCCCACCAAATCATATTGTGGTCCGCCAAATCAATTGTTTGTGGCCTGTGGAATAATTTTATGTAGTCCGCCACATCATTTATCGTGGTCCGCCACGTCATTTTATGTGGTCCGCCACATCAATTTATGGGCATCTGCCACATATATTTATGGGCATCTGCCACATCAATTTATGGGCATCTGCCACATCATTTGTTGTGGCCCACCAAATCATATTGTGGTCCGCCACATAATGTTACGTGGTACGCCAAATCATTGTGCATGGTTTGCCACATTTTTTTATTGTGGTCCGCCAAATCATTTGTCGTGGCCCGCGGAATCATTTTATGTGGTCCGCCACATTTTATCATTGTCCGCCACATCATTTATCATGGTCCGCCACATCATTTATCATGGTCCGCCACATCATTTTATGTGGTCCGCCACATCATTTTATGTGGTCTGCCACATCATTTGTTGTGGCCCACCAAATCATATTGTGGTCCGCCAAATCATTTGTTGTGGCCTGTGGAATAATTTTATGTAGTCCATCAATCAATCAATGTTTATTTATATAGCCCTAAATCACAAGTGTCTCAAAGGGCTGTACAAGCCACAACGACATCCTCGGTACAGAGCCCACATCATTTAATGTGGTCTGCTACATCATTTTATGTGGTCCGCCACGTCATTTTATGTGGTCTGCCACATCAATTTATGGGCATCTGCCACATCATTTGTCGTGGCCCACCAAATCATATTGTGGTCCGCCAAATCATTTGTCGTGGCCTGTGGAATAATTTTATGTAGTCCGCCACATCATTTATCGTGGTCTGCCACATCATTTTATGTGGTCCGCCACATCAATTTATGGGCATCTGCCACATATATTTATGGGCATCTGCCACATCAATTTATGGGCATCTGCCACATCATTTGTCGTGGCCCACCAAATCATATTGTGGTCCGCCACATAATGTTACGTGGTACGCCAAATCATTGTGCATGGTTTGCCACATTTTTTATTGTGGTCCGCCAAATCATTTGTTGTGGCCCGCGGAATCATTTTATGTGGTCCGCCACATTTTATCATGGTCCGCCACATCATTTATCATGGTCCGCCACATCATTTTATGTGGTCTGCTACATCATTTTATGTGGTCCGCCACGTCATTTTATGTGGTCTGCCACATCAATTTATGGGCATCTGCCACATCATTTGTCGTGGCCCACCAAATCATTTGTCGTGGCCTGTGGAATAATTTTATGTAGTCCGCCACATCATTTATCGTGGTCCGCCACATCATTTGTTGTGGTCCGCCACATCAATTTATGGGCATCTGCCACATACATTTATGGGCATCTGCCACATCAATTTATGGGCATCTGCCACATCATTTGTTGTGGCCCACCAAATCATATTGTGGTCCGCCACATAATTTATTGTGGTCCGCCACATAATGTTACGTGGTACGCCAAATCATTTTGCATGGTTTGCCACATTTTCTATTGTGGTCCACCAAATCATTTGTCGTGGCCCGCGGAATCATTTTATGTGGTCCGCCACATCATTTATCATGGTCCGCCACATCATTTTATGTGGTCTGCTACATCATTTTACGTGGTCCGCCACGTCATTTTATGTGGTCTGCCACATCAATTTATGGGCATCTGCCACATCATTTGTTGTGGCCCACCAAATCATATTGTGGTCCGCCAAATCATTTGTCGTGGCCTGTGGAATAATTTTATGTAGTCCGCCACATCATTTATCGTGGTCCGCCACGTCATTTTATGTGGTCCGCCACATCAATTTATGGGCATCTGCCATATACATTTATGGGCATCTGCCACATCAATTTATGGGCATCTGCCACATCATTTGTTGTGGCCCACCAAATCATATTGTGGTCCGCCACATCATTTATTGTGGTCCGCCACATAATGTTACGTGGTACGCCAAATCATTTTGCATGGTTTGCCACATTTTCTATTGTGGTCCACCAAATCATTTGTCGTGGCCCGCGGAATCATTTTATGTGGTCCGCCACATCATTTATCATGGTCCGCCACATCATTTTATGTGGTCTGCTACATCATTTTATGTGGTCCGCCACGTCATTTTATGTGGTCTGCCACATCAATTTATGGGCATCTGCCACATCATTTGTTGTGGCCCACCAAATCATATTGTGGTCCGCCAAATCATTTGTCGTGGCCTGTGGAATAATTTTATGTAGTCCGCCACATCATTTATCGTGGTCCGCCACGTCATTTTATGTGGTCTGCCACATCATTTGTTGTGGCCCACCAAATCATATTGTGGTCCGCCACATAATTTGTTGTGGTCCGCCACATAATGTTACGTGGTACGCCAAATCATTTTGCATGGTTTGCCACATTTTCTATTGTGGTCCGCCAAATCATTTGTCGTGGCCCGCGGAATCATTTTATGTGGTCCGCCACATTTTATCATGGTCCGCCACATCATTTATCATGGTCCGCCACATCATTTTATGTGGTCTGCTACATCATTTTATGTGGTCCGCCACGTCATTTTATGTGGTCTGCCACATCAATTTATGGGCATCTGCCACATCATTCGTCGTGGCCCACCAAATCATTTGTTGTGGCCTGTGGAATAATTTTATGTAGTCCGCCACATCATTTATCGTGGTCCGCCACATCATTTTATGTGGTCCGCCACATCAATTTATTGGCATCTGCCACATACATTTATGGGCATCTGCCACATCAATTTATGGGCATCTGCCACATCATTTGTTGTGGCCCACCAAATCATATTGTGGTCCGCCACATCATTTATTGTGGTCCGCCACATAATGTTACGTGGTACGCCAAATCATTTTGCATGGTTTGCCACATTTTCTATTGTGGTCCACCAAATCATTTGTCGTGGCCCGCGGAATCATTTTATGTGGTCCGCCACATCATTTATCATGGTCCGCCACATCATTTTATGTGGTCTGCTACATCATTTTATGTGGTCCGCCACGTCATTTTATGTGGTCTGCCACATCAATTTATGGGCATCTGCCACATCATTTGTTGTGGCCCACCAAATCATATTGTGGTCCGCCAAATCATTTGTCGTGGCCTGTGGAATAATTTTATGTAGTCCGCCACATCATTTATCGTGGTCCGCCACGTCATTTTATGTGGTCCGCCACATCAATTTATGGGCATCTGCCACATACATTTATGGGCATCTGCCACATCAATTTATGGGCATCTGCCACATCCTTTGTTGTGGCCCACCAAATCATATTGTGGTCCGCCACATAATGTTACGTGGTACGCCAAATCATTGTGCATGGTTTGCCACATTTTTTATTGTGGTCCGCCAAATCATTTGTTGTGGCCCGCGGAATCATTTTACGTGGTCCGCCACATTTTATCATTGTCCGCCACATCATTTATCATGGTCCGCCACATCATTTTATGTGGTCTTCTACATCATTTTATGCGGTCCGCCACATCATTTTATGTGGTCTGCCACATCAATTTATGGGCATCTGCCACATCATTTGTTGTGGCCCACCAAATCTTATTGTGGTCCGCCAAATAATTTATTGTGGTCCGCAAAATCATTTGTCGTGGCCCGCGGAATAATTTTATGTAGTCCGCCACATTTTATCGTGGTCCGCCACATCATTTATCATGGTCCGCCACATCATTTTATGTGGTCTGCCACATCATTTGTCGTGGCCCATTTTATGTGGTCCGCCACATTATTTTATCTGGTCCATCACATTATTTCATCTGGTCTGCCAGGTTTTATCGTTGTCCGCCACATCATTTATTCAGGTTTGCCACATTTTTTTATGTGATCCGCCACATTATTTTACGTGGCCGGTTGCATAATTTTATGCGGTCCGCCACATAATTTATTGTGGCCCACTACATCATTTTATGTGGTCCGCTACATAATTTCATGTGTCCTGCCACACCACTTTACGTGGTCCGCCACATCATTTTATGTGGCCGCCACATCACTCAGAAGGCCTCTTGTGGTCTGCCACATCATTTAAAATAGCCCGCCACATAATTTTGTGGTCTGCCACATTGTATGTGATCTGCCACATCGTTTAAGCGGCCTGCAAAAAGGCTAGAAATATTAGAGCACAGTGCTCTGGCTAGATGTATTTCCGTGCATCCATTTTCTACTGCTTGTCGTTCTCAAGGTTGTGGGGTTGCTGGAGCCTATCCCGGCTGCACACGGGCAGAAAGCGGGGTACACCCTGGAAAGTCGCCACCTCATCACAGGGCCAACACAGATAGACAGACAACATTCACACTCACATTCACACACTAGGGACCATTTAGTGTTACCAATCAACCTATCCCTAGGTGCATGTCTTTGGAGGTGGGAGGAAACTGGAGTACCCGGATGGAACCCACGCAGTCACGGGGAGAACATGCAAACTCCACACAGAAAGACCCCGAACCCAAGACCTTCGTATTGTGAGGCAAACGCACTAACCCCTTTTCCACCGTGCTGCCCTAAACGTATTTGTTCTTTCAATTTCTCAGAAACATTTACTGCATGTAATTACACATGTTCTTCACTTAAATATTATCTGATCATGCAATAAAATGAATGTTTTTTAGATATCATAAATATATAAAACTCTGCTTGTCACCCTGAGTAACAACTTCAAAGCAAGTTATCCATCAATCTGTTTGTAAAAAATATAATATAGTAATCAAAAAGAGTTGCTTTTGCAAATAGTGTAACAAGACAGTATATTCATGTCACGCTTGGGTCGCATGTTTATGCACAAGTTGTTCTCCCAAGATGCAACAGGAACTAATTGAGACTAGGTGCAGGTAAGAATGTGATTTATTGTCCATAAATCACGAAAAATACAAAAATACAAGATATAAACAAAAGAGAGGTGTGCCGATCGCACGGGGAGCAAAGGAACTAGCTAGCGTGAAAGCTTAGCATATAAACAGGAATCCAGAATCATAGGAGCAGGAAATCATCAAACGTAACATGTTGCATGGAAGCAAATAAGAAAGCCAGACTGAGTGTGGCGAAAAGCAGGGAAGAAGTAGCTCTCTGATTAGTGCCTAGGAGCAGCTGAGCGTCCCGAAAAGTAATCAGAGGCAGGTGAAAACAATCTGCAGTCATGGCAACTAAAACACAAACCCAGGGGTGCTCAAAACAGGAACTGAGGGAGTCAAAAACGAAACAAACTTGATCCGGGCAGCGGATCATGACAATTCACTCCTACAAGTGGCCCTCTGAGCGCAAGCATAATTGTGATGTGGCCCTCAAAAACAAGTTTGTCACCATGCTACTGATGAAAATGTCAATCAACCAATCAGAATATGCAACACAATAAGTATGATTCGGTTGCAATTAAAGACGGAAGACTCATTGTGTTATGTAAGGATGCAGCCAGTAATGAGTTGATGGGGCTGACATTTGGAGCCAAGAGACAAGGAGGGTGTGGTGCGGGAAATGGGAAGGGTGTGTGTGTGTGTGTGTGTGTGTGTGTCTGTGTGTGTGTGTAGTGGAAAAAGATGTAATTACTTTGTTGCAGAGGAAGCAAAGGAGGCCGCCTAAGTTGGTTAAGATCGTGGCGTTAACACTGGTGTCGCCCTAGAGCAGGAGCCGGCAACCCAAAACGTTGAAAGAGCCATATTGGACCAAAAATACAAAAAAAACAAATCTGTTTGGAGCCGCAAAAAAGGAAAAGCCATATATAAGTCTTATAATGAAGGCAACACATGACGTAAGTGTCTATATTAGCTATAATAGCCTACCATGTGTCGCAGGCCTAAGCAAATCTTCGTTGACAGAAATGTTAAAATTTAATATTTATTCTACAGTTTTTTACAACATTAGAAACCATTAGTTAAATCAGAGGCTACTCAGAAGGTGAGATAACTCCTGGAAATGACTGGCTTTTAATAGCCAAATGTATAGATGTGTGTGTCCAAGTTAAAGCTGTCTTCTTTTAATAGATTTATTACAATCTTTGGCAAACTAGGTCATGTTTGCTGTGGTCTGGAACAACATGGCACACAAACAACTATCAGAAATGCAGCCAATGTTACATTCAGATAATGCGTCATGAGACATGCAAATATAAATTACATACAAAGAGTATAAAAGTAAAGGATATTAAAGGCCTACTGAAACCTACTACTACCGACCACGCAGTCTGATAGTTATATATCAATGATGAAATCTTAACATTGCAACACATGCCAATACGGCCGGGTTAACTTATAAAGTGACTTTTAAAACTTCCCGGGAAATATCCGGCTGAAACGTCGCGGTATGATGACGTATGCGCGTGACGAAGTCCGAGTAACGGAAGTTATGGTACCCGTAGAATCCTATACAAAAAGCTCTGTTTTCATTTCATAATTCCACAGTATTCTGGACATCTTTTGCAATTTGTTTAATGAACAATGACGGCTGCAAAGAAGACAGTTGTAGGTGGGATCGGTGTATTAGCAGCGGACTACAGCAACACAACCAGGAGGACTTTGTTGGCGCGCTAGCGGTGCTAGCCGCGCCAGCCGCCGACTTCACCTTGACTTCCTACGTCTCCGGGCCGCCAAACGCATCGGGTGAAGTCCTTCGTCCTTCTGCCGATCGCTGGAACACAGGTGAGCACGGGTGTTGATGAGTAGATGAGGGCTGGCTGTAGGTGGAGAGCTAATGTTTTTAGCATAGCTCTGTGAGGTCCCGTTGCTAAGTTGCTAAGTTAGCTTCAATGGCGTCGTTAGCACAGCATTGTTAACCTTCGCCAGCCTGGAAAGCATTAACCGTGTATTTACATGTCCACGGTTTAATAGTATTGTTGATTTTCTATCTATCCTTCCAGTCAGGGCTTTATTTTTTTGTTTCTATATGCAGTTAAAGCACGATGCTATCACGTTAGCTCGTAGCTTAAGCATTTCGCCGATGTATTGTCGTGGAGATAAAAGGCACTGAATGTCCATTTCGCGTTCTCGACTCTCATTTTCAAGAGGATATAGTATCCGAGGTGGTTTAAAATACAAATCCGTGATCCACAATAAAAAAAGGAGAGTGTGGAATCCAATGAGCCAGCTTGTACCTAAGTTACGGTCAGAGCGAAAAAAGATACGTCCATCACTGTCTCTCAAGTCCTTCACTGTAACGTTCCTCATCTACGAATCTTTCATCCTCGCTCAAATTAATGGGGTAATCATCACTTTCTCGGTCCGAATCTCTCTCGTTCCATTGTAAACAATGGGGAATTGTGAGGAATACTAGCTCCTGTGACGTCACGCTACTTCCGGTACAGGCAAGGCTTTTTTTTTATCAGCGAGCAAAAGTTGCGAACTTTATCTGCGATTTTCTCTACTAAATCCTTTCAGCAAAAATATGGCAATATCGCGAAATGATCAAGTATGACACATAGAATGGATCCGCTATTCCCGTTTAAATAAAAAAAAAATCATTTCAGTAGGCCTTTAAATGAGCTCAAATATACCTATAAACGAGGAATAATGATGCAATATGTACATACAGCTAGCCTAAATAGTGTGTTAGCATTGATTATCTTGCAGTCATACACAGACCAAATATGCCTGATTAGCACTCCAATAAGTCAATAACATCAACAAAGCGCACCTTTGTGCATTCACGCACAGCATGAAACGTTTGGTGAACAAAATAAGACAAAGAAGGAGTGGAAGATTTTACATGTAAACAAACTGTTGCGTCACAGTCCACACCATGGTGAGTTCAAGAACCGCCGAAATTAGTAGGACAAAACGATGTTTACCAAATACTCTCATCAGTAAAGCATACACACAAACATATCAAACAGTGGGTTTTCTAACATACTAAAACCAAAAAAATATTTTTCCCCCATCTTTGTCCATATTCAATCCTTTTTTAAAAATGCTCCAAGGAGCCACTAGGGCGGCACTAAAGAGCCGCATGCGGCTCGAGAGCCGCGGGCTGCTGACCCCGGCCCTAGAGTAAGTACTTTTTTGTCACGCATGTCGTGCATGCGTGGTTGTTTTGTAAAGTGTGCACTTCATTTCCCACAACCAATAAGAAGAACACCGTGTCACGGGTCAACAGCGGCGTGCAGATATGTTGAGGCTGCACTTTACAGTCATTGCAGCTGCTCTGACAATGGAGTTCACGCCACTTAGATGATGTCATCATTACAAATGTTTACAAACAAGCCGCAGAGCTAACGCGGCTAATGTCACCTGATAAACAGCAATCATCGTCGTGTGCTGCTCCGCATTCGGCATGCTACACCGCTTCATCACGCAATATGCTAATGCGTCTGCTTGTGTGCACAGTTGCCATCAATTAATGCGTGTGCGCTGTTTGCATAACCCCGCCCACGCATGCACACGCCCACACAAACACAGGCACAAGAGGGTACACATTTATTTTCCCGCTAGCCTTCAATTGATTTATCCATTTGATGCTCAGTGAGGTGTGAACTTGGCAAAGCCTTACACAGCTCCAGGCAAAACACACACACACACACACACACACACACAGGACAAGCATATAACAACTTCATGTCCTAATACCCTCCCCATTAATTAGCTCGCTGAAAAACGTTTTTCTAACAAACGCATCAGCGCTGTCCTCATATGAACGTCTTATTATTATTATTAGGATATTTTGCAGGCTCACACGGACTAAATGTGACGTGAGTGGCGATGAAAGCCGCATTAAAAGGAGTCACAACCCACGCACGCCACGAGACACAAGCAGGCGCTCACACGCTCGCCTTCACGGCCAGCTCACTAACGCGCCAAGACGTGTAGCACACTCTGGCCGCTCCTGCGATGGCCGCCACGCTCAAGAGGACGGCGAGAATATGTCACCTCGGTGAATCTCATGACGCTTGTGCAGTAGTGAGACCTCTTCTTATGTCGAGGGAATGTCTTAGAAACACCAACTCACCAGATTGTGCACACAAATGGCAGAACAATGCCTCGATATCAAAGTAATGCATCGTTTTTAACACAACTTGTACACACCTGGTCTCCCAGAGAATAAGTAGATGTATGGCGTCTAACATTTCTTTCTGGCTCTTAACGAAGGCGGACGCTTACCCTTCCCTCTCCCCTTATTTACCTGCTTGTGCCTCTTTTGTCTTGTCTGGTCTTAACTTTCTTACAGCCTCTTTTCGCACTGCAAAACCTAAGCAATAGAATTGATCAACTCACTTCTCAACAAAATTGACAAGATCTTCTTGGCGAGAAGCTCGGGTTTGGAAGAACATGCCAATTCAATCCACTTTATTTATTTAGCATTGACGTGCAGTCAGGGGAGGCAGGTGAGGCGGGGCCTCACGTGCCATCATGGAAAGAAAAAAAATTAATTAAATTGTTATATGTATCCAGTGATTATACTATAAAGTTATTTTCCATTTAACTTCACCAGTTTTAGATTATTTTTATTCAAAATCGCTGAATTTTCACATTTGCCGTTCCAATACTGACAAGAGACTTGCTGTGATCAGCAGCCAGTTGAGGCACGTCACTGAGTTGAGCCTCACCGTGGATTGCGGACTCGGCTAACTGCTGGCCTGCTGTGCAGTGAGACCGTATTGCTATATGAACTATATTATACATTTCCATAGTTTAGTTAGCTGAGGTATATAATGTACAGTGTATTTTGTCAACAACTGTATGTGTGTAACGTATTTCTTGTGCTGAGCAATCATAAAACGGCTGCGAAGACGCACTGGCTGAGGCTCGCAGTAATCCCGCCTCCTGGTGGTAGAGAATGCACCCCCGCCGTAGAATGCACCCCCTGACGGGAGTGTTATATCAACTAAAGCCCACACTTAAACTTTCCACGTGCAAGATTGAATCTATATAAAAAAATATATTTAATAAGAAGCCAAAAAGTGCAAAAACAATAATGTTCGTGTTGGAGGAGTTGTGAATGACTGCTGGGCCACAACATTAGGTACACCTGCAGACTGCAGCACGGATTTCATATTTCATTCATTCACAACTCCTCCAATACGAACATTACTGTTTTTGCACTTTTTGGCTTCTTATTAAATAACTTTTTTAAATAGATTCAATCTTGCATGTGGAAAGTTTAAGTGTGGGCTTTAGTTGATATACTGTAACATAAACACTCCCGTCAGGGGGTGCATTCTACAGCGGGGGTGCATTATCCAGCACAACAGCGGCGCATGGACTTCATTTATAAGTAAAGGTAAGACCATAATAACGTTTTTTTTTATTAAATGTGCTTTTTTGTGTGCTACAGTTTGTATGTGTAAAGTTAAAGTTAAGTTAAAGTACCAATGATTGTCACACACACACTAGGTGTAATGAAATTTGTCCTCTGCATTTGACCCATCCCCTTGATCACCCCCTGGGAGGTGAGGGGAGCAGTGGGCAGCAGCGGCACCGTGCCCGGGAATAATTTTTGGTGATTTAACCCCCAATTCCAACCCTTGATGCTGAGTGCCAAGCAGGGAAGAATGCTGTTATGAGCTTTTAAACATAACCCGTTAACTGCTGCCAATCAAATGGTGAATAAGATACTCTTTAGGGTTCATATGTTTGTAAATCTGACTGTGATGAAGTCAGTGCCTCACCAGCCATGAACCTCACCGCACGTCACTGTTATATAGCCAGTCCAGGAACGTTGTTGCTGGACACACTGTGGACTCTTGGGAGAAAGGGAGAGCTGTACGTGTGCCTTGTGATTCTTTAAGTCGAGGACATTGAAGACATTTACCTATTCGGAATAATGATAACAGGGCATGATTAGAATAAGACTTTTGTGAGTTTTGACTAAATCACAAACTGACTAACATCTTGGAGAAGCTGTTTTCTCTGCAAATATGATGAATTTGAGGACCATAAATAGACAATTAGAGTGAAATGTTCAAATTTGTTTTTGCTCGCTCAAACACAAACATTCTAATCTGGATTGTTTCCCCTGGCTGGAGCTACCTGGCAAGGTTGTTGCTTCAAGATCTACTTAATGTCTGGGAGACCAGGTGCATGTGAGTTGTGTTAAGAAGTGCAGGTGGATGCATACCGCCACTTAACAGGTAACGCCAAGTGTACCTAAAAAATTGGAATAGAATTTTAAATGTTTGTACTGAATGAGACAACCAGAATGTGGGATTTACAATATTAACTATGAACTATAAAACACCAAACATTATCAACATACGAGCGTCGCTCCTCTCTAGTTCTCAGACCACCTCCTCGATCGACATCTTTTACAATTAAACAAAACGCAAAAAAACCTGCAACACATTTGCTAAACTCTGATTTATACAAAGTGGTGTAAGAAAAAAAAATATCTTAAATGTCTTCAACGAGCAGCACATTTTTCTTTGATTGTGTTGTGAAATAATGACGCTATTACACCTTGTTTAAATATTAGAATTGAGTCTTCTTCAAAAACAAATGCTTGACTTTCATTTTTACCACGATAATACCAAGAGAAAAGAAACATCAGATTAGCGATCACTCAATTGTTTTTTAGATCCGTCTCCGTGTGACCCGCGCGCTTCCGAGCGCCATCCGAGGGCGTAATGTCACAAGCGATACAGATCATCTTCAGACACGACCCTCAGTCGCAGGTCGTACATCATGGCGGAGGTTCCTTTTAAAAAATTTAATCTGGTACGGATTACCGAGATCTGACCCAGTAATATAATCCTTTGTGTTGACCTAACGTAATCTGATTTCTCTCAATTACTTTGTCTCCAAAATACACGCAGGACAACGCTAAGTGAACAGCTGCAAACCGCCTGATGGCGTCGGCGTTTGACGAGAAGATCCGATATTTCCACACAGTCTCAAGACAAATACTGAAGTATTAAGGTGACCAATTTAATACGCTTAGATTAGTATAACCCTTGGAACACACACACACACACACACACACACACGCACACACACACACACGCACACACGCACACTTGCAGCCATGTTGCCTGTTATTTTCCTCAACAGGAATGTGATATAAGGAAAATGTATAATTGCATGACCAAATTAACTGCAAAATAATTTTAGTACAGAGAGTACTACTACAATTTAAAAGATTAGTTTATACTACCTTGAACACTGAAAATATATAATTTGTTGCCTGCCACCGCTCCATGAAATGAGACTTATACCATAAAACATACAGTACAGGACAAAAGTTTGGACACACCTTCTCATTCAATTGAGTTTTCTTGATTTTTATGACTATTTACATTGTAGATTGTCACTGAAGGCATCAAAACTATGAATGAACACAGGTGGAGTTATGTACTTAACAAAAAAAGGTGAAATAACTGAAAACATGTTGTATACTCTAGTTTCTTCAAAATAGCCACCCCTTGCTCTTATTACTGCTTTGCTCACTCTAGGCATTCTCTCGATGAGCTTCAAGCACACCTGTGACGTGAAAACCATTTCAGGTGACTACCTCTTGAAACTCATCGAGAGAATGCCAAGAGTGTGCAAAACAGTAATCAGAGCAAAGGGTGGTTTTTTTGAAGAAACTAGAATATAAAACATGTTTTCAGTTATTTCACCTTATTTTGTTAAGTACATAACTCCACATGTGTTCATTCATAGTTTTGATGCCTTCAGGGACAATCTACAATGTAAATAGTCATGAAAATAAAGAAAACTCATTGAATGAGAAAGTGTGTCCTAACGTTTAGCCTGTACTGTATAACCATTTGAATACTTCACAAATGTTATATTTGTACATATTTGTGTTACTTATTATCCCAACTAACTAAAACAAACAAACAAATAAACAATGTTGTTACAGTTGCGTGATGTCCCGAGGTTTTCACTAAAAATGTGAAATATTCTAGTCTAATAATGGTCGACAGGAAGTTTTTATGAAATTTCAGCTATGATGGGGACTTCAAAATCTCAATAGAGTCCTGTTGCCTGAAATACTTTTTTATATTATTTGTTAATGTTTAAAATAAAATAAATTGTTAAATCACTGTAATGAAGTGGTTGCCAAACCTTTTTCACAAATACCACCTCAGAAAACATTAAAATACAGTAGCATAGTAGGCCTAAATATTAATTAAAAACAAGGTAACGATTTTATTTAACAAGTTTATTTACTATATTTTGGCCACTGTAACATTACACACAGTTTAAACAGTAACACTGTGTTTGAATATTTAATTAAGTGATTATTTGGCGTACCACTAGACCAGGGGTCGGCAACCCAACAAGTTGAAAGAGCCATATTGAACCAAAAATACAAAAAACAAATCTGTCTGGAACCGCAAAAAGTAAAATGCTTTATGTAAGTGTTATAACGAAGGCAACACATTAAGTAAGTGTCTCAGAGGGTGAGATAACTCCTGGAAATTACTGGTTTAAAACTGCCAAATGTATAGATGTGTGTGCCCAAGTTAAAGGAAAGGACAGGTTGTCTTCTTCTAATAGATTTATTACAATCTTTGCAAGCTGGGTAACGTTTGCTGTGGTCTGGAACAACATGATAAACTTTGCTGTGGTCTGGAACAACATGACAGACAATCAGAAATGCAGCCAATATTACATACAGAAAATGTGTCATGAGACATGCAAACATAAATTAAATACACAGAGGACATAAGTAAAGGAAATTAAAATGGGCTCAAATATAGCTACAAACGAGGCATAATGATGCAATATGTGCACACAGCTAGCCTGAATAGCATGTTAGCATGGATTATTAGCACTCCACACAAGTCAATAACATCAACAAAGCTCACCTTTGTGCATTCACGCACAACATAAAAAGTTTGGTGGACAAAATGAGACAAAGAGGCAGTGGCATAAAACACGACTTTCTGTGGCAGGGCCGTAGAAAGTTGTGTGTAAACAAACTACGGTGCGTTCAAGGGCCAATAAAATTAGTAGGACAAAACGGTGCTGGCCAAATACTGTCAACAGTGAAGCATGTTTAATGTAAACAGTGGGATTTCTAACAATTACGAAGATTTGCGTCATGTTTGTTCTCCTACAGAAACATTATAAAAACAACAAATATATTTTTCCCTCTATCTTTTTCCATTTTTAAAAAAGCTCCAGGGAGCCACTAGGGCGATGCTAAAGAGCCGCATGCGGCTCAAGAGCCGTGGGTTGCTGACCCCTGCACTAGACGGAGCCTGCGTACCACAGTTTGAGAATCACTGTTTCGTGACCGCATCCAAATAGCATAAATGCTATTTGATTATAAAGTAAGATTGCTGGGGAAAAATGTATTCCCATCCAGATAACAATTGAGATTTATTAGGATTCTGCCGTGATTCGAAAATTTTAAAGAGTCGATTTCTATTATTAAGGATGTTTTTTTTTTTTTATCTCCGCACTAATTTACGCGTCATATTTCAGCAGAAAAAAGGAGCTTTTGTAACCTGTTTGGAAAATGTTTTATCATAATTTATATACCAAATGATACATCTTGAGAATCGTGTCGAATCAAATTGTCAACCCAATAATCAATTTGTTGTCTTTGTTACTTCATAATTACTCTGACGCACATGATGGTGTGCACTCCCTCCTCTCAGGGGCTCAGCTTTTAGCAGAGACAGAATCATCTGACCTAAAAAAAAAAACATGAATGGAGGTTATTATTATTGTTCTCAGATGGAGAAAAAGAAGAAGAAAAAGAAGAAGAAGAATTAGGTAAAGGATGAGGAGGAAGAGGAGAAGCAGCATGCAGACTTTAAGGTGCAGATGGGGTCTTGCAGCCTGATTGTTGTTTGATTACGCATGAAAATGAGTTTTGTTATCGATCTGATCTCCAAACCTCATTTGAGGCCAGTGAGGAGTCTATAACGGTGCTCTGCTAATATGATGTATAATATACTATATCATATTATATACAAGATGCATGGCTTACATCCATCATATTAACCTGACTCAGAGGAGTTAAATATAGCTTCTTCCCGTTTACCTTCTATTTTTAGATTTCTGTATTTTTGTATGTTGTCCTGTGTGAAAAAACAACCCATTTTATGGATTCGGAAGAGGTCATATGACTCAAGAAGCAGCATCGTTTTGAACTATCTTGAAGATATCATATTATTGCAGAACTATTAGTTATGGCATGCACATTGACTTATAACAACATGTATGCTCTGCTGTTATTGCTGTTGTGGATTGATGACAATGTGAGTTGTGATGAGGTTTTGCATTAAAGGCCTACTGAACTTTTTATTTAAACGGGGATAGCAGATCCATTCTATGTGTCAAACTTGATCATTTCGCGATATTGCCATATTTTTGCCGAAAGGATTTAGTAGAGAACATCGACGATAAAGTTCGCAACTTTTGGTCGCTGATAAAAAAAGCCTTGCCTGTACCGGAAGCAGCGTGACGTCAAAGGTTGAAAGGCTCCTCACATTTCCCCATTGTTTACAGCGAGAGCGATTCGGACCGAGAAAGCGACGGTTACCCCATTAATTTGAGCCAGGATGAAAGATTTGTGGATGAGGAACGTGAGAGTGAAGGACTGGAGTGCAGTGCAGGACACATCTTTTTTCGCTCTGACCGTAACTTAGGTACAAGCTGGCTCATTGGATTCCACACTCTCTCCTTTTTCTATTGTGGATCACGGATTTGTATTTTAAACCACCTCGGATACTATATCCTCTTGAAAATGAGAGTCGAGCACGCGAAATGAACATCTACAGTGACTTTTATCTCCACGACAATACATCGGTGAAGCACTTTAGCTACGGAGCTAACGTGATAGCATCGGGCTTAACTGCAGATAGAAACAAAATAAATAAACCCCTGACTGGAAGGATAGACAGAAAATCAACAATACTATTAAGCCATGGACATGTAACTACACGGTTAATAATTCCCAGCCTGGCAAATCTTAACAATGCTGTTGCTAACGACGCCATTGAATCTAACTTAGCAACGGGACCTCACAGAGCTATGATAAAAACATTATCTCTCCACCTACGCCAGCCAGCCCTCATCTGCTCATCAACACCCGTGCTCACCTGCGTTCCAGCGATCTACGGAAGGACGAAGGACTTCACCCGATCATCCGTGCGGTTGGCGGCGAGCGGCGGCTAGCGCGTCTGCTATCCGAGTAAGTCCTCCTGGTTGTGTTGCTACAGCCAGCCGCTAATACACCGATCCCACCTACAACTTTCTTCTTTGCAGTCTTCATTGTTCATTAAACAAATTGCAAAAGATTCACCAACACAGATGTCCAGAATACTGTGGAAATTTGAAATGAAAACAGAGCTTTTTTGTATTGTATTCAATGGGGTACCAATACTTCCGTATCAATTGTTGACGTCACGCGCATACGTCATCATACCTAGACGTTTTCAGCCGGAAGTTTCCCGGGAAATTTAAAATTGCACTTTATAAGTTAACCCGGCCGTATTGGCATGTGTTGCAATGTTAAGATTTCATCATTGATGTATAAACTATCAGACTGCGTGGTCGGTAGTAGTGGGTTTCAGTAGGCCTTTAAGAACGGTTGCTGAATGAGGCCCATTTAATGTTAAATGCGCCAAAAAATAGACCGTTTTGTAAACTGTTGAGGGGATTCAATTTACAGTAGTGTGCAAGTGGGTTTCTGTATAGTATCTCCAGCCGTGTCCATGTGGTGACATCAATTACGTTATTTTGAGAGGTGAAGTCGGACTAAGTAGGACATCACTGAAGGCCTAGGTGAGAAACGCTCGGCCCGCCACCGCTCTTCTACAATGGTTAATTTAAAAAAAAAGATATGCCTTTGCTAACGAAATAATTGTACACAGTTGAACCACTTCTGGCCTTGTGTGCGTGCGTGTGTGTTGACAGATGACACGTGTGAAGCCGACACCGCCCACACACTCTTGGTGAAAGCGTTCGGACCTTTTGACAACTACGACAACCCACATGACAACAAAAGATGAAACATTCCTTTCCAATCGTAAACAAACCATCTACAGAGCAGAATGACGATGGCCATACTCGACGGTGTGAGGGACGAAAACAAGAAAACGTGTCCTCGGTGTCCCTCTATTTTTACCACACGCACTCCAGCGCTTGTCTTAAAGAGCAGGCGAGCTTGTCAAAGGCGAGGCGTAAACACGGAGAGGACAGGGGAGTCTGCTCGGCGCTCTGGCAGCTGCTGTTGGCGAGGAAATCTAATGACCGACACTTTTTTCTGACAACCGTCTCCTTTCCTTCACCAGTGCACTGCAGAGGATCCAAATCAAAGGCAGCTTAGGTCAAATGCGTCTCCGTCCATTGTTGACCATGCAGATGTCTGCCACTCCATTTTCATTCCACGCAACCCCCACCAAAGTCGCCGTAAGCCATTTTATTTACGATTGAAAAAAAAACAAAAAACTAAAGGAGACAAAAGAAGGTTGATCTATTTCCGGGCTGGTAATCTGCACGCCGCATGCCTCTTTACATGTCGCCATGACGCTTGCCAGCTAGAAAGGGGAATCGGTCGCGAGAATCAATACATGGCGGGGCCTTTCCTGGCATGATGTCACTTCACAGGCCGCCAGGGTATTCATCAGGGGGTGACCTCACCTGGGTGCATTTGTGTGCATGAGGAAATAAAGATATGCCTGCCTGGATATGAGCGGGACGAATAGGACCTCGGGGAGAAACGACATTTAAACATCTGTATTCTCGCACGACACTAAAATATGATATGTGGATAAAGCAGGGAAGTCAGTAGCTGTGATCCTTTGCAGTGTGCTTTTGTGGGGTGCTGACGTCATCGCGGTGCGCAAAGGCCATCCCAACTCCCTTTGGTATCAGACTGACAAATGTGTACTTTTCTCCCATTGGCAACAAGTAAAGGTGTCGAGTATCCTTTGCATCATCTTATGTCCGAGGATCCTTTGTGCGCCCATCCATCCCATCCATCCATTTTCTTCGGGGTCGCTGGAGCCTATCTCAGCTGGCCTTGGGCGGAAGGCCGGGTACACCCTGGACAAGTCGCCACCTCATCACAGGGCCAACACAGATAGACAGACAACATTGGCACTCACATTCACACACTAGGGACCATTTAGTGTTGCCAATCAACCTATCCCCAGGTGCATGTCTTTGGAGGTGGGAGGAAGCCGGAGTACTCGGAGGGTACCCACGCAGCCACGGGGAGAGCATGCAAACTCCACACCGAGCGCAGGATCGAACCCAGGGCCTTCGTATTGTGAGGCACATGCACTAACCCCTCGCCACCGTGCTGCCCACTGTACGTGCGCCCAGTTCTGCAAAAATATTGTCAACATGGTGATGCTACGCGGACAGGAAAGTGATTTTACAATGTAAGTTTTGCTTTATTTATTAATTGAAAGGGGTCATACTATGATTTTGTTCCTACATTTAAACTCTTTCCTCATGGTCTAACATGTAATGGTGGTTCTTTGGTAAAGAAAAAGGAACAGATAACGTTAATGTTTTCTTCAGGGTGCGCCGTTTCGTGGGCGGTCGTATTGTCATGGCTATACTTCCACTTCTCCCTAATCAATCAATCAATCAATGTTTACTTATATAGTATATATAATCACTGTCCCTGAAAACCTCAAATAAAGCCAGAAATCTTGGGGTTATTTTAGATTCTGATTTACATTTTGACAGTCACTTCAAATCAGTAACAAAATCGGCCTACTATCACCTCAAAAATGTAACAAGACTTAGAGGGCTCTTCCCAAAAAAACTGTCAGGCAGCTACAGCTTGTTCAGAACGCTGCTGCTAGAGTTCTAACAAAGACCAAAAAATGTGAGCACATTACACCAATTCTTAAATCCTTACATTGGCTCCCTGTACATCAGAGAACTGATTTCAAAATCCTCCTGCTCACATATAAATCACTACATGGTCTAGGGCCGAAGTATATCACTGATATGCTCCCACTATATAAGCCCTCTAGATCACTAAGATCTTCTGAGACCAATCTGTTAGCGGTTCCCAGAGTAAACTTAAATCAAGGTAGAGCATCATTCAGTCACTATGCAACAAATAGCTGGAATAAACTTCCTGAAGATGTCAGACTCTCCCCAACTCTGACTACTTTTAAAACTAGGCTGAAAACTTTTATGTTCACCTTAGCTTTCAGCTAAATCTTTTAATCTTTTAACTTTTAACGTCCGCACTGCTTTTATTTTTATTGTCTTCATTTTAATTTTGCTTTTATTTTCTTTCATTTCACTTTGTTGTCTGTGAAGCACTTTGAGTCTGCCTTGTGTATGAAAAGCGCTATACAAATAAAGTTGCCTTGCCTTGCCTATGGCCCTAAATCACAAGTGTCTCAAAGGGCTGCACAAGCAACAACGACATCCTCGGCTCAGATCCCACATCAGGGCAAGAAAAAAATTCAACCCAATGGGATGACAATGACAAACCTTGGAGGGGACCGCGACCGCTGCAATGGACGTCGAGTGGATCTAGCATAATATTGTGAGACTCCGGTCCATAGTGGATCTAACATAATAGAGAGAGTCCAGTCCATAGTGGGGCCAGCAGGAGATCATCTTGAGCGGAGACGGGTCAGCAGCGCAGAGACGTCCACGACTGATGCACAGATGAGTGGTCCACCTTTTGTCCCGACTTTGGAAAGCTAGGGCATCATCACGAAGTAGAGGGGGGCAGAGCAGAAAAGAAACGGCAGATCAACTGGTCTAAAAGGGGGGTCTATTTAAAGGCTAGCGTATACAAATGAGTTTTAAGATGGGACTTAAATGCTTCTACTGAGGTAGCATCTCTAACTGTTAGCGGGAGGGCATTCCAGAGTACTGGAGCCCGAATAGAAAACGCTCTATAGCCCGCAGACTTTTTTTTTGGGCTCCCTAACATCTTTGTTGTAGTACTGTAAATTCTGGACTAGTGTTGTCCCGGTACCGATTCCAAAATGTATTTCTATACTTTTCGGTACTTTTTGATACTTTTCTAAATAATGGGCACCACAAAAAATGGCATTATTGGCTTTATTTTAACAAAACATCTTACAGTACATTAAACATATGTTTCTTATTGCAATTTTGTCTTTAAATAAAATAGTGAACGTACAAGACAACTTTTCTTTTATTAGTAAGTAAACAAACAAAAGCTCCTAATTAGTCTGCTGACGTATGCAGTAACATATTGTGTCATTTTCCATACTATTATTTTGTCAACATTATAAAGGACAAGCTGTAAAAATGTATTATTAATCTACTTGTTCATTTGAAGTAGCTAAAACGCTGACTTCAGATGGATTTTTGGGTATACCGTACAACCCTATTCTGGACTATAAGCCGCTACTTTTTTCCTACACTTTGAACCCCGCAGTTTAAAAGATGGAGCGGCGAATGTATGGATTTTTGTTCGCTGATGGCAACAATAAAAAGTATTTTATAAAAAAACAACAAGCAAAAACACTGACAGGGTGTTTTATTGTTTGTACTAGGGCACCATCTTCTGGACAAATTCACTCACGGCAGGTGCTGCAGTGTCCTTCCATTTATCGGTAATGCTTTTTTTCCCCTAACCTAAGTGCTGTTCAGTCTTTTAGCCATCCATAGCGTTTCTATTTGTATGGGTTCTTCATTCATCACTCTAAGCAACGGTTGCAAGTTTTACAGTATAACTAAAACTGTTTATATTTACTAAACCGTCCCATGTGTAACGTCTGTAGGAGTGTTTTCATGCATATTTGTATGTGCTATTATGCTAATACACTTACACGTTTACGAGTGTGTCAGTATTATTAACTTGCATTCTTTTTGTATTGTTTCAGTTTTACAAATTCCTCAGTAAATTCACCAAGATCTCATTTCCAAACAGGAAATGGCACTCCACCCTTTTCTAGGCGAGAACCATGGACTTGGACTCGGAGGTGCTAAATCTCACCCCAGTCGCTTCACACTCGGCTGTGAACCGATCCGGTGAGAGCTGAAGATCCTGGCCAAAAGAAGTCAACTGGATCACATCATTTACAAAAAGCAGAGACCTAATATTGCAGCCGGATCCCCTCATTGCCCTACATGCACTTAGCAATTCTGTCCATAAAAGTTGTTAACAGAATCGGTGACAAAGGGCAGCCCTGGCGGAGTCCAACCCTCACTGGAAATGGGCCCGACTTACAGCCGGAAATTTTGCACCAAGCTCTGACACCAAGAATACAGGGAGCGGGCCACTACAATCAGGCGGTCTGGTACTCCATATTCTCTGAGCACTCCCCACAGGACCTCCCGAAGGACACTGCCTTCTCCAAGTCCACAAAGCACATGCAGACTGGTTAGACTAGTTGGGTAAACCCCCACACACCTTGAGGACCCTGCTGAAAGTAAAGAGCTGGGCCACGAAATCCACACTGCTACTCCTGAATCCGAAGTTCAATTATCCGACGTAGCCTCCTCTGCATGGACCTTACCGGGAAGGCTGAGGAGTGTGATCCCACGATAGTTGGTCTACCACCCCCGATGTCCACGCAGTGCTGCAGAGTCTTGCCAACCAAGCCCCACAGCATCAAGAGCCTTAAGGAACTTCAAGTGGATCTCATCCACCCCCGGGGCCCTGCCACCAAGGAGCTTTTTAACTACCTCAGCCTCAGAGATTGGAGAACACACCACACATTCTCCAGACACTGCTTCCTCATAGGAAGACGTGTAGGTAGGATTGGGGGGGCTCTTCGAAGTATCCGCTTTACCGATCCACAACATTCCGATTTGAGGTCAGCACTACACCATCCCCACCATACACGGTGTTGACAGTGCACTGCTTCACCTTCCTGGGGTTAGAGGCACCTCGTGAACCAGATTCCATATTAACCTTGTGATGTCAAAGTCGGGACCCGGGGTGGACCACTCATCTGTGCATCAGTTGGGGACGTCTCTGCCTTGCTGACTTGTCTCCACTCAAGATGATCCCCTGCTGGCCACACTATGGACTGGACTCTCACACTATTAACTAGATCCACTCGACATCCATTGCACCGGTCCCCCAGGGGGTTATCCCCACATCTGCGGTCTCCTTCAAGGTTTCTCATTGTATCCCATTGGGTTTTAGTTTTTTCTTGCCCTGATGTGGGATTTGACCCGAGGACGTCCTTGTGGTTTGTGCAGTCCTTTGGGACACTTATGATTAAGGACTATATAAGTAACCTTTGATTGATTGATTGATTGATGTCTCGCATGTTATGTTTACCGGGGGGAGTATGGACGACACAGACCACAAGGGGACAGTGAAGTTCTATGATTTATTATATATAAACAATATAATATATATAATATAAGAAACAATACTATTAATAAACTAGATAATGGTGTGTGACAAAATCCAAGAGAGTGTATGGTGTGTGACTATGTGTAGGAATTAACTGTTGAGTGTTACTGTGAGTATTAAACAAGAGGCGGAAAATCCGGAGGGACAAGGCAGAGCTCGGAGGTCCATGAGCCGGCAGGAAGTTGGGGGCTATAGCGGGGGCGAAGAAGGTCTGTGTCCAAGCGGGGTTCGAGGATCGAGGAGGAAGTCCGGGAAGCAGAGAAACAAGAACTGACGAGACGCACAGCTCGTCGACGCTGGAACGAAGGCAGACTGCTGGGGAGGACAAGGAAGACACGGGACCAAATCAAACACGCCGGGAGAGAAAACACAGAGAGCAAGAGTGAGCATAGAGCAGGATTAGTCGGCTTACGGTACACGAACGGATAGTTACGCTCTGGCCCATAAGGCAGGTCTGCACTTAATAATAATAATAATGGTTTAGATTTATATAGCGCTTTTCTAGACACTCAAAGCGCTTCACAGAGAAGTGAGAACCCATCATTCATTTTTACAACTCATTCATTCATCATTCTGTGTCCTGCCCAAGGACACAACGGAAGCAAATTTTGGATGGTAAGAGGCGGGGAGCGAACTTGCAACCCTCAGGTTTCTGGCACGGCCGCTCTACCCACAACACCACGCCGCCCCTAAGAAGCCCAGGAAGATCATCACCGGCAGGTGCGCAGATTGCAGATTGACTGCAGCTGCCGGCTACAGTCGGAGTGACGCGCGCGGGTGCGCTCTTGGAGGCGCAATCAACAGAGCGCACAGATGGGGCCGTGACATCGCAGACCAATATGAACACGTCTGCGGGCCGCACTTGGCCAGCAGGCTGCAGTTTGGACACCCCTGGCATAGAGTGTTTATGCCACGGGCCCTGTTCATATTGAGTTGTGTGACCTGCACCATCAATGCCAGCAGAGATCAATTCTGCTGGTCCGTGTCAATTTGACTGCCACCATAAAAACTGAAGTGATGCTTTCAAATGACCCCAAGAGGGGGGCCACACGTCTCCCGAACTCGATGCACACTCCTTTTGTAAGCCCGAACGCGAGCAAGCAAATCAAGCCTGTTGCACTTATTCAAGCAGCAATCACGGCCGGCATTCAACCAGTGAATGAAAGCCATCTCCTTAATAAAGACAGAGCAGCGCATTATTCCTCGCTCTCTGGAGAGCACGCCGCGTCTCTCGCTTGACGAAAAGACGCAGCTACCTTGGCAAATAACAAAGTGAGCTTCTTTTTTTTACGCCGCTGCCGTCACTGGATGCCTTTTCAATAGGCCTTTGTGAAGGCTCGGCGCTAATGCGGCACACTCCTGAGTCTCAGTCGGCGAATAAGGCGCACTTTGTCCAGGTGATGATCCCTCTACGCACCTCCCAAGGCCATTTTGGTAAGCATGAGGCGTGGAAATTCATAAGTGGGCGCGGTGAAGGACATGACACGTTGGACAAACATGACTCGGCCGCGAGTAAACAGTCGCTGTTGTGTCGCCTGATCCATTTGTTATTGATGCTTCGCATCGACGCTCCGCCGTGTTTGCCTGCAGATGAAGAGAACGTGTCACTTTTTTTTTTCTAAATCTTTTATTTCGCCACATTAGGCGAAAAGGTATTACAAATCCACACATTGGACTGCCTCTTTTAAAACAGCCACTTGGTCCAGCCTCTATATTTGACCGTAATGGAAAATAAAGGAGTAGGTGTCACTTTGATGACGTAATCTCCGACGGTGCAAACCAAGTTGGGCGAACGGAGCGGAGAAAATAGCAGTATTGTGATACCAGTAATTGCCGGAATTGATCGTGGGAAATAAGTGAACAGTTTCCATGGCGACAGCCGCAGGACCGGGCGGCGAGGAATTGATCGACAGCCGCACACGCCCTGAATGTTGCAAAGTGTAATTTAAGGAGCGGTATTCGCGGCCTCCTTCCGACTTTGTAGTAAACACTAATTGATTGCTGATTATACGCTGGAATTGTTTTCTGTCATCAGCCGAGCAATTAATTAGATGACTAAAAGCCTGGCAGGATGATTCGCTGGGCACAGTGTGTTCGGTTCCCGCCCACGCTTTTAAGTGTCCTCGGCTTTTGGGAGACGTTGCCGTCGCCTGGTGGACCACCAGACGCACACTTGGCCACTTTATGCTCTTAAAGGGAAACTGCACTTTTGGGGCGGGGGGGGTTTGCTTATCATTCACAATCCTTATGTAAGACAAGAACACGTGTGTGTTTTTTCTGTGCATTCCAGCTCGTTGATAAACACAAATACAAGTCAGCTAGCAATGGAGTCAATAGGAGTCGAACTCTTCCACCTATAAAGGCGCTCAAAAAAACATCTTAACACCGCCGTCAAGATTTTACAGTAGCGAAGGGATTCATATGGCCCCCATTCCAGGATTTTGCAATGCGGTCTGCTGAAAAGGATGGAAAGCGCCACTGTACAATGCAATCGACAAAGTTTTAATTGCCACAAAACACATGTTAAGGTATGCAACTCTCTACTGACGTCTGGCGGCCAAAGTGGATAGTGCAACCCGCAATTTTGTCACGTTTCATGTGTCAGGTAAACCGCGACGAATGGAGCCATATAAATCCCCTTTCTGCTGTATATACACGCTGTAAGTATGTCATTCCTAACATGTAATATTTACTTATTTTGCTCATTCTAAGCATTCACAGTGCAAATCCGCTTCAAAGTCACTAATCCTCTCCTCTTTCTTACAAGTACTATTAACACTGGAGGACAAGGAATTGCTTCACATGCTACACTATGCAAAGTCGCAGGATTCAAGAGGCCCTGGTCAACGCAAAGCCAGCCCAGCAGGCACAAGACATTGATACAACGTTGATTATACGTGCATGTCATTTAAAACTGACTTTGGAACGACGTTGCAAAATAGTTGTATTTGTAAATTGAGACAAAAAGTTGATGGTTGGGAAATGACCAAATTTCAAAGGTCAAGTCAACATCACAACCTGACATTGAATAAACGGTGTCAAAAAGCATGTTGTTTCAACGTTAGGTTTGAGTTGCTCAACGTCAGGACCTCATTCAAAAAGTTCTCAATGTTGTTTTAATGTATTGTGCCTTCTGGGAGGGCTCTTGAATGTAAACAGAGGTGGGTAGATCTATACCAGGGGTCGGCAACCCGCGGCTCTAGAGCCGCATGCGGCTCTTTAGCGCCGCATGCGGCTCTTTAGCGCCGCCCTAGTGGCTCTCTGAAGCTTTTTCAAAAATGTATGAAAAATGGAAAAAGATGAGGGGAAAAAAAATGTGTTGTTGTTTTAATATGGTTACTGTAGGAGGACAAACATGACACAAACCTCCCTAATTGTTATAAAGCACACTGTTTGTATTAAACATGCTTCACTGATTCCAGTATTTGGCGAGTGCCGTTTTGTCCTACTCATTTTGGCGGTCCTTGAACTCACCTTTAGTTTGTTTACAAGTATAACTTTCTCCGACTTTCTAGGACGTGCTTTATGCCACTTCTTTTTCTGTCTCATTTTGTCCACCAAACTTTTAACGTTGTGCGTGAATGCACAAAGGTGAGTTTTGTTGATGTTATTGACTTGTGTGGAGTGCTAATCAGACATATTTGGTCAGTGCATGACTGCAAGCTAATCGATGCTAACATGCTATTTAGGCTAGCTATATGTACATATTGCATCATTATGCCTCATTTGTAGCTATATTTGAGCTCATTTAGTTTCCTTTAAGTCATCTCAATTCAATGTATATCTCATGACACACTATCTGTATGTAATATGGCTTCTAATTTGTTGCGGCTCCTGACAGATTTGTTTTTGTATTTTTGGTCCAATATGGCTCTTTCAACATTTTGGGTTGCCGACCCCTGATCTATACCAATATTGACAGTAACAATACCAAGTATATAATCAGTATATGGTTGATACTACAGTGGTGAGATTAATATTTTTTACTATCACAAAATATATTTTGGGAGTAGCCAATCAGAAGCCTGGAGAAAGACATTCCTGGAAAGGGTACACAAAATGCAATGGCGAGCTGAGAATGAGCTGATACTGAAAAGCGATTATGTTTAGATAGCACACGTGCATCAGAATATAAAAACGAATAGCGTTTAAGAAGAGATGGGTTGTACACGTAACATTTACTTAAGTAACTTTTTGGATGAATTGTAGTTGTCGAGAGGAGCCAGATTAAGTGGTCCGAGCATCTGGTAAGAATGCCCCCCGAACGTCTCCCTGGGGAGGTATTTAGGGTGCGTCCGACCGGTAGGAGACCTCGGGGAAGACTCAGGACATGGTGGAGAGACCACGTCTTCCAGCTGGCCTGGGAACGCCTTGGGATCCCCCAGGAAGAGCTGGACGAGGTGGTTGGGGAGAGGGAAGTCTGGGCTTCTCTGCTTAGGCTGCTGACCCCGCGACCCGACTTCGGCTAAGCAAAAGAAGATGGATGGATGGATGGATGTAGTTGTCAGAGTAGTTTTAATGCTATATACTTTTCACATTTACATGAGTATCATTTTTTTTTTAAATGCTTACATTGGTTTTTATTTCAATTGCTACATTTATTTATATTATCATTCTATTTATTAATAATCTCTTCATTACTGGTTGCAAAGACATATTAGTTTGGCTAGTTAGAGACTTTTTACATGCCTCTGTGTTTCACCAATCCAACACCAGCACTTGGACCTTTGACTCCATTTCACCGCTCAAACGGAGCCTGGCAGTCACATGGCCGCACTAAAACTACACACTGTAAAAAGTGACATGACATCGTAACTCTTAAATGTTTACTTACAAAGTTTGCAAAGTAAAAATATATCATCATCTGTGTCAGTAGAAATGTTCACATTTCAGCCGACAAGAATTCCACTTCCAACTAAAGTAAACATGCTGCGGTAACGTATTTGTTACTTTCTTAAGGCCTCCGAAAAATGCCTACCTCTTTACGACCACCCTTTCTAGATATATAAAGATTTGTATTTACAACATTAATTTTATATATACATACTATGCAAATGTAAAAAAGTTTGTTGTGAAAAATGAGAAAAACTTGGAACTTTGGCAGTATTATAATAAAAGTCGTAATTTTACTCGACGAAAGTCAACATTTTACAAGAAAAACTGAACATGTGTGCAATATTATGATAAAAGTTGGAAGTTTACTCTAGAAAAGTCGCAATTTTACAAGAAAAGCTTAAAATGTTGGCAATTTTATGAAAAAAGACGTTATTTTACTCGACAAAAGTCACAATTTTATAAGAAACGTTTTTTTGTTTTTTTTTTTAGAAATTTTCGCCAAAAGGGGCGCATTTCAATTTCTTACACACACATGTTAATTCATATGTTGACCCCCCTGGGAGCACTTTTAAAACCGTCCATCCATCCATTTTCTAGCGCTAGTCCTTTTTGGCACCACTCTAATTTTGCTACATTTCACCACCGGGGGTGCAAATGAGACATTCTGTATTAGATGCAATGGCTTTCCGTATTGGGACCATGATTTATGTCCTAACTTGTTCACCGGTCCTCCTATGGGAGGTACTTTTCCTTGTTGATGTCTCAAGAAGGGTAGAAATACAAGAAAACACACACACACACATGCACGCGCACACACACACACACACACACACACACACACACACACACACACATACACACACACACACACACACACACACACACACACACACACACACACACACACACACACACACACACAAACGACAGTTGTAATTCTTTATGTCTCGCATGTATGGAAGACTTAACCATAAAGAATCTTCGTAGTCTTAAAAAATGGCTAATAAATAAATCAGAAGTACATGAGTAGTTTTATCACTCAAGTAATCATACTCTACAGCAGCGGTTCTCAAACTTTTTTCACCAAGTACCACCTCAGAAAACACTTGGCTCTCCAAGTACCACCATAATGACCAACATTACAATACTTAGACTTAAACAAACTTTATTGATCCACAAGGGAAATTGTTCCACACAGTAGCTCAGTTACAAAGGATGGAAAGAATAATGCAGGTATAAAGTACACTAAAAATGTACCATAGTAGCAATATAAAATATAACATATATGTAATATTTACATATTATATATACAGTATATAATATATCCTGATATATTACATTATTATATTATATTTTTATATAATATATACAATATATAACAAATCCCAATTTCCATGTACAATATTACAGTATATGTAACAGCTGCAGCACAAAATAGAGAGTAGATCCAATAGAAAATAGACATTATAAACAAAAAGAGTTAGCTAACATAGAAGCGGTCAGGTAATAGACAGATATCATCTATTGCTGTATGGCGAGGGATTATACAGCTGGATGGAGTGCGGAATGAAGGAGTTCTTGAATCGAATACTGTAGCATAGTAGGCCTAAGTATTCATTAAAAACAAGGCTTTTATTTAACAAGTATATTAAATAGTTCTGGCCACTGTAACATTACACAGTTTGAGCAGTAACAATGTTTGAATATTTTATTAGGTGATTCTTTGGCGTACCAATAGATGGAGCCGGGGGACCACTTTATCTCGTGGTTATCTCGTTTGAGAACCACTGCTCGACAGTAACGGTACGCTTACTTTAGAATATAAGTTTTGGCTACTCTATACCCACCTCGGAAACATGTTTTTCAAAATAACACAAGCCACAAAAAAAATCTGAAAGATTGCTTTACATTATAATAATACACACATTAAAACACTATGGTGATATTTTTTTAATGAATAGACTTTTGACATTATTGCACGCATTGATGAAAAATACATTTAAATAATAATAAATAAATAAAAATTTGGATTTCTGTGTTTTTGTTTTTTTTAATCCTCCCACATTATTACTTTTTATGCAACAAATACAATTAATATTACTCAAGCGTTAAACCAGGGGTCTGCAACCCAAAACGTTGAACGAGCCACATTGGACCAAAAATACAAAGAACAAATCTGTCTGGAGCCTCAAAAAATTAAAAGCCGTGTATAAGTCTTTTAATGAAGGCAACACATGACATAAGTGGCTATATCCGCTATAATAGCCTACTATCAAAATGACTATGTGTCGCAGGCTGAAGCAAATCTTCGTTGACAGTAATGTTGAAATGTAATATTTATTCTACACATTTTTACAACATTAGAAACCATTAGTAAATCAGAGGCTACTCAAAAGGTGAGATAACTCCTGGAAATTACTGGCTTTTAATGGTCAAAGGTATAGATGTGTGTGTCCAAGTTAAAGGAAACAGCAGGCTGTCTTCTTTTAATAGACGTATTACAATCTTTGGCAAGCTAGGTAATGTTTGCTGTGGTCTGGAACAACATGACACACAAACAACTATCAGAAATGCAGCCAATATTACATACTGATAATGTGTCATGAAACATGCAAAACTAAATTAAATATAAAGAGGATAAAAGTAAAGGATATTAAATGAGCTCAAATATACCTACAAATGAGGCATAATGATGCAATATGTACATACAGCTAGCCTAAATAGCATGTTAGCATTGATTAGCTTGCAGTCATGCACTGACCAAATATGCCTGATTAGCACTCCGACAAGTCAATAGCATCAACAAAGCGCACTTTTGTGCATTCACGCACAGCATACAACTTTTGGTGGACAAAATGAGACAAAGAAGGAGTGGAAGATTTTACATGTAAACAAACACAGTCCACACTATGGGGAGTTCAAGGACCGCCAAAATTAGTAGGACAAAATGATGTTCACCAAATACTCTCATCAGTGAAGCATTGATTGATTGATTGAGACTTTTATTAGTAGGTTGCACAGTGAAGTACATATTCCGTACAATTGACCACTAAATGGTAACACCCGAATAAGTTTTTCAACTTGTTTAAGTCGGGGTCCACTTAAATTGATTCATGATACAGATATATACTATCATATATACTATCATCATAATACAGTCATCACACAAGATAATCACATTGAATTATTGACATTATTTACAATCAGGAGTGTGGAGGGGGGGTGGGGTGGGGGGGGTGGGGATATGGACATCAAGTAGTGGACATAGAGAGAGAGAGAGAGAGATCAGAAGGCATAAGAAAAAGAATCTGCATTTGATTGTTTACATTTGATTATTAGCAATCCGGGGAGGGTGTTAGTTTAGGGTTGTAGCTGCCTGGTGGTGAACTTTTATAGCGGTTTTGAAGGAGGATAGAGATGCCCTTTCTTTTATACCTGTTGGGAGCGCATTCCACATTGATGTGGCATAGAAAGAGAATGAGTTAAGACCTTTGTTAGTTCGGAATCTGGGTTTAACGTGGTTAGTGGAGCTCCCCCTGGTGTTGTGGTTATGGCGGTCATTTACGTTAAGGAAGTAGTTTGACATGTACTTCGGTATCAGGGAGGTGTAGCGGATTTTATAGACTAGGCTCAGTGCAAGTTGTTTAACTCTGTCCTCCACCTTGAGCCAGCCCACTTTAGAGAAGTGGGTAGGAGTGAGGTGGGATCTGGGGTGGAGGTCTAGAAGTAACCTGACTAGCTTGTTCTGAGATGTTTGGAGTTTAGATTTGAGGGTTTTGGAGGTGCTAGGGTACCAGGAGGTGCATGCGTAATCGAAAAAGGGTTGAACGAGAGTTCCCGCCAGAATCCTCAAGGTGCTTTTGTTGACCAGAGAGGAAATTCTGTAGAGAAATCTCGTTCGTTGGTTAACCTTTTTGATTACCTTGGTTAATACACACAAACATGTTAAACAGTGGGCTTTCTAACAATTAGGAAGGTTTGTCCTCAAAAAAAGAACATACTAAAACGAAAAAAATTATTTCCCCCCCATCTTTTTCCATTTTCAATCCTTTTTTAAAAATGCTCCAGGGAGCCACTAGGACGGCACTAAAGAGCCGTGGGTTGCTGACTCCCGCGTTAAACCCTCACATGGCCATAAGTATTCTGACTCTCGTCAAATGTGATATTTAAGTGTTTTAGTCACTTGGCCACACCCCCCAAAAGACCGAAGCCAAGCAACCGTTGGTTATTTTGCACATACGTCATCGTTTCAAGTCAAGTACCACCTAACCCAGACCTGGGCATTCTGCGGCCCGCGGGCCGCATCCGGCCCTTTGTGCGTCCCTGTCCGGCCCGCGTGAGGCCAATTATAAATTACAAAATAAATTTAAAAAAGTATCTATGTCGAGTGTGCAATACAACGGTGCTGCTTTTGTTTTGAAAATCGTTATTTGTATTACTTCCGTGTGGACGTATGCGTGATTGTGAGTGAATGTGAACAACTGCAATTACAAAATAAAGTTGAAAAAACATCTATGTCCTGCGCGCAATACAACTGTGCTGCTTTTATTTTGAAAAGTATTATTTATGGGCGTGTGTCCGTGTGTAACCTGCGAGTGAAGGTGCACATGCAGCGACAAGTGATGCACGGTTTACACCCGAGACGCCAAAAAGAGAAAAGTTGATGAGGAATGCCGTGTTTTCAACAAGACATGAACTGCAAAGCAACGTCCCCTCACCTAAGGTGCGTGCCTGCGCAATTGCGCACTGCTCAAGCGTCCGCTGCGCGCAGCAAGTATATATGCCGCGCACCAAATCAAATCCCATCTGAATTCTAAACAAAATAAACATATTTATTCTATGGAATTTTGCAATGCAACTTTGAGTGACAGTGACAACAAGCGGCCCTAATGGTGTTCGTCAACACCGTTCAATTGAACACCGTTCAATTATTGTAACGTCTATCGAGATGCTTCGAGGACAGGAATTATATCGATCACTTTGAGCAAAACTGTTTATATTCGGACATAACCACACCAAAAACATGAGTAAAACAATTCTATCTCGAAAAACTAGTCATTTTCTGCCGTACAAACCAGGCCAAAACCAACTTGTCATCTGTCACCAACACGCATAGCACTAAACCACTGGTGCGTTTAAGGCCACACAAAAAGTCGGACAACTCAAACACCACACAAAGTTACACTATGACTCCTCAGTCATACGTGTGCTTATTTTACTGTCATTTATTATTAATGTTAATTTATATATATTAGTCATGGAATGCTGTTACACACACTATGTTGAAGTATTACTATTATTATTATTATTATTATTTATCTTACGGTATATATCAAAAATAATATTGAGCAAAATTGAATTGAAATATTGTCGATGTGGCCCTCCAGCAGTGCTCGGGTAGCTCATGCGGCCCCCGGTAAAAATTAATTGCCCACCCCTGACCTAACCCGACTGACAAGTGGGAATCGAGACCAAAGTTATTTCCTTAGTTCTGCCTCCTCACACCTCGCCGCAGGTTTTAGGGGTCTGACGTTGAACTTTCAGTTAGCACGCCAGGCCCAACGAGCCTCCATGCGTACGCAAACAACATCCCTGATAGCTAAAACTCAGCGTCGCTGACACTATCTTCCTTCAAATGTCACATGCGAGGTGTTCGCTTCCTGGGGACAATGGGAAGGGGGGCGGGGGGGATTGGGTTTCACGGCAAGACTTAGCGGCTCCTAAACTTAGCAAACTGACTCCCTAAAGATGCTGGTATGTGTGTGCGTGTGTGTGTGTTGATGACAGGCAGATATACGCGGTAAAATTAGCTTCTTGACAACAGCCCTCGACAGGATGTGGCACAATTCATGTAAGTGCAGTGCATGCATGATGTAAGGCGGGGGTCAGCAACCATCAGCTCCAGAGCCGCGTGCGGCTCTTTAGCTCCGACCAAGTGGCTCCCTGGAATGTTTTCAAAAAATGCATACACATTTTTGTTCTAATATGGTTTCTTTAGAAGGGCAAACATGACACAAACCTTCCTAACTGTTAGAAATCCCACTGTTTATATTAAACATGCTTTACTGATGAGCGCCGTTTTGTCCTAATTTCAGCTGTCTTTGAACTCGCCGTAGTTTGATTAAAAGTACAACACTGCCACAGAAAGACGTGTTTTATGCCACTTTGTCTCATTTTGTCCACCAAACTTTGTTTTACTGTGTGTGAATGCACAAAGGTCAGCATCGTTGAAGTTATTGACTTGTGTGGAGTGCTAATCAGGCATGTTTGGTCACTGTATGATTGCAAGCTAATCGATGCTAACATGCTATCTAGACAAGCTGTATGTACATATTGCATCATTATGCCACATTTGTAGGTATATTTGAGCTCATGTAATTTCCTTTACTTATGTCCTCTGTGTATTTAATTTCTATTTGCATGTCTCATGACACATTATGTGTATGTAACATTGGCTGCATTTCTGATCGTTGTTTGTGTGCCATGTTTTTCCAGACCACAGCAAACGTTACCCAACTTGCTAAGATTGTAATAAATCCATTAGAAGAAGAAAGCCTGCGGTTTCCTTTATCTTGGACACACACATCTATCTATACCAGGGGTGTCAAACTCATTTTAGATCGGGGGCCACATGGAGAAAAATCTACTCCCAAGTGGGCCGGATTGGTAAAATCACGGCACGATAACTTAAAAATAAAGACAACGTCAGATTTAGTTTTTTGTTTAAAAATAGAACAAGCACAAATGTACAAATCATAATGTTGTTAGTTTGTTTTTTTTACACTTACATGTTGTCGTTATTTATATTTTCTGAATAAATGATGTGATAATGTTCATCAGTCAACTCATTAGTGTCAATTTTCAATCTATCAAGATAAAAAAATGATATCAAAATCAAATTACAGGATGTTATTTATGTAGTTTGATCATTTTCCCCGACTGGTGCACTAACATCATGTGGATTATTTTGTACATACACTACCGTTCAAAAGTTTGGGGTCACATTGAAATGTCCTTATTTTTAAAGGAAAAGCACTGTACTTTTCAATGAAGATAACTTTAAACTAGTCTTAACTTTAAAGAAATACACTCTAACATTGCTAATGTGGTAAATGACTATTCTAACTGCAAATGTCTGGTTTTTGGTGCAATATCTACATAGGTGTATAGAGGCCCATTTCCAGCAACTATCACTCCAGTGTTCTAATGGTACAATGTGTTTGCTCATTGGCTCAGAAGGCTAATTGATGATTAGAAAACCCTTGTGCAATCATGTTCACACATCTGAAAACAGTTTAGCTCGTTACAGAAGCTACAAAACTGACCTTCCTTTGAGCAGATTGAGTTTCTGGAGCATCACATTTGTGGGGTCAATTAAACGCTCAAAATGGCCAGAAAAAGAGAACTTTCATCTGAAACTCGACAGTCTATTCTTGTTCTTAGAAATGAAGGCTATTCCACAAAATTGTTTGGGTGACCCCAAACTTTTGAACGGTAGTGTATGTAGCATCGTCTACAGTATCAAGATACAAAGAATTGCTGTTGCGACACCCAGTGGACACATTTAGAACAGCTGTTCCATTCAGTAAAACATTTCAGGTGAACTTTTATACTTAGCAAACTCATCCAGCGGGCCGGATAAATCCTGTTCGCGGGCCTGATCCGGCCCTCGGGCCGTACGTTTGACACCCCTGATCTATACCTTTGGCCATTCTATGCTAGGAGTTCTCACCCTCTGAGAAGCCTGTTTTACTAATGTTTTCCAATGTTGTAAAAATGTGTAGAATACTGTCAATACACAATTTGCCAATATGGCAAATACTGCTTATATATAAGTAAATAAGGTGCATGGGATTAATGGGAAGAGTACAACACACACACATGAATAAGAAGGCAGCCCAAGTGTGACGATGAGGGATGAATTTGTCGTCTTTTTGCCTCCCTCGCAGGAGAGCTCGCCTGTTGTGTAATGAATAAGGGAACAGGGAAAAAAAAAGATCTGACGACGAATCTTTGCATGTCTCTTTTTTTCCTGCACGGATTTGTATGAGGCAAAAGAAGGGGGTCTAAAAATAACCATGCAGTGTGTGGGCTACACTAGTGATGCTGAATCTAATCACAGTCAAACTCTCCTCCAACTCACGTCCAGATCACAACATTTGAGCAGCCTTATTAAGGCCGCCCCCCCCCTCCCCCCTCGACCTGACACAAGCCTGCCAATGCCCATCCTACACACATGTACACACACGGCCCCGTGCAGCTCCTCTGCAGGGCATTTCACTGCACACTCCCAAATGAAAAGAGACAGGCCTCCCCTCCATGCTGGGACTGGAGGCAGAGTCTTGCAGCTCAGACAGAATTAAGAACTCTTCGCTCGCCATCACTGATGCAATCATTTCCCTTGCAATTAGAAAAAAAAAAACTGCACCAGCTATCTTCAGAGGTGTGTGTGTGTGTGTGTTTGTGCGTGCGATAGGTCAGCGGGTGGGCTTTGATGCGCAGCGCCACCATGTGGAAGGAGACAGGGGCTGTGCCATTGATTTTCCACAGAGTCAACAAAAGGATTTTGTCATGCAGGGTAAATACGCAGCCTCCCATGGTCGTCTACACAAAACACACACACACATACAAACAAACACACGCGCCCGCAGAGAGCGCGCGCTGCCCAGCAACGCCATGCAAACACACCAATGACTCACACGTGTGTGCCATTTATGCACGCCTAATGGAAAACAAGGAATGCTGTGTCAAAAATGTGTGTGCACGCGACCTCTGGCCCCAAGCTACCCAACATGACGTCCATCATGTTTTGCTCATCAGTGAAAAAAAGTATGCATCACTAATTGACAAATAATAGTCAGATATTTCAGAAATTGGTCTCTTAATTTAAGGGTGTCTCAACGTACAGTGCAGCGATACCTCAGGATACGACTTTAATTGGTTCTGTCCATTGCATGCACCTCCAAAAACACCGTTTTTATAGTGCTGCAAAGACAAACATTTCCTAAAAATAAAAGAAAAATTCCAAATGTATTTATTTTATTTCTATATTTTTTTTCAGCATCTCTGAGCACCCAGATAATCGCTTAATTATTACGATAATTTTCTGAATAAAAAATTAATGTGCAATAATCGCGCCATCTCTATATGAACTTAAATGTCTCTCTTTTTACACCTCGAAATAATAATACACATAGTGGAAGAATGAAAATGCCTATTGACCCATCTAAGACGACTCATTCGAGTAACAGGACAAAGTAACAGGAGTGAGTATAAACAAATATAGGAAGTAGAGTGGTACGATTTTATTGGTTCTGTGAAAAACATGCATTATTAATCCGTGACACAAATTTAAATGTGTT